>NC_057718.1:43640757-43654085 GCF_004010195.1 Chiloscyllium plagiosum | reverse complement strand
AAATCCAATATGGCTTCCCCTCTGGTCAGACAATCTACATACTGAGTTAGAAAAGCTTCCTGGACACACTGCGCAAACACCGCCCCATCCAATCTACTTGATCTAAAGAGCTTCCAATCAATATTTGGGAAGTTGAAATGGCCCATGACTACTACCCTGTGGCTTCTGCACCTTTCCAAAATCTGTTTCCCAATCTGTTTCTCCACATCTCTGCTGCTATTGGGGGGTCTATAGTAAACACCCAACAAGGTGACTGCACCTTTCCTATTTCTGATTTCAGCCCATACTACCTCCAAAGGCAGATCCCCCTCGAACTGCCTTTCTGCAGCCGTTATACCATTAAGATTGCCTTTAGCTTCTCAAAGGTTACTCAGCATTCTGCATGGATTTGATACAGAGTATCTCCTTTCTTATTCTTTAATGTTCACTCATTTTGATCCAGCTTGGATGTTCACTGCATTTGTGTGTTGCCATTTCATGCTTTGCATTGCCTTTTTGCACTCTGTCCACTCAGCCAGAGTTCATTGACTCTCAGGGTTTTTGGCTTAACTTGCTTTTTAGTGCAGGCACAAAGCCATGCAGCTTGGCAGGAGTCATCAGTCAAGGGGATGGACATATTAATGAATGCCACAATGCTATGTTAATCTCACAATGCGCCAGATGCCAGCAGCGAATGCGATATAAACATGGCATGTGCATCAACCAAATGGCCATGTCTCAAAGTCCAAAGGGAGCAGTCCTCTGTCAAGGAGACCACCTTCAGTCAGAGGGTCACAGCGCTCTAAGTCATGAGCCAAATCCAATATCAGTCCGGTGACTTGGATATCCTGTCATTGTCCAGTGAGAGGAAATCTATGTCGGCCACTCCACCTCCCCCCCCCCACCCCCCTCCCCACTCCTCTCTTTCTTAGTCCTTTGTACGCTATTGTCAGCCATTCTCTCCTAAACTGAGACAAAGAGAAGCATTGAGTGAAATGAAAGAGGCTGGCATAGATCTTAGTGCTGTGAAGATTGGGGGGGCGGTTGGTGGTGGGAGGTGAGGCACTCCTGAGTGCATGAGAAGGCAGCATAGAGGCAGCGCAAGGTTAGCGGTGTGGGGGATTAGGTGGCTCAGATTGAATGGTAGTCTTGACAACAGTAGACCATGAGCCTCAGTTGAAGGTGAGTGCAGCAGAAGATATAGAATGAATGTTAGGTAGCAAAAAGACGATGATGGCTCTGACCTTGTATAGCAGAGGTCAATGACCTTCTTTCTGCATTGCTGGACATTCTTCCTGACTGTGGAATTACATTGATCCATGTGGCAAGCTCATTCTCAGCTGGCAACATTTGGTGGCATAGTCCATTCCATCAGTCCCAAGGGTAAAGGTTGACTGTCGTCTGCAGCGCTTTGTTTACCACAGCCTCCAGATCTCTACCAGCAAAGTGGGATATCAGTTTCCCTTGGGAACCATGCAGGGGCAGCTTCAAACTGATCTAGTGCATGGCTGAGCTTCAACGGTGCAGCTGGAAATCCCAGGAGCTCCCAGCTGTAACACTAGAAGGATATGACCAATGGGGCACCAAAGGGGGGTGCTGGTGCACAGATAATAAGGTACATTGGGATCATAGCGTAAGACAACTTGGAAGGCATCATGGAGAGAAACCCTCCATGAAACTCACTAAAACTGACACATGACCAATTTCTGGTAAGATTTAGCCTGACATTTCTCACATTATTTTTGTGCAAGTACGTAAAAATTGTTAAAGTAAAAATAGGAATACATTATTTTTTTTTAATTTTGCATCAAATTAGAGCAGTAGTTTGATTTGTGCTCTGAAGCATAACATTGGTATTTGCAGAAAACATGCACATAAACCACCTAAGATTAGTTTCGAGTGGTAAAATAATTCAGAACCACCTAACTGTTCATATGATTTAAAGGGAAACACAATAAAGTTATCCAAATCAAAAAGTCAAACTGCAGAGATCCACCAAAAGGCTGGGGATATTTCCTCCTATTTGTTTGACAATGATATACTATGGAAAAGTGCATAGTGTATTAATTTCATTTAATTCCTTATGTTATCAATAACATAGAAATGATTATCCCTAATGATTATCCCTTCTGTGGAGGTGGCAAGGAAGGTGCTGAGATGGGCAAATAACTGGGTGAGTTAGACTCAGAGAGATACATAACTCTTCCTTGCCATCTCAGTGATTAAGGTCTACATGCAATCTTCTTGACTCATCATCAATTAAAGCTCTTATTTTGTCATTACAATAGCCATTAAAGGGTCTACTCACCATTGGTTTGATTATCTGCCGTCCCAGCAGACAAGAAAACTGACTGGTTTCAATTGAGGTTTGACCTGTCGATTGAGTTAAGAGGGCAACGCAATGGCAAACTCCAACTTTGCCTCTAATCTCCCTCTCTCCACAAACTCCACCTCACTTGAGAGGAAAGAAAAATACTTATCTTATCACTGTTTAAGCCACTAGATTCTGGGCATATGCACTCGGCTGTACTATAACACCTGTTTCTTCAATGAGAGTTGGCTTTAACACAATTGAAGAATTTAGATCGTTATTTGTAGAATGCATACTTTCCTTACCTGTATTGAATATTACATGATTTTGGCCGCATTAGTTTATATGGCATGCCTACTACGTGATGTTCTTATAATGTGAGATCCCACAAAAATTGAACTATCACATTACATCAGAACTGACTGTAATGACAATTTCTCAGAGCCAGAAGGTGCTGGTCTCTGATTAGCTGGCAGCTTCTGGTGGAGCAGCATTTCAATATCCAGGCTCATTTGCCAAGAAGCTTGCCAGTAAGTTCTCACATGTCTGAAGGGAGCTTGATCTGGCAAGGTTTCTTTCTGTTAGGGTGAGTGGGGAGGTCATCTCTGAAGGTGCCTGACCACATTTGTGCATGGAGCACTAAATCTCAGCCTAAAAAGCTACAATATCAAACACATACATGTGATTTTTAATTTGGTTATGTGGCTAATGAAAAGATAATCTTCAGTGATTGATATGTGCTTGAAATGGGAAATAGATGCCTTTGGCCATTATTTCAAGTCAGCAATTGAATCAATAGGCCAAAGAATTTGCCTTTCCCCAGTTCAGTTCCCTGGATATAACTGAGTTTCTGAAATGTCCTGCAGATGTCAATGTTCTAGGATGAACAGATGGTTATTCAAGGTAATGGCAGCACACTTTAATAATAAGTGTTACTATGTACACAAACAGACATGAGGATTGGAAAGATTTAAAACTCATCACCTCCAGTCATCAGGACCCTTTCCAATCTGTGCCATCAGAACCAGAAAAAATGTTCAAGCAGCACCAAATATATATTTACATAAAATATACAGATCTATATATACTTAATTTTCGACACAAACTTGACATCGTGGATAAAAGGAAATGAAATGTAATTTCTATAACAATCACATTTTATTTTGCTTAAATACAATGGTAAGTTGGTGCAAAATTTTTCTGGAAACTAACAATATACCAAGTATACTAACCATTTTAAGATGCAGCATATTGGGCTGACCATATGTTCCAGTACTGCTCAGTGGCTGAGTGATTCATGCCCGTCATATTCTAGTATATCAATTAAACCTCCTTGAATTCTGCATGATTTGTGTCTGTGTTATTAAACCCTGCTAATTCATCCCACTTATATGTATGTTATAAATCTCTAGGAGTGCTGCATGATTCATGAGAATCTGCAAGCATGTTACTGCAAATTTTGTGCTTGTAATTAACAATAAATTGTTTATAATATTGTGCAATTAAATCTTCCAGTCGCACTGCAAACAAACAATAAAATGGAGTTTCGTTTTAATATATTTGAAGGTAAAGATTTCCGTCTTTATGATTAATAGATTATCAGCTTATCTTCACAAACATTATTATTTGTTATTGAATTTATTAATAGATACAACCCAACCAGTCTGTAAGTCACCTTGGGACCAATCTTACATTCTCATTATAGTGCTACCTAGATTTGAAAATTAATGAACAGTAACATATTCTTTTCATTTTTTATTACATATAGATCATCGTATTTGTATTATAATTTTACAGTATTGTACACATCTCCTGCTTTTAACAATTTCTTTACTATAAAAGCACCAAGTTTTAGAAGATGGAATTCAGATGACTGCAATGCCCAAAAGCAAATGGTCACATGGATATCTCTAGTACTTCTTTACATATTCACGTTCACATATGATAATATAGCACTATTTTATAAATGCGCAAATATCAAACATAATGCTCTCAACAAAAGTGTGTGCATTTATGTCTGTGAATTATTTATAAAAAGTAAAGTATATAATGATACCAAATGCAATATATTGAAATGGATGAAAAATTTGCCTAAAGTGTGACCTCTATATAACTGTTTGACATATTTAAAAAAAAAGATTAGAACTTATTAAGTTCTATAACTGGATTTCACTGTGATATCTTCTAAGATGTCAGCTCTATCAGTAGAGTTGGGGCTAATTCTGTATGAATTTAGAAGTAAAGTAGAACTGATTTCACCAGATGTAGTTTGGATTTTTTGGAGCAGTTCAGCTGGACTTGAATCCAACCAGTCAAATTCAACATGTTTACAATTGCATTATGGTATACAGTAAATACTTAGGTTTGTTTTAAGCTATTCTTTGGAGTATGTTTGTTTTTGGTGTGCAGCAGAATATATAATTTTCTGGGAATTCTTAATGAAACCAAATGAAGTCCAGTTTTGTTTTAGTCCTCTTAACAAGCCAACTTTGGGGAATTTAAATTATTTTGGCCTGACACCCTATTCAGTTAATCAAAAAAGGAAATTCCATCCCTTTTTTCACATGAGAATAGAGACACCCTTTTTTTGGGTGGTAGAATCTTGTGTCCTTTGTGTGTACTGCTTTCTGCATTTTTTTTTGAGCTGTAGACTAGTTTTAATTTTGAAAAATGAAATATTAAAAATCTTTGATGTAACCTGTGTTATATAAATAATGCATTTTAAAAGTTAAAATTTATGTGACATGTACAGTATATTTAATTTTATTCTTGTGTAGGTATAAAGAACCATATAATTCACCCATGACTGTATTGCTCAAGGATTATTCTGCTTTCTTTCATCTTAAAATACCTCAGATTATTCTGTACCACTACATCTGAAACAGTGTCCATCTCCCTGAAATAAATGATCATATAATTAACAAGGATGAATCATCAGAGAATTCCAACACTGTTCAAGTGTTCTAGTCAAAGGTGGAACTAATTCATTTCAACTGATTTCCACTGCTTGCTGCACATTTTTGATTTTTTTAAATTCCTGGCAACATCCTTAGATTCATGAGTCCATACATCAAGTCAGTAGTTTAATGCGCAAATGAAATTGAATTCAAAGCAGAAAACTAATTGAAGGACAGAAACAAAGGTGCTCAGTAATGTGGTTTTATTAATCTGGAGTATTGCATTTGCATAATTATTTCTTCTTTTAGTGTGCCTACAGACGCTGAATGTTATAATGAAGAGCTTGTTCTTGGCAAGAGCAACAAAATGCATTCATTGTGCAGAAAAATAATATTCTTGTAAGAAAGACAACTATTTGAAAATTAGTTGCTTTGATTTTGGATTGCAAGGAGATCAAATTCTGTGTCAATTTGATTTCAAAAATTGTCATCATACATTGTTTATGCAAAACTAAATCTTTATTACTTAATCAATTAGGAATTCAAGCTAATTATTCAACCAATAATCAATTGTATACTACAGAAATAATACAACATAGCACTTAGTGCACAATTACTCAACTAAGTTATGCATGAATGTAATCTTATCACAGCAAAACAGAAACTATGGGAGATTGTTAGTGAAAATACAGGGTACAGAGTGTGACTTCCTTAAGTAAAATCTGGTAACTTCATCATTCTTGAACTACTCAGACAGAATGATAGCTCTCTTTCTAATGGTTGCATTTTGAAAATGAGGAAGACATCCTGACTTAAGTGCTATTACTGTGTTATTTTGGCAGCTGATGTAAAATACTTAGAAGTTTGGCCATGCATAGACTCTGGCTCTCTCTGGCTAATGTGTACAGTGTCTCTTGATTAATACTTTTTTTTTGACTAATACTCAGTCCACTTATGTATGTACTCAAATGAGATTTTATGGGAACTTTCTTGCATAGCATTTCAATTTGGCCTTTTATCAAACTTAATAGATATCTATTTGTTTCTAAGATACTCTCTTATTTCTGAAGCTGATGTTGTGGTAAGTATTTCAAAATTACAGAATCATAAAATCATAGGAGGCCATTTTCCCCTCATGTTTGTGTCTGTTCTTTGTGGAGTTATCCAAATTATCTCACTCTTTGCTTCCTCTGCTGTCACTTTGCCCTTGAAGTATTCCCCCAATTCCCGTTTGAAAGTTAGTAATGGATATACTTTCACCACCCATTAAAGCAGTACATTCCAGATCACAAGCCGTTGCAGAGGAAAAAAACTCATCAGGCCTTTAATTCTTTCACTGAATACCTTGGGCTGGATTTCTGGAGAGGTGCGAAGGTCAGCTTGGAGTCATATTTGCCAGCAAATTTGTATCAACAGCCAGCACACCAGTCTACTGCATGATCCTGCCTTCAGCAAATTTTAAAGCAGTGCTCTATGGACAGTGGATATTTCTGGCCTGCCACAGTAATGGGTGGCAAAAAAGGTCAATTATAGGGGCTATTAAGGCACTCTCTGAGTGGTGCCTGGAATTTTCCACATGGCAGCTGGTGCTTCCCCCATTCTCTGAATATTGCCTGATAGATGAAAGCAAGTTGGACCACGAATGTTTCTGTTAATTCATATCAGCCACTTGTGCAAGAGAGCTGCAGGCACTCTATTGGCACACACTAGAAGCAGTGGTTACTTTTTATTTTTGGGTACTAAAAAGTCTGACAGGTTTGTTCTGAGGCAGCCAACATAGGCTGTACTCAGCAAAATCAAACCCACCTACAGCCAAATAAATGTTCCTCAACAACCTTTAAGTAGTAAACAACAGTATTCTTTTAAAATATATATGCCTGTAGATAGGGTCAGGGGGATTGCTAGCTACTGCTGGTAATCAATGCTGTTCCCAATTCATGCTACCTGCCTGTCAACCAATACCTCTCCACCCTACCTCTGCAAAATGGCTATCTATTCTGAACACTAGCCATCACTGCCTCTCAATTCAATCAAACTTCCATTTCCTGCTTTCCCCAATTTCCTCACCTACTTGCAAGCAACAGGAACACAAGCTCTTCCATTGCACTTCACCAATCAGCTGCCTGTTGCTGTCTGCAGTCCATGAACTCCATTGAAATGAGGTCCAAGTCTTAGTATATCGGATTCCATAAGTGTCATTATTCAGGTTTCTAGTTCAGAGAACTTTCTTCAATAGTTGGATAATTTTAATGGATGTAGAACATTCTGAACTCTCTGAAATACCAGGCACCTTTGTAATGTTAGAAAGAGAAGGAGAAGGAAATAGAACTGAAGCTGCAAATGCAGCAAGTGGAAGATAGCGTATTTGCACAACTCTTAACAGAATATGCAGATCCAGGACAACCTACTTGCTCCTTGACAAAGTGCAATGTATTGGAAGGCTGCACAGATTTCAGGCAGATACAAAAGAGTTGTGTTACTTGCAGCAACAAGGCTTCAATTAGTTCCCACTGCTCAAACAGCACGTGCCATCACAGTCAAAGTTAATTCTTTGCCTCCAACTCTTTCCTGGCTGCCACATGGGATAATGTCAGTAAGTCTACACTTTATGATAGAATTAAGATGGTGACTGGTGTAATATTTCATACAACAAACATTTCCCTCATATGTCCCAGGAAGAACCAGAAGTAGCAGATAGGGATCTTGGGTTCTAGCAGACTCTCCCCATGTCAACAGCCTTCATGATTCGTAGGAATATAATCTGTTAATGTACAACTTGTGCATGATCACAAATAGTACATCATGTAGGATGTGTCCACTTTATTAGCAGTTGCCGTGATGCTTCTACAACAAGCTACAAACCCTGACCTTCGGGCTATCTGACAACAAAGCAAATTTTTGGAATGTACTGACTTGAAAGTAGAGTGGAATCCCACTTTTCTCCCCTATGTTCTGAAAAAATTTTTGTATTTCCTATTCATCATCACCTCCCACCTCACCCACTATCCTCATCCCCACATACCTAATTTCACAACTTCAAAGCCTCACCTACTTGAAGGCCACAAAAATACCAGAAATACTCAAATTTGGTTTACTCTTCATTGGCTCTCTATTTGCACCATTTGATTCCACTGAATTGAAACCTGGAGTAAAATTGGGGGTGTCATTATTCAAGCACAGGAAATGTTCTCTGCATTTACTTTGAATTTCTGCCGCATCCAGACCTCAACTTTTGCAACAAGCTGAAATCGTCAAGTTAAGATTTCAATCAACATATTAATAGATAAAAAATGGGAAAATGTAGTTATTATACAATATCTAATAAAATTGATTGTTGCAAAATTCAATTTACAACTTCATTGTAAGATTTAGTCACTCAAAATTTGTGACTTTTTCATAAAGTTTTTTGTGCGATTAATGGGAAAAGGAGAACAGAGTGCCAACTGGTAACCAGATCAATAAATTATAGACTGGCTAGTTTGCCTAGGTAATTTCTATCAAATGTAGCATAGGAGTCATTAAAATCTGATGAAAAGTATGATGAGAAGAGCAGCAATAGGATTTAAAATTTTGTCGGGAGTGGGGGGTGGGGTGGAGCGGGGATTGTTGGGAATAGCTGCTAAATATGGATGTATTTTCCAAAGATGTGGAATTCTGTACAGATGCTATACTCTGGAAACCATTGACAAAAAGGAGAATTGAATACATGATGTACATGAAAGTCTACCATTTGCAATAGGTGGCAGAATGGAAACACCTACTTGCAATGATCTCCCAGTCAATGGATAGAGTGACTATCTCCATGGAATAACTAAGGTTGCAATCCACTTAGACCATGTCCACCTCGACTGAGGCCAGGTATACGCTGCATGCCAAAATGCCTGTCACTTAAATAGAATAGCAAGTAGGTTAATCTTGGTCTTACATGTTATTTGCTAGTCCATGAGAGAGATAATTGTAAAAAGAGACATGAAGTGTTTCCACTCTCACCCATGAGGCCTACTTGATATAATAACAATGTCCCTGGCACCAATGCGAGCAGCTAATGCTGTACTGCTTCACTAGCTTCCTCCTCATCATCATTCTCATCCTTTTCCTCCACATCCTAAGTATCATTACTGATAATCTCTGATCGCTGCCTTACTTTCCTTGCAGATTAAAACCTCACTACTATGCAATGCTGTATAAAGCAATCTTCTGGAGATCTGAGGTGCTACATGCAAAATAGTCTGTGTACCTGAAGAGTAACTTAAGCAAACCAATGGTTTGTTTAATAAAATAGGAACATAGAACATAGGAATTAGGAGTGGGAGCAGGCAATTCAACCCATCGAGCCTGTTCCACCATTTAACAAGAGCATAGCTGATCTTATCCTGGTCTCAACTACACTTTCCTGCCTGCTCCCCATAGCCCTTTATCCCGCTTGAACATACCTTGTGATAGTACAGAATTCACTGTAGCTATTTTATTTTATTTACCCAATATACACTGTTGGGTTTCACTGTTCAGGTATCTGTTGTATGTCACCTACTATGTTAGAATGGGTATCTCTCATTTTATCTTTAAGTGTGTTTATAGACGTCAACATGCCAGGGTATTG
Source organism: Chiloscyllium plagiosum (assembly GCF_004010195.1). Lineage (NCBI taxonomy): Eukaryota > Metazoa > Chordata > Chondrichthyes > Orectolobiformes > Hemiscylliidae > Chiloscyllium > Chiloscyllium plagiosum. Next base: position 43,644,298 of record NC_057718.1, on the reverse strand, counting down.
TGATTGTCTTTTGATTAAACCATTGCAAAAAATCCACACCTCTCTTGCACACTCCTTCAGAAAGATCTTTCCATGATTGCAGGCGAGCTGAATGTCAATGTAGTGAAAGGTCTAAAAGTTCACAAACTCTCCTGGTTATTTTGTAAAGTTTGTCATTTGTGTGCAATTGACAGTGACCTCCATCAGTAGAAAGCCAGCCAATACTGTAAAGCTAGGTACCTACTCATGCTGACTGACAATGCTACAGATAAGATTCAAATAATTGCTAGAAATGCCAAACATCACTACCAGTTTTATTGTTTTTGCAGACTGGCAAATAGAAGTCTCCAGATGTGTGTCCCACAGTTCTTAAAAGGATCTGAAGGCAAAATATTACTTTGATAGCCACTGGTAACTCCTGGCCACTATATCTAGCAAGTAGTACGTATTATTTTTCTGCTTGTCACTTCTATGCTCTGCTTAACCCAGAGATGGACTTCAAACACATACAAAGATGTGGACAGGGAAGATCTATCAGTTCATCCAACTGTCCTACATAAATGTCATATCTTCTACATCATAATACATATGTTTCCCACCCCTCATAGAGGCTGGATACTTTTCTTAGAAGGAGGAAAAAGCAGATAAAAAGCCCAGTTCAGTTAAGAATATTAAAATAAGCAATATTTGTCGCTAACTCTCTTAAGCAATCAAAACATAACCATGAAATCTCACTTGCAGCCCCTGCATCTTTCCAAAGCCTCAATATCACTCAAATTGTGAGGAAACAGTACAGTATTGGATACAGTATTGTAAGTGCAAACTATCCAAGATTTTGTGCAAGGACAAAATATTGTGGGTTTTTTTGTGCATCATCCTGTAAATGTATCATAATTTCCCTGGCTAGTGTCTCCCAGAATTTGTCTTGACCTTTACTGTTCTAGACATAAAAACACCCATATCTCTTTCCTTCAATGTTCGCCCTTTTTCCTGAACAATGTGTTTATATAAAAGCAATTAATCCTTCCAACATACCACTTCACATCTCTGTTGTAAACTTTATTTAACAGTCATGGGCCAATCAAATTATAGATCTGCTTGTAGATACTGAGTACTGCCTGTAGTCCTATGAATATGTGCAACATCTTCCAGTCTTTTCTCAATCCAGTGCAGTACCCTGTCACAAATATCAAAGTCTTCAATCTGGTTGAGAAGCTCTTTATTTAGTGTTTTGTCAAAATCTATTTGAAAGACTAACAAACTAATATCTAATAGCTTTCCCAGAACCACAATCTTCGTGAATTCTTCAAAAAGTACAGATCGGACAATGAATTGTGAATTGTTTTACCAAAACTTCAATGTAGGTTAAATCATCCCTCTCAATGTTGTAAATTCATAAGACAGCCGATATTTGAGTGATATTCAAAATGAAGATATTGCACCAAACACTGGTGTACCCTAAACCCTCACCCACTTACCTGTCACCATAAACTGAAACCCCCTGCCAAATGTACCCCCTCACCTACATGTAATCTTTACTCCCTCATCCAATGAGCACCCTACAACTTCATCCAAGTGGCAGCTACGCATGCAAGTAACATTACTTTCTCGGTTGAAACTTTATTGCTGGAACAGCACAGCAGGTCAGGCAGCATCCAGGGAACAGGAGATTCGACGTTCCTACATGTAATCTTTACTCCCTCATCCAATGAGCACCCTACAACTTCATCCAAGTGGCAGCTACCCATGCAAGTAACATTACTTTCTCAGTCATGCCACCTGTAACTCTCATTCACCTGACATACTAACCCCTCACTAATGTGGCACCCTATTCACTTTATTCACCTGCTACCTGTACTCCCTTGACACCCTGGCAATCTAAATCAATGCCCACTTGGCACTCGAATCCATCACCCACTTGCCACATATATCCCTGACACCCCTGGCATGCTATCCCGCCGCCCAGCTACCACATATACCACTCACCCACCTGCTACCTATATCCCTAATGATGTACAAACTGGACCCGTTGCTCACTTGTCATCTACCCTTTCATACACCAAGTAATCTATCCCAACATCCAAGTATTACCCTACCCCTTGCTTGCCTTACATGTATACCTTCTCAGCAGCAGAATACAGTCGATATTTGAAAAAGGGAACATGGTTTTCATGCAAACCTGCTGTCTGGGTGGCTGCAAGGAGTCCTGATCTCACCTGTAGTGCTTTAGCTCAGAAGGTTTCTAGCCCAGAAGATCACCAAAAACACTTCTTCAAAGGTCGCCAAAAAACTTCTAACCTGATGTGAGTCAGAAATGGGGATTACAACCCAAATTAAAAGATTCAGACCAATAATGTCTGGTTATAAATAATGTTGGATTATGTTGTCTGAGATGGTTTAGTTAATGTTCTTGGTTTTCTAAACATTTTACACATTTCCCTGATTTTGCTACACTAAACCGAAAGAGGTTTCCACATAATCAGCTGATGAAGCTGTAATTAACACTACTTTTCTCTTTAAAATTTCAAGCTCCAAATTAAGTCTGACTAGCTTGTTTAATTTAGCTCAGTTATACTTATATTTTCAGGATGACTATTCCTAATAACATTGAAATTATATCATTAACTGGTATAATGAGAAATTTGCAGTTATCATAAAGTGCTACATTTACAGAATTGTACAATAATAATATAGGTAGAACATATCAAGATATAAAATAATTTCTTTACCTCCACCAAGGAATCAAAATTTAAAGATGTTTACATCAATCATTAGATGTAAATAAGATAGATGAATTAATAATATCTGCAGCTAATGTTTGGCCTGAGCTAATTTCACTTGTAACACATTAATGGGCAGCATGGTGGCACAGTGGTTAGCACTGCTGCTTCACAGCTCCAGAGACCTGGGTTCAATTCCCGCCTCAGGCGACTGACTGTGTGGAGTTTGCACGTTCTCCCCGTGTCTGCGTGGGTTTCCTCCGAGTGCTCCGGTTTCCTCCCACAGTCCAAAGATGTGCAGGTCAGGTGAATTGGCCATGCTAAATTGCCCATAGTGTTAGGTAAAGGGTAAATGTAGGGGGTATGGGTGGGTTGCGCTTCGGCGGGGCAGTGTGGACTTGTTGGGCCGAAGGGCCTGTTTCCACACAGTAAGTAATCTAATCTAAACACATTCAATCCAATTGCCAACAGAGATTGTGAAGTTATAAGTTCTGTAGGGCTTCAAATCTGTCACTGTTTAGGATCTCTCTTTGACTGTTACTTTATGAAACACCTGTATACAAAATAAATATGATAGTCAACATGGCTTTGTGCGTGGGAAATCATGTCTCACAAACTTGATTGAGTTTTTTGAAGAAGTAACAAAGAGGATTGATGAGGGCAGAGCGTAGATGTGATCTATATGGACTTCAGTAAGGACTTCGACAAGGTTCCCCTTGGGAGACTGATTAGCAAGGTTAGATCTCATGGAATACAGGGAGAACTAGCCATTTGGATACAGAACTGGCTCAAAGGTAGAAGACAGAGGGTGGTGGTGGAGGGTTGTTTTTCAGACTGGAGGC
>NC_057718.1:43615847-43640243 GCF_004010195.1 Chiloscyllium plagiosum | reverse complement strand
GATATAAAAGAGACCTAAGGGGCAACTTTTTTACACAGAGGGTGGTACGTGTATGGAATGAGCTGCCAGAGGATGTGGTGGAGGCTGGTACAATTGCAACATTTAAGAGGCATTTGGATGGGTATATGAATAGGAAGGATTTGGAGGGATATGTGCCGGGTTCTGGTAGGTGGGACTAGATTGGGTTGGGATATGTGGTCGGCATGGACGGATTGGACCGAAGGGTCTGTTTCCATGCTGTACATCTCTATGACTCTATGACTTTAGTGTTATAATCCTACACCATTAAGTATTACTTTACCTTATGCTTTGAGGAAGAGGTAAAAAATGGTGGCTCTATAATTATTGTTGATCATGCTGTTTGGATACATCTCAAGAGCAGCTGAGAGGTGAAGTAACTAATGATATTATCACTGCATCTCAAGACCTTTACAGAGTCATAGAGCTGTACAGCACAGAAGCAAACCATTTGATCTAACCCGTACCTGCCAACAAGATTTCCTAAATTAATTCAGTCCCACTTGCCAGCATTTGGCCCATATCCTTCTAAGCCCTTCCGATTCATGTACCCACGCCTTGAAAATGTTGTAATTGTACCAGCCTCCATCACTTCCTCTGGCAGCTCATTCCACACATGCTCCACCCTCTGTGTGAAAAAGTTGCCCTTTAGGTCCCTTTTAAATTTTTCCCCTCTCACTCTAAACCTATGGCCTCTAGTTTTGGAGTCCCTTGCGCTGGGAAAGAAACCTTGGCTATTCTCCCTAACCATGCCCCCCATGATTTAAAGTACTTTTAATAAGACTTTCAATGCTCCATGGAAAATAGCCCCAGCTCTCCAATAACGCAAACCCTCCAAACCCGGCAACATCTTTATAAATCTTTTCTGCAAATCTTTGATTTTAACAACATCTTTCCTCTAGCAGGGAGACCAGAATTGAATGCAATATTCCAAAAGTGGCCTACCAATGTCCTGTTCAGCCATATTTATAAAAATCAACCTATTTGAACATGTTATAATATACCCAATGGCCAGTACATTCCAGGTGGGATTTGAAACCAGACCTTCTAACCCTGACATAGGGACATGATCATATTGCCACAAGACCCTTAATTGTAGCTCTTAATGTTAACAGTAATGTTGATGCACCTGAGATTGATGTTATTTCTCATACAAGAATTAACTACAGCATCTCACAAACCAAGAACACTTAGCACAGTGAAGTTTAAAAAAATATATTTAAAGCATAAACTATATGTTCTAACTAATCTCCTGTGATAATATTCCTGGGTAATTTAGGATCCAGTATATTAAGATGCTCAGGGAAAGTTATGGTTAATTATACTTATCCCTTTTATGACACTGGTAACAGGTATTGGCAAATATCAGGGAGTCAATTTGAGTGAACTTTCTTTATACTCGGCACCTTGTTATGATGCCCTGCTTTTTTTTCCATTCTGGAGAGAAGGCAGAATGATTGACAGAGAGAGACAGAAACTGAATGAATTAGAATGCGAGATGGAGAAGTGGGAGAAGAGGAGGAGGTTGAAGAGAAAAACAGTGGGGGAGGGGGGAAAATAATATGGGTGTGAAGTTGGGAGTAGGAGAAGAGTGGGAAGCTGTTTTCCTTAAGGGAGTGGAGAGACATGCTTCGGTGATGGAGCTGGCCTCTGGCACCGAAAGATTGCCCATTGGCTACAAGCTAGCGAGATCTGAGAAATTCAAACATTAAAACAACAGTGAGTGTTTCTGTTTCATTGACAGGGGTATCAGTGTAGAGTACAGGAAAAAATATTTCCTTTCATAAATCTCTCTGCCCCACTACTTCACAATCCTCCTTAAAACAGATCTCTTGACATAGCATTTGGGTAATATCTCTTTATGTGGCTCAGTATCAAATTTTATCTGATTTTCTTTAGATAGTTTACAATGCAAAAGGCACTATTCTAAATTAAAATTATTACGACAAGATTTAGTGCATGGCCATTGCAATTTTTGCACTCCATATTCAGATTGATGTTATTACTCCTCATTTGGATGCCTTTACAAAATATTTGACTATTTTGACAGGTGTATATTTATTTTCATACCTTTCAATCAGGATTGAAGTTAACATCTATTGAATTCATAAGTTATTTCACACTTCTGCATACTCAATATGACAGCCTTTTTTAAAAGAAGGACATATCTGAGGATATTAGCTCAGTTTGAAGTTGTCATGTAATGCTAACTGCTGCTTATTGTTCTCCACTGTCACTTAATAGCATATTCACAGCACTAGCTATCCTTGAGGTTGTGAGACTGCTCATACTGTCAATATATAAAATTTGAAAGCATTTAGCATCATATGGCATTTCACGTACATGTGTAATTGAAGATCAAACATTGGGGAAATTTCAACAACCATTGGCTTTAACAGAGGAAGCCTACTCATTATCCCAGCATGTTATTTTTATTTCAGATCTCACCCATTTCACTTTGAGGCTTACACACCATAGCAGAAAGAGAACATCAGCAATACCAGCTGTTAGACTTCATAATATACTGAGAGCGGGCATCCAGTTTGGAACAGAAACAGAGTGAACTGGAAGTACCTATTGGCCTGCTTGTGGACATTTAAATGGTCTTTCACAGCATTCAGCACCAAGGCTTTGGAAAGATTTCACTCTGGAGAGTTGGAAATGGTGTGTCTGTTGAAATAGACCCCAGCACTTCCTTCCCTATCTCATCAAAAATAAAGAATACTTATAGTACTGTTTTTGTTTGTGATCCTTGTCTGGCTTCAGTGGGAAAGATGTAACAGTTTGTGCAGGTCAAGATAACATAGCAGCTGGAGTCCAATAATGGCATCAATTTGTTTATTTAAACATTGCGTTGCTGACATCAGATCAGTGTATATGCTGCCTGCTTAACTGAACTTACTGCAGGTTAAGAGCAAAGGCAATAGGGCCCAGGTGGAACATTTGGTTGATTTGAATTTTTCAGTTTGCAATGCATGGATAAAGATAGAATCAATTCAAAATAAATCTAACTAGCAGGAAACTAACCAAGTTAAATTGATCAGGCGCAAAGACACAGTGAGTCTTTTGACTGACCATAAATAAGGCAAAAGATTGACTTTATAGCTTTAAGTGTCAAGGGTAAAGTCGAGATTGGAAACAATGACAAAAGGCACTGGAAAACTTTAAGTCCCTTGTTAAAGTTATGCTAAAGAACAAAATCCAGATTGAATGAGCTATAGATAGCTGCACCTGATGACCTAACTGGAATCTAGAAGTCCAAAGTATTGGCATATAGTTGTATAAAGGTCCAGTGCAGTCACTAGTATACAGTGCTCCATTCTACAGTTCTAAGACTTGGGCTCTGAGGAAAGAAGGTACCAGGAAAACAACTCCTACTGAAACTCACATATGGTGCAGAGCGCTCAGTAAGCTGCATGGCCAGAAAGCCAAATAATTGAGTTAGATTAACAGTAGTTCAGGAAATCAAAAAGTTGCTCATTATACCTAGAGAGACAGAGAGAGATAGCCACACATCCAACTCAGAAACAACATCTCAATAGCCTTCTCTTGACAACAATGAAAGAAGTAATTGAAAGTAAAAACAAAAGAGGAAGAGGGTAAGATCAGATGGTTGGAGACATGAATTGATGGATACTTGAAGAAAGCCAGAGCAAAAGTAATCAATGCCAATAGTCTTCCTAAAGATATGGTTGAAGTGAACAAGTGGAGTTAGATTAAAATGATCCTGTAATGTTAGTTAGATTAAAGAGGTTTCTGTGAACTATAGCTGAAGCATTACCATGCTATCACTGGTAAGCAGGTGTTTAAAATTCTACCATTTTAAGTGGGTAGTTTCCATTAAAGCTGCAATGTATGAATTTATAATGTACATATTCAGGTACAGGACTACTTCACATAATATTGATAAGTATATTTACCACCACAAAGAACTACATAGAGGTTAACATGCTACAATAATTGTTTAAATACACTCTATTTAGGAGACAGATATTAAGATGCAGCTCAGATGGATGGGATTTATCTCTCCGACCTGCCAACTTCATGGCTTCTAAATTAAGTGAATTCAGTTCCAAGTGAACTTGAGTGCACAATAAATGAAGTGTCACTATCTAGGTACTAAAATTTGTAATTCTGAAGTTCCCTGTTTGTCTTGAAAAAAAGGGGTGTCTCTCTGCAATGAGCCATGTCAGTTGCACATGTCAACTGTGCTAAACTGTGATTTTTAATCTATCGGCTGGAAACATGAACTGAACTGATAAGAAGTAGCCTTTTCAAACAAAACAAAAATACTTTTAAAATACAACCCCACTGAGTATGAGACAGCAAGTGTGCATCCCACCAAAAGATAACGAATCCCTGGAAGTTAAAAGGGCTGCCACCTCCTGTCTCATGAACAAGGAACATATGGCAATCAAGCATACAATGCTGGAGGCAGGCCATTAAAGCTAATCACTCATACAATGAAAATTTGACTGAGAGCAGCAATTCCTGGACCTGATCACATTGCGATACAATTAAAATGAGCAATCACGTTTGAACTTCTGGTCAGTTGGAGAGAGCAGTGAAAAAACTAACCAACTCCTTTGTGTTTTTGAAGCATATCCTTCTCAGGAGAACAAAATAAGCACCTGAGAAGCTAAAGTACGTTTTGTTTTCTCCCTTGCTGTCTCTCCACCCAACTTGCAAGCTTTTGGGCCAGAAATGCTGTTGCTTGACTTCCTCTTTCTATCTGCTTCAGGCAGAGATATTTAAAGAAAAAAACCTCAATTCCTCAATTGTATCTCCAAATTAATTCATCTTCAGTTTTAATTAACTTTGTATTGAAAACAGAAAACCAACCTATTTCACCTGAAGCCAGCAGAGTGACCAGACTACTGACTGTATTTTCTTTCACTTTTTTTAAAAATGGACTGTAATTTGACCTCTGTATCCTTCCCGCTCCATAACCTGTATTGTGTTTGCTTGAGATTCCGGTGGATGCTGGAAGAGAGAAAGTCTACAATTAATTATTTAACTTGGATTTGTTTGAGCATCATAAAGCTAACCTTCCTTTCTTGAACTCAAGAAAACCTGTCCTATTGTTTCTTTCATAGTCATAGTGCGTAAATAGTTGAGAAATCACTGAGCTGGTAAGTATATCCTTTTCTCAAACAAAATACCATTATGGTCAAATAAGGAGAAATCCAAAGTTAACTTCTCTTCATTTGATTATAATCTATACAATCATAACAGACTTGAGTGCTGAAATTGAGTTGAAGATAACCCACTGCCCATGATTAACATTTGTCAGCTTGAATATGCCAAAATTAACAAAACATTGTAATAAAGTAAAACAAAGTAGGTACATTGGTAAATATTTTTCACAGATCAAAACTATTGAAGTAATTAATACTAAAAACCTATGAAGAAGAAACTTCGTCATGAAATTATCAGTAGTGCAAATTGATTAGTGGCCTGTTTATCATCAATGTTGATAATATACCAATCACTTCTCCTCTTACCCAATTGTTGCTTAGTTGCACCTTTGTGATATTTAAAACAGATGATGAGTGAGAGAACTGAGTGCAGCCATAAACAAGGGTGCTAAAAGGATTAAAGACATGTCAACTTAAAAGAAGTTTCTGGCACATCAAATGATAAAGCAAGAAAAAAATTGCAGAAAATATCTGTCTGTAAAAAACAGTGAAAAGAAAGGAAAATGTACACATTTAAATTACACCTTGTCATTGTCTGAAAATCTGTTTGACAGTAATTTTAAAGTTGACAGTAACAACATGAGATTTTCCATTTCATTTTCAACAGTGCATTCATCCTCTTTGACTTTTACCCAATTTAAAACTAGTTTATATGTAAACTTGTCAATCTAGCAATTTACTCAGGGGAACAAGTGTACTTTACCAAGGATGTTGCAGTTCAGAAACCTGTCAAGAAAAGTCTATAATACACTCCTTTTCATGTTCATTGTTGCTTAAGTAGCATCTATTGGCGATCAATACTCTCCATTAAAGAATAATTTTACCTTTTCAAATTGAACCTATGTATTATTAAAGATGATATTGCAGCACGATTATTGAATTTTCTTGTGCTAGATCTATGAACCATGCTAAAATATTCTAGACATATAAGTTGACACATAGATAAATAAATAAATTAATTTTCAAAGCAGAGTATAAACATATTTAATATAAACAATGATAACTAACTCCTAGTTGTCTTCCTATGGTATTGCTCATGGACCAAATAAAAGTAGTGGAACGGTCTCTGGACTCCTTTTCCTTCGGCTAATTATTTTCTTCTGTCTTGCTGGTTGCTCTTCTATCTTACCTTCTTTCTTCTTTGCTCTTTATTCTCTCAAATCATTTTCTCCTTCCAGCATCTTTGGTTAATGGGATAGGAAACATAGACAAGGCAGAGTATCAGACAAGAAACACAAAAAGAACCACATGCTGCAGCAATAACATGCTTCTTCTATTATTGGCAGACCACTTGCCTGGATGTTAGCCTGATTGACAAGTTTGCCTTCCAATCAGGTGAGAAGGACCCTGTAGCAGGCCACAGGAAACGGCCACTGTGAAATGTTGGTTCCCATTCATCTCCAACATGATGCTGATACATTGGAGCAGTTTCTACTCTGGATTATTGAACTATTAACAGAAGTTAAGAAAGTTAATTCTATTTTCATTACAAAATGGATAATTGTTGCAAAATTGCTCTGCGCCAATAACAAAACAAGCTCAAAGTGAGTTGACAGCTAGTTTTACACCTTCTTCCAAAAACAGAACTTATTTGTTAAACTGTTTTGAATTGCTCTTTGCATTCGAGTAATAAATTAAGTAGCATTTCCATATTTTTTGTTATCCATGAAGGTAGAGAATATTTAATTGAAAAGAATAGAAAAAGTTTGTTAAAATTGACCTGCCTTTGTACTCTAACTGGCCTGTGATTAACATCTGATTCACCATGGCTATGTGTTTATCTGAATCAAAAATACAACTGCATTTTATGCACTATACAATCAAACATATTAATCAAATAAAATATTTGACTGCTGCATTACTAAATAAATGACAAATTACAATTGTATTCATATATTCTGTAAATCAGTTGATAAAATTTGTTAATACTAACCAGTTTCTGCAGTTTATCCTGGTACCCACTGAGAGAGAGTGCAGTGCCTGCCATATTAATTGCATGCACTTGAAATTCATACACAGTAAATGGTGCTAAATTAGTAAGCGTTGTATGAGTCTGTGGTGGAATTGATGTATTTTCATAACGTGGTTCTAAGTTTGATTAAAGGTTAAAGAATCCACTGTCTTGAAAAATGCATCTTTGAGGAGGATTATACAACCCATCTGGTTGTAAGAATTCTCACATGCTTAGTTCATATTAAATTATTATTCCTCGGAAGAAATTTAGGTTAGAAATTTATATTTGCACATTTTACCACTTCCCATTTACCCCTCAACACTACTTTCAAGGTGACATTACTCAAATTACAACTACTGAATTAAATGCAGATTCCTGTTAAATGCAATAAGTTAAATCTGGTTAGCCTAACATATCTAACAAAAATAGCAAGTGGAAAATATGCATTTGCAACTAGCCTTGCACGTACCAGATATTATTTAGCAAAAACATCACAAAAAACGTAAACATTCTATTAGGCAAGGACTGAGTAGGGATAGTCAACATGGCTTTGTGTGTGGGAAATCATGTCTCACAAACTTGATTGAGTGTTTTGAAGAAGTAACAAAGAGGATTGATGAGGGCAGAGCAGTAGTTGTGATCTATATGGACTTCAGTAAGGCGTTTGACAAGGCTCCCAATGGGAGACTGATTAGCAAGGTTAGATCTCATGGAATACAGGGAGAACTAGCCATTTGGATACAGAACTGGCTCAAAGGTAGAAGACAGAGGGTGGTGGTGGAGGGTTGTGTTTCAGAATGGAGGCCTGTGACCAGTGGAGTGCCACAAGGATCAGTGCTGGGCCCTCTACTTTTTGTCATTTATATAAATGATTTGAATGCGAGCATAAGAGGTACAGTTAGTAAGTTTGCAGATTACACCAAAATTGGAGGTGTCATGGACAGCGAAGAAGGTTACCTCAAATTACAGCAGGATTTTGATCAGATGGGCCAATGGGCTGAGAAGTGGCAGATAGAGTTTAATTCAGATGAATGCGAGGTGCTGCATTTTGGGAAAGAAAATCTTAGCAGGACTTATACACTTAATGGTAAGGTCCTAGGGAGTGTTTCTGAACAAAGGGACCTTGGAGTGCAGGTTCATGGCTCCTTGAAAGTGGAATCGCAGGTAGATAGGATAGTGAAATAGGCATTTGGTATGCTTTCCTTTATTGGTCAGAATATTGAGTACAGGGGTTGGGAGGTCATGATGTGTCTGTACACAACATTGGTTAGGCCACTGTTGGAATATTGTGTGCAATTCCATTCTCCTTCCTGTTAGAAAGATGTCGTGAAACTTGAAAGGGTTCAGAAAAGATTTACAAGGATGTTGCCAGGATTGGAGGATTTGAGCTATAGGGAGAGGCTGAACAGGCTAGCCTGTTTGCCCTGGAGTGTCAGAGGCTGAGGTTTACAAAATTATGAGGGGCATGGATAGGATAAATAGGCAAAGTCTTTTCCCTGGGGTTGGGGAGTCCAGAACTAGAGGGCATAGGTTTAGGGTGAGAGGGGAAAGATACAAAAGAGACCTAAGGTGCAACTTTTTCACACAGAAGATGGTTCGTGTATGGCATGAGCTGCCTGAGGAAGTGGTGGAGGCTGGTACAATTGCAACATTTAAAAGGCATCTGGATGGGAATATGAATGGGAAGTGTTTGTAGGGATATGGGCCAGATGCTGGCAGGTGGGACTAGATTGGGTTAGGATAGCTGGTCGGCATGGAAGGGTTGGACCAAAGGGTCTGTTTCCACGCTGTACATCTCTATGACTCTATCTATGATTGATATCTAATTCAAACAATGCAATGGAACTGAGAGACCAAAGAAGAGAACATCTTCAGGGTATTTACTGTTTAATGGTTGTTCACATTTGAAGCATAAATAAAGCATTTCAGATTCTGGGACCTGAAAAATAGATAACATGTGCTGGGGCAACCGAATAAGTCAAGCAGCATCGATGGAAAGAAAACACAGTTTTGAGTCTAAAATTACTTTTCTTCAAAAGAGGTTGCATTGGACTTGAAACATTAACTCTGTGGGCTGAATATTTCCAGCTGCCATACAATATGGATAATGGCAAGTCATCAGGGAAAATATGCCAAGATTGGAAAAATAAGATAGTCAACATTGACAAAAGCATGTCTGATCTTCCACTCAAGGTTTAAATGAAGAGATGAGAGTAGTGAACAGTGAGAGACCTATTTGCCATCATTTGTCTTTCATTATTAACTATTCTCACTTCATTTGTATGCAGTTTGCTATTCTCACACACGGAGGAGAGAAACATGACAGTGACAATTCCAGACATGAAAATGGCTCCAACTTGCCACTTGCTTGTCCAGGCCTCCACCTTTGTCAGTCGACGCCAACATCTCTGGGACACCCTATGGGCAGCACCTGCCTGCACTCCATCCTGCCCATGGAAGTTGACATTGGAACTGAATCAGGAACATTACGTCATTCTGCAATATCTCCAACTCACTTAAAGTACAGTTATTCACTACAGTACTGCGCATTGGAACACATTAACACCTTGCATTGTAATGATGCTGCCAGATCACTTCATACACAGGGTCAAGCAGCCACCTCATGGGTTGGGGAAAGGGACATCTCAGGAATTTTACCATGTTCTCTTAGCGTACAGTCACTTTGTGCCTACTTCGATCCTCACATGACCTCTGCCACATCTTGCCTTTCCTTGTGTTTCACCACTTCATTCAAAACTTATAAGCTTGTTTTGCGCTGCCTTTCAGTGCAGATACAGAGCCAGGCAACCTATCATAGCTGTCAGCAGTAATTAGGCAAGCGAGTGGCCACATTGCTGCACAGCACCATGTTATGTCAATGTTGAAATAAAACTATGTGTCAGCAGCTTAAACAGAAAGCACACTGTGCTTCAGTCAAATGGTCATTCTCAAAGTGTGAAGGGAGAAACCCTGCAGGGGCTGTCTTCAGTCAGAGGTACAGGTACCACAGTCCAAGGGCATTGGCTAATTTCAGTCCAAGGCTTGACACAGTCAGTTGGTGGCTTAGGTCATCCAAGATTGGGAGGATCCATATCACTACAGTCCAGGGAATGCACCATCATCAGTCCTGCAGGGCTAAAGCAACCTATCCAGAGATTAGCAGTAAGTCAGAAAGGGACCTGTATAAAGGTTAGTTGGGGGCCCTGTCACGCATCAGTCAGGTTGGTCATTCAGTCAGTTAGAAGGTTTATCAAAATCGATCTCAGTATTCTGTCCACTGAAAGTCATGGAAGGTTATCAGGGACCACTTGGGGCAAGGTGGGTAAGTCAATTGTGAGGATTAAAGGCAGCATACTGGCCTACAGAGGGGAAGATAATTATAAATAGGGCAAGTCAACATATAAGGGTGGGAGAAAATACAGAATGGGAGAGCATGGAGTTCTGAGGGATGGACTGTTACCAAGAGTCACCATTAACCTGGCTTCAATGGGGAGGACAATACATTACTCCCTGAACCCCAGGCATAACGTTTAGTCAAACAAAGTGAGATGTGAACAGTTAAATCAATGAGTTCAGTGAAAACATTGAGAAGATCACGCTGGTGACATTAACAAGAAAACTAAGGCAGAAAAGAACATGAAGAGGAGTCACTTAGACTAAGAGAGTGAGCCTGCAACTCAATCTGTGAAGCACGAGAGTCATAAAGATGTACAGCATGGAAACAGAAGCTTCAGTCCAACTCACCCATGCCAATCAGATATCCGAGATAAATCTAGTCCCATTTACCAGCATTTGTCTCGTATCCCTCTAAACTCGTCCTATTCATATACCCATCCAGGTACCTTTTAAATGTTGCAATTATACCAGCCTCCACCACTTCCTCTGGCAGTTCATTCCATACATGCACCAATCTCTGCTTGAAAAAGTTGCCCCTTAGGTCTATTTTAAATTTTTTCCCTCTTACCCTAAACCGATGCCCTCCAGTTTTGGACTCGTCCACCCCAGGGAAAAGACCTTGTTTATTTAGCCTATCCATGCCCTTCATAATTTTGTAAACCTCTATAAGATCACCCTTCAGCCTCCGAAGCTCCAGGGAAAATAGCCCCAGTGTATTCAGTCTCTCCCTATAGCCCAAACCCTCCAACCCTGGCAACATCCTTGTAAATCTTTTCTGAACCTTTAAATGTCCTGTACAGCCACAACATGACCTCCCAACTCCCTATACTCAATGCACTAACCAAGAAAGGAAAGTATGCCAAATGCCTCTTCACTATCCTATCTAATTTCAAGGAACTATGAACCTGCACTCCATGGTCTCTTTGTTCAACAACACTCTCCAGGACCTTCCCATTAAGTGCATAAGTCCTGCCCTGATTTGTCTTTCCAAAATGCAGCACCCCACGGTTATCTAAATTAAACTCCGTTGCCCATCTGATCAAGATTCTGTTGTAATCTGAGGTAAATTTCTGTCCACAAGACCTCTAATTTTGGTGTCTTCTGCAAGCTTACCAATCATACCTCTTATGTTCACATCCAAATCATTTATATAAATGATGAAAAGCTGTGGACCCAGCACTGATATTTTCAGACACAGGCCTCCCCTCTGAAAAGCAACCCTCCATCACCACCTTCTGTCTTCTACTTTCAAGCCAGTTCTTTATCCAAATGGCTAGTTCTCCCTGTATTCCATGAGATCTAACTTTGCTTACTAGTCAACCAAGAGGAATCTTGTCGGACCCTTCACTGAAGTCCATATAGATCAGGTCATCTGCTCTGCCCTCATCAATCCTCTTTGTCACTTGTTCAAAAACCTCAATCAAGTTACTGAGACACAATTTCCTATGCACAAAACTTTGCTGACTATCCCTAATCAGTCCTTGCCTTTCCAAATACATATAAATCCTGTCCCTCAGGATTTCCTCTGACAACTTCCCCACTGCAAATATCAGGCTCACTGTTCTAAGGTTCCTTGCTTTTCCTTACCACCTTCCTTAAATAGTGGCACCACATTAGCCAAACTCCAGCACCTCAATAGCTGTGGCTATTGGTGACACAAATATCTCAGCAAGAAGCCCAGCACACACTTCCCTCATTTCCCACAGATTTCTAGGGTACACCTGATTGGGTCCTGAGGATTTATCCACCCTTACACCTGTGTTATCTTCAAGTCTCATCCAAATCACAAGTACACAATCAAAATGGAAGTGGGTAGAGTGTTCTCTTTCTCTCTGAGGGACAGGATTCTGCTATTGAGCAATATGAGGCCCTTCAAATGGTGAAAGCATTAATGAATTATTCACAAGACATCAGTTATCATATAATTCTATATGCATACCTCATGCATTAACCTGCTGTGTTGACTAAAAATTCTGGTCACAAGCAATCATTCAACACTACAAACTAACACTACTAATAGCTTTGAAGCACAAGTAATACCAGGCCAGCTGAAACAGTTTACCTCAGTTGCCAGAGTTTCAAATACCTTCTAACATGCAGTAGCTGCTTACTTCACATCTTGGACCATAAAATATCCACACAATTACCCCATATATAATGCTACCTTTCCTGGGTACTGGGAGAATTGTGGGGAGGAGGTGCAAGGTTCTCATTATTTCTGCTACACGTACAAACTTCTACTGTCAATGTGCCAACAGGCTCAATCAGCACATATCAGAAACATGGCAACCATGTGCAAGGTCAATGTAGAGACATCCCACCAGCCTCTTATTGCAAGGCTTCATGTCCCAATGTTTAGAGGACAGTTTTCAAAGTTATTTGTGTGTGCTGTGATTGCTAAATTATTATATCACTGTGGAGCTGCTTGTTTCTGATATTGTCCTAATCGGCTCATTAGAACTATCCCAGTGGATTCACGTTCCGATTGTCTCTGTGCCCATTGTAAAAAAAACAGTCACGTAACTGGATGAAAATTTAATGCAACTGGAAACCCAGGAATAATATCAACTGCTGCCTAATGTGGATTTTCCAACCTAGCTCTCCTCCTGATGTGGTGAACATGCAGGTGAGCCACAGTCACTGGAATTCTGTGGAATGCTGTACAGTGAGAGAAGGGCAGCAGTGTCCATACTTTGTTTCGAGGGGGCAATTAGAATGCTATGCCATGATGTCCAGCAAATTAACAATGCAGTACCTTTGTTCATTGGAATCAGCAAGGACTACAGATTTCACACCAGATTTTCATACAGTTCATATCTACTGGTTCATTCCTGTTCTGGACAGAAAGAGGACATGGCTTAATCCTTGGATTCTCTGCTCCATGCAACTAGAAGATGACCTAGGCTGTCTGATAGAGGATGTGGACCTGTGAGAGGTGAAGCATTGTGCCCCAGTCAGAACATAAGGATGTTCATCATGTCTTCTTTGTAAATTTGTTTTTGCAAATTACGTAAAGTCATCTTTCATGAATTGGAAATGTTTCGATGCTGCTGAAGCCAGCAGCCCTTGGGTTACCCTAGCTGCGAGTGTTTATTAAAATTACAAACTGTTGGAAACCTTCAACACATTTGATGTGCCATCATTCAATCATAAGAGTAATTTTCACATAGGGTTGGGGTTTGGAGGTAGGGCGAAGGCAGTGGGGCTGTGTTGCTCAGGCAGAGTGGGTTCATTATGTGGGAGAACTAGCCATTTGGATACAGAACTGGCTTAAAAGTAGAAGCTTAGTTCTTACCCAGTCTCCTTGAAAAGGAAGAGTGAGGTCAAGGACTCTTGTCTCCTAATGACTTGCCCTTGGTGCTGATCACTCAGATCTGTACTCATATATCCACCAATCTGAGGCTGTTGGAACTGGATCTCCATAACTGCCAGACAGAAGCAGCCAGACAGTCACATGCCAGAGGCAGCACAGTACAAATAACATCAGTAAACCCCACCAACTGTTGAGCCAGTTTCCCGAGTCCTCCGAAGAAAGCTGCTTACTGCTCCTGCATTTGCTTGTGCATTTGAATGAATATCTTCATGGTTGACATGAAGGGGTCCTCCCTGGGAGAGGGAGAATTGTTTTGTCCCTGACCGTCCTTCAAAAGACATGACCAATATTGTTTCTTCCTTAGCCAGGTGCAGAGTTGTGTTGGTGGTGTGGTTACCGGAACGTGTGCCCAATTCAAGCCAACAAACCCAACCCCCCCCCAAAGGTGTCAGTATCTGAGGTAGTTAAGGGTGCAGGAGACAGCCTTGCAGGTGCCTCCCCTGAGAGATCTGTGGCTTCTTCTTAAGGATGAAGGAGGTGATGATGTCCTGAGGGTCTGGTCTCTTTATGGCCATGGACATTCACCGATGACTGCAACAGACAAGAGAGAATGAGTTATGAACTAATAAGCTGAGATTTGGGCATGTTTTGAATGCATTCACAGTTGTGGTAACAGGACAGCAATGCAATATTTGATGATGAATATTCCTGGGTTGGCAGGACACCAAGTTCTTGACATTACTACATGAGTAGTTACGTTCCTCTCCCAGGAGGGCAAACATTTTCTCTTTGAAAGTGGTAAGGTGACCAAGGTTGTATTCCTAACACTTGCCTTGGCTCTCCTCACCTGACTATGGGATGTTTTCTCCTGGAATAACACAAAAGGGAGGAATTAAGTGAGATGAAATTCAGTGGTTAGCACTGCTGCCTCTTAGCGCAAGGGACACAGGTACGATTCCACCCTCAGGCAACTGTCTGTGTTGAGTTTGCAAATTCTCCCCGTGTCAGCGTGGGTTACCTCTGGGTACTCTGATTTCCTCCCACAGTCCAAAGATGTGCAAGCTAGGTGGGTTGGCCATGTTAAATTGCCCATAGTGTCCAGGAATTTGCAGGCTAGGCGAGTTAGCCATGAGAACTGTGGGGTTACGGGGATAGGGTAGGTGGGCAGGTCTGAGTGGGATGTTCTTCGGAGGGTTGGACTCAATGGGCTGAATGGTCTGCCTCCACACCATATGCATTCTATGATTCTATGAAAATGGGTGACACAGTTTTTAGTCCTGATGCAGGTAAAGGGAAACGGATGAGGTATCCCGAGTAGGCAACACAGAGTACATGTAGGCATAACATTCTAGGGGTTAGGATGGGTGAGAAAGAGTGAGGGAAGATGCTGCCTGCAGTTGCAATATTGGTTGACCATGAGCCTGATTTGAATTTGGGTGCAATAACACAGTTACAGTGAGTGTGAAATAGCAGAGAGAAGGTGGTAACATTTATACTTGCAAAGAACAGAAAATCATTCAGCTGCTTCCTGCATTACTGACATTTCTCTAGATTGTGGATATTGCACTGACCCAGGTGGTAATTTCAGACCAAGCTGGCAGTGTCTGTTGCTGTAGTCTCTGTTAATGGTCTTGAGGAAAGAGGGCAACCCACCTCTTCACAAAACATTGAGATTCCAATCAGGCAATCAAGATGCCAGCTTGCTGCTGTCAGCCATCTTGGACAATTCTTCTGATACAGTAACTATGAAGGGCAGTTCCTGGCTTGCAGCAATTAACTTGGCCCATAGCTGGGGCAGAACCTGGAATCTTAAAAGTCCTGACAATGGAAAGTGCTCCTGTTGAAAGTAAGCACAAGGTAGCCCATGAGCAGCACCATAGAGGTGTGGTGCATACATAACAAGGTGGGAAGCATAACAATGTATGAGATAGCTCTCTCAAGCCCATGGAGAGAAACAGCCATGAACATCCTCGAAATTGACACTAAGCCAATTTTTGGTAGAAGTCAGTTCTACTTCTCCCTCCACAAAAGCTACCAGACCTGAGTTTCTCCAACATTTCCCAGATGAAATAGGTTTTATTACAACACACAAGCGTAAAGATGTTCTTAACTGATTAGGTGCCATCTGAAGTGATTTATAGCTTTTATCACCTACTTGGAGCTAATGAAGATCAGAAGTATATCGCTGATGACTTCTGTCTACTGAGTTCAACCTAGTTCATTCCACAAATGCTTCATCTTGGATCCATAGGATTGACATAACCATACCACAGGAGAAGAAGCAGCCCAACACTGTTTTCCTTCTTCAAAGAGTCTGTGTAATTTTATTAAGTCTTAGTTACACTACGAACATCCCAAATATTTTAAGGGTCTGGGACTTTTCTCTCCAGAATGTTTTTTCCCATGAGGGCTATATAGAGAATAGGGTTTGTTTCTGTTGTTCTCTTAGTGAGACCATTTGCAAATTTTGCAATTTTATTGACAGAAATTAAATGGATAAGTATATCGCTATGCTAAAAGCAATCATATTATGTGATAACAATCTAAATAGAATCAAGTCTGATATTAGTTATAACTATTTGACAATATCTAATTACATTTAGGAATATATAAGAATAGCTAAGAATAGAATATTTTACGTTTGAAGTAGAACTTTAAAGTAAAGAGCAAGTAAGATAACGTCTCTCGGGTAGGAGAAAATATTTTTTGAAATATTATTGCAGGTTTCTAATACTTGTGAAATTTCAGTGAAAAGATTTTTATTTTTATATTAATTGGATTACTCCTACAAATGTAGATGTAACCATTTTGTATATGTCTGTACCACTTTCATGTAAGGCTGTATCATTTAACGTTGTTCCTTAATTATTCAGTGAAGATTCCCTTATAAGGTTGTGAGATTTTATCCAGTCAATTTGTTTGCAATTTCTACTCTTTTCATGTCTCTCGCATTCTTTCAAATTTAAAGTAATCCTTCATTTTGGAATTTTCAGTAAACGTGATCCACATCCTTGTCTTTATGTGCACTGTCTCACTTTGTTTCAAATGACATTCATGTGATTAGGATCTTAGCCATAATAAGATTAATTAATTAATTTTTAATTAGTAATAATACGATTACGATCTTATTAGTTGGATGGTCTCAGTATTCCTTTTGTAATTAATACCTTATTTTCATGTCAAAGAGTGATGTTGCTATATTTCTTTTCAGGTTTTCTTTTCAATTATTAAATTGGTTTTACACTTCTTGTATTTGCGATATGTTTGTTGTCTGTGTTGAGTATGAATTATTAACTTAGTTAATAGCATATGTGTCTGTTCTAGGTATTTTCTAATTTCAAAGCGGACCTTTTGTTTTGCTGGTTACAATGTTGTCTTCAATAGTTAACTTCTATATAAATCGTTATCTTTAAATGTTTTTAATGTATATGTGTGTCCTGCTTAACTAATAACGCTTACTTCTCAATCAAACCTGTACGTCTAATTCGATATCATTACAGTTTAGGTATGTTGAAAGACTCTAATTTTTAATAGAAGGCAAAGCAGTTTCACTAAAACCTGTACTCATTTCCATTTGCGTTATAAGAGTCTATGGGGTGCAACTTAATCCTAAAAGATTCTCATAATAAGGTGGGCTGGTAATGGGTTTATTTGCAGCAATAGTGGGCTATGCCTGGTAGCACAATGGTAATATCATTGGATTAGTAATCCAGACTCCCAGGATAATGCTCTGCAGGACATGAGTTTAAACTCCACCATGGCAGCAAGCAGAATTTGAATTAAATTAATTTTAATAAATTTAATGGCTCAGTGGTTAGCACTGCTGCCTCACACTGCCAGGGATCTGGGTTCGATTCCAGCCTCAGGCAAATGTTTGTGTGGAGTTTGCACATTCTCCCTCTGTCTACATGGGTTTCCTCCAGGTGCTCTGGTTTCCACCCACATTCCAAAGATGTGCAAGTTTGGTGGATTGGCCATGTTAAGTTGCCCATAGTGTTCAGGGATGTGTAGGTTAGGTGCATTACTCAGGGTAAATGTAGAGGAACGGGTTTGGGTGGCATACTCTTCGGAGGGTTGATGTGGACTTGTTGGGCCGAAGGACCTGTTTCCACACTGCATAGATTCTAAAATTTTAATGAATTTTGAACATAAAAGCTAGTGTCAGTAATGTTGATCAAGACAACCACCAATCTGGTTCACTAAATTCTTCAAGCAAAGAAATGTGATTTCAGATCTCTATTCATTCATTTGTGGCATATGGACATTGCTAACTAGCCAATGTTTATTGTTCATCCCAAGTTGCCCTAGAGAAGGTGGTGGTGAGCTGCCTTCTTGAACTGCTGTAGTCCATGCGCTGTAGGCAGTCCCACAATGCTATTATGGAGGGAATTCCAGGATTTTGCCTCAGTGACAGTGAAGGAACGCTGATATATAACTAAGTCAGGATGGTGTGTGACTTGGAGAGGAACTTGCAGATTTTCCCAGGTATCTGATGCCCTTGTCTTTCACAACCTTTGATGGTCATAGGTTTGGAAGGTGCTGTCCAAGGACCTTTGGCAGATATCTGCAGGTTATTTTGTTGATGAGACACTCTGCTGCAACTGAGCTTCAGTGAGGGAGTGACTGAATGGTTGTGTTGAGATGTCAATCAAGCAGGTTGATTTGCCCTGGATGGCGTCAAGTTTCTTGAGTGCTGCTGTAGCTGCATTCATTTGGGCAAGTGGGGAATATTCCATTACACTTGCCACTTGTGTTTTGAAAATGGTGGATGCATTTTAGGAGTCAGGAGATGAGTTACTTGCTGCATCATCCCAAACCTCTGATCTGCTCTTGTAGCCACTGCATTTATGTAGTGAGTCCAGTTGAGTTTTTGCTCGATGGTAATGGGGTGTTCAATGATGGTAACACCATTGAATGTCAAAGTTAGGCTGTCACTTACTGGAGATGGTCATTGCCTAGCTCTTGTGTGGCGCGAATGTTCCTTCCCATTTTAAGCACAAGTCTGAATATTGTCCTGTTCTTTTTGCACTTATTATCACAGGAGTTATGAATATGCCAAACTTTGTGCAATCATCAGTAAACATCCTTCTTCTAACTTTATGATGAAAGGAAGGCCATTTGTGAAGATGGTTGGGCCTAGAACATTACCCCAAAGAACTGGGGCTCTTGTGAAACAGTGGCAGCCAGGAGGCTGGGATCAAGTCCTACTGACTCCAGAGGTGTGTAATAATATCTCTGAACAGGTTGATCTGAAAAACTTCCTGTAGAGATGTCCTGGAGCTAAGATGACTGACTCCAAAAACTCATCATCTTCCACTGTACCAGGCATGACTCCAAACATCTGAGAGGATACCTCCTGATTTGCATTGAGTCCATATTTGCTCAGACTCTGTGATGCCACACTTGGTCAAATGTGGCCTTGATGTCAAGGACTATCACTCCTACCTCACCAGACTTACTGCCATGTGGTTGATTCTTAAAAGTGACCTCTGAAAGTCTTAACAAGTCACACAGTTCAAGAGTAATCATGAATGGGCAACAAATGCTGGTTTTGCCAGTGATGCCCAACAATGAATTAAGAAGAAACTTAGTCATAGCATTTGCATCCCTGTCCACTTTCAGCTTTCCTGGTCAAACAGAGAGGGCAGTTAGGTGGATATGTCAAACCTGTCAATCTGAAGGGATACCGACAGACTATTGATGGCTGAACAGTAGTCTGATTTCTGTGGGCAGGATACTTGTGAAAGCTTTACCACCAGTCTTCTAGCAATTACCTGGCAATCCTGCTGTGGGATTTGAGGAAGTGAAGTGTAATGATGTTTCCCAAGAATGATCAGAACAGCCTTGGATGCACTGAGGTAATCAGTAACAGAACTCTTGTCCTTCAAAACTGTATATAGTATGCTAAAAGGATCAATGAAAGGTGAATGACTTAACACTTTCACATATCAAAGTATATACACCAACTTTCCCAACTTCTCCTGCAAAACATTACTCCCACCAACACACCGGATGCACTACTCCTCATATATGAACAGCCAACAGACACTCACCTTAATATTTGTGCCATCCCAAACCCAAATAATGTCCTTCCCTCACCCACACCCAATCCATTTCTCATATTCATAACACTGTTTTCTGTTCCTGTCGAGAAGAGATTACAGAATTTCTGGGAGAGTCAGAGAAGGTCATGGGCAAGGAAAGACATCCCTCCAGTGATAGTCCCTCTGACAGTCACTGACAAAATATTCTTCCTGCTCAATGATAAGTCGATTTTGGATGTCACATACAAGGAGAGAGTTGATCCTCAGCCAATATTCCCAGTATAAGGGCCTCTTTTCTTTCAAGCTGGATCTCAGCTCCATCCCCTATGCCCTATAGAATGGCAGATGCCTGAAGACAAGGCAGCTGGTGTTACTGCTAGTGTTGCTTCCATTGTTGTTGCTGCTCCTCTCATTCTTCGAAAGAGGTCCAAGTTGGAGTTGCATGCATCACTCCCATGCCACCCTCCTTCAGTGAAGTTTGATAACAAGAAGGTACAGATCAAGGCAATGAAGTCCAAGACGGATAAATTGGCTTCTGCAAAGTTCCAAAAGCAACAAAAGGAAATTCTCAAAAGAGACACAAGCATCATTCTGTCAGTCAGGCATGGTTGCAATTCTTTAGTTTCTCTGTTCAAAATCTTCCCAATCTGTTGCTCACTCACTTTCTTGACCTGGGTGAGTCAGTCCATATGCTGGCTGTTGAAACCATGATGTTGGGGTAAATCCTCAATGAACTAGGAACTTCAAAGTAGAAATTTCTTACATGCAACTTCCATATGGGTTTGCTATTCGTCCGCAAACCCATCTGGTTAAATCCAGATGTGGGTGGGTTCTTGTCAGGATGCTCACTCAATGTCACATTCCAGGACTTTAATTATCCACCCACATCAGGACAACCCCTCCTCTTGGCAATTAAAATTCTACCCTACCATATTGATATGAATTCTTATTTGTCACAAATGATTTCAGTTGTAAAATAACAGTGAAAGAAAATCATAAGGAATGTTTTCATTTGCATTTGATTTTACTGGGATCTAACACTTATTTGCAAGCTATTTTTTTGTTCACACATCAGAATTGCAAGAGTTAAGCTGCAGGTAAGCAAAAATCCAGAAATAAATATAGAAGGTTGATCCATTGCATTTTTTTTGTATATCAACAGATACATATTTTGATGGATTCTATTACAACCATATTCCCAAAAGTAGTCTTGGAGGTGGTTTATTTTCCAAAATGAATTCCGTGTCTTTGAGACTTTTATTTTCAGAATAATTCTAATACATATCTGTTGTGCATTCAATATTATTGGAGGAACAAGCAGTTATAAATTTAGTGACCCTTTTAAAACAATATTGATTAGTGTTTGTTTGGTTGCTTCGTTAAATCACAAAAGCCTGTTTGTCACCTGAGTAATACTTCCATCAAACTCTGTCAGGATAATATATACTTGTAGAAGCAGTTCTACCAGTGTGAAAACATTTTTAAAGCCAATGTCAGGCTTGTCCTCTAAGGATACATTTATATTCCTGGCTAAAGAATGATTGAGACTGAACAGAACATTTCACAGAAAGTCAGCCAACAACTCAAGAAGAACTCTTGACACTCACCCAGAGGATCATGACTGCATGTCTTATCATGATAAGTTATTTGCCTCATTGTGTTGAGTTCTGTCTGATTTTAGCGAGGCAGTTGGATAAAGCCAACACAGACAGATAAGCCATTCTACTACAGGACTGAAAGGAAGCTACACTGGAAAAGGTTTCTCATGCTGTCTAATGACATAGCAGCATTGGCAATGATCACAGAGGTATATATATCCTAGACCATTTTCCTTTCAGGATTACAGTTGGTGGTAATATGATTGTAAGTGAGCCAAAGCTTAATTAGGATCTTAGAGATTCATGTTTGCTGACTTGGATGCAATATTGAGGAAACAACTCCTTCACAGAATCTGGCCACCCGATTTCCAATAGTCTGCTTGCTTTCCCCATTTTATTCCTAATTCTTTCTTTGTTGCTCCAAAAGAAATTATGCTACCTATCTGGTGCAGGGTTAACCAAATCTGCAACTTCAGTGTCTTGATGTATAACAATTCTGCCTCACTGAAAAGAAGTTACACAAGCCATTACACAGCTGGGGGACTGGGGGCCAGTGGGATGGGAAGGAAAAAGTGGTGCCTGGTCAGGATCTCCATGTGATCCACCGTCATCTAGCTTTTCCTGTACAAGGCTGCAAGTGAACAGGGGACCCCTTGAACCAGTGAGTAGTAATTAACAGCCTGTTGAGATTGATAAGAAACCAATTATGAGGTCCTTCTCCCCTGAATCCTCAACTCTCCAGGCACCTGTTATGTTTTGCCCACTTGGAGCTGTCTAGCCTTCTCATACTTAGAGTTCTTTTACAAGAGTAGAACACGTTTCCCCTTTTGTTAGCAACTCTCCAAGGTTGCTGAGGAGAGTGCTCAGGCAAGATGAAAATGTCCTAAGAGAAACTGACAAGCTTTTTGAAGGCATTGCCAACTCACACTGAACAGCAACAGTCCTGGTCACTGGGGGACTGCTGTTCAAAGCAATTCTTCTCTCAAGAATGCTTTCCCTCCTTCAATGGTGCTTGGAAAGCACTTCACCTCTCTAGTACTTCACTCATCCTCAGCTACCCAGCCTTCACTAAAGCATGGGAGCAGCTTGTGTAGCTTAAGCTCCTACCTGTGCTAAATCTCAAAGCAGAGATGACTGCCCCAACTGCCCCAGCAACAGGAGGACCAGCTACCTTCACCTCATGCACATGCCCCTACATGGGGCAGATGGGATACACATTGGGAGAAAATAATATGTTCCAAGGCATGGCAATCCTGAAGTATGCAAAGGAGATGCTTTTGTGCTGTTGACATCCTTTCATCTGTGTAAGGTGATGGACATGCAGCAAATCTTTGGGATGACGTAGTTTCACATGGTGCACATCTGCTGATGGCCAAAGAGATCAATTCATCAGAAGCACATTCTGATACAAGCGCCAACATGAAGAAATGAACAAGTGTTATTGTAAGTTGTTGTTTTCACCGTTGACCTCTTTTACGAAGTCAATGTTGCCAATGATTGGCATGTGCCATGATTACAGTTCACAGTTGATGCCATGTTTTTGCCTCTCAGCTTCTAGTATTGTTGCAAAATCAACGCTAACAGCTTCAAGGCTTGTTTGCAAGTTTGAAGCAGATCTTTGAGTATCATACTGGACATGAATGCTGGTGATGAATTAGTTCATAAAAAGCACAGGTTACTGAAAAAAATTCGACTTTGTGAATTTCTAAGTTGAAGAGGGGAAAACATTTTCAAAAGTGAACAACTGTTTTCATTTCAATAATCAAGGGGGTAAAAGCTTGCTGATTTCTGACTGCCTCCCTTTCTGTTGGCAGAAAGGAAAGGAAGGAAGACACTTTTCCGTTAGTAGAGGAGTTAATAACCAAGGGGCAGAGATTTAAGATGAGAGGTAAAAGGTTAAGAGGACAATCTAGAATCCACTGTATAAAAGAGTAGTTGAGTTTGAAATTCTTATAATTTTTAAACAGTACTTAGATATTCATTTGCACTGCCATTGTCTCAGAGCTAAGCACTAGGAGCTCGAAAATGGAATTAGTGTTGATGGAATCTTTGTTGACCAGCACAAACATGATGGACTAAATGACATCTTTCTGTGCTGTAAAAGTCTGAGTCTTTTCTTTACGTCAATATGCTTATCCCACCTTGATTCAATTATCTCCCTGTCTTGTAACCCTATTTGGCCTGAAGAAATGCCCTGATCTTGAATTCATAAAATCAATAGTCAAAACACTATTAACTAGTATATACATATATAAGTTATCAGTGTAAAAAGTTGTACCAACTCTAAAATGTTTGCAATAATGTTATCATTTAAAAGTATATGTTGAGCATTGTTATAGTTTCAGAGATAGACAAATTGTCTGAAGAATTAGTTCAATTAAATATCAGTATTAAAATTCACATAAATTGAATCTTTTAGTTCAAATTCAGCATTTCACACACTTTGTGAAGCTTAACATTTTCATTTAATGATGATACTCTTAGACTTTGCAAGCTAGAAAATAGGTTACCATTAGGTTCTGGAGAAGCAGTCTGTTCAATTAAGAGCTCTGTAGAGCTGAACATTTTAATTGTTTGGTGTCCCAGTTCTTTAGGTAGGGCCTGTTTCAGTTATTTCCACAATAGGCTTGTTTCCAATTTCGTTCCCACCCTTAGTACAAGCCTGGACAGTGAAATTGTACCTTTATAAGGTATCAAATCATTCAAAGTCACAAATGTCTGGAAGACTTTATAATGCACCTAACACACAGGATGCCTGGAGTGGTAGATTCAATATGTATATCTCAATAGGTCCTGAAGTATTTGATGAGGTTGAAAATGTGTTCCTGGAAAAGCGCAGCAGGTCAGGCAGCATCCAAGGAGCAGGAGAATCGAC
>NC_057718.1:43549185-43615808 GCF_004010195.1 Chiloscyllium plagiosum | reverse complement strand
GAAGGGCTTATGCCCGAAACGTCGATTCTCCTGCTCCTTGGATGCTGCCTGACCTGCTGCGCTTTTCCAGCAACACATTTTCAGCTCTAATCTCCAGCATCTGCAGTCCTCACTTTCTCCTATTTGATGAGGGTGTCAGTTTAACCAAACTGATATTGATCCAAACAAAACCAACAATACTCTATTGAAGTAATCCAGTAAGATAACCAGCAATATCTAACAACACTGCTCCTTGTGCTACCATGAACATTACTTGCCACAATTTAATAACAGTGGCTTGTGTAAGATGCCAAACCAGTATCACAGAAGCTTTTGAGAGTTTTAAAAAAGAAAAGTTATATACTCGTTTATTTAAATCATTTGCAATAAAAATATTTCAACTGGTTTTGCAACTGTTGCAAGTTGTATTTACATTCAAAACATTTCCTTTCTAACGTTTAATATTAAGAAAGTAAACTAAATTGTTGCAATCCTACACATGATGGAGAAAGTGAGGACTGCAGATAGTGGAGATCAGAGTCAAGAGTATGGTGTTGGAAAAGCACAGTAGGTCAGGCAGCATCCGAGGAACAGGAGAATCGACGTTTCGGGAAAAAGCCCAGGGCTCTTGCCTGAAACATCGATTCTCTTGTTCCTCGGATGCTGCCTGACCTGCTCTGCTTTTCCAGCGCCACACTCTCGATCCTACACATGATGTCCAGCTTTATGACTAACACAAGAATGAGAACTATCAAACTAATGTCAGAAGTTCATGGATGCCTACTTCAGCTGCCTGACTCCTGAAGTAGCATTATTTACTTTAATTTTGAAACAGCTGATTTCAAATAAAATTTACATAAGGAAATAGCAAAACAGCTACCTTCTGATCCACTTTGAGAAGCATTCACTTCTACTTAGACTTGTAATCTAACTGTAAAATGCAGTGTGGAAATTGCCATTGGTGATATTACAGCTTAACGTATGGGTAATAAAGTTCATTTTACGTTGTTTTAACCTAAGTGTCAAGGAGTTGTTCAGATCACTTAAATAAAAAATTTTGATAATAATCTGACCGTCCTCTTAACCATATATTGGTAATTTGAAATTAAGGAGTAAAAAAAGAGATAAAGGAAATCTATTCTAAAGTTTTATAAATTCCTTCAAATTATGTAAGAAAATTAATTAATGAAAATTACATCAAATTTTAACATTTTCTGTACTTCACGTACTTCTAGTGTTTCAGGAAAAAAATATAGCAAATGGATATGTATCCTGAACTGAATGAATTTGTACTCCATCTCTGCACAATGTATATGTGAGCTTATTAGAGTTTGGTGCATCAGGTAGACTCCATGATATATTAACTGCAGTCAAATTCTAAACACGCTGTTGATATAGGTTGCTGATTTGGAACTATAATTAATAAAAATAAAGCTTTTAACATATTTTAAAATGTAATAACTTACATTAACATAACATATTTTATAACTCCAGGATATTCTAAAGCACTTACAGTCAATTAAGTACTTTTGAAGTGTAGTTACAGTTGTAATATAGGGAACATGGCAGCTAATATGCAACTTTCCTACAAATGGCAATGGGAAAATTTGCCTAATCATCTTTTTTAAATGTAGGTTGAGGGATAAATGTTAGTCAGGGCACATAGAAAATTCCTCCTCCTGATCTTTGAATTGTACTATTTTTTCCCCTGTGTTTTCAATGGATTAAATAGATAAAGCCTCAGTTTAAGGTTTGCAATGAAAAATAGCACCTCCAACAGTGCATCATCCTGCCTCAGTATTGCTGAGAAATCGCTTATATGCTCATATCTCTAGAGTAGAAATTGAACTGTGAGTTTACTGACTGACTGGCAAGAATATTACCATTGTGCCATGGCAGGTACCATTCTGAAAAGGAGGAAGAAATTAATGAAGGAGAAAAACCGAGAACAGGATTCTACAGCATTTGCTTAAGGTTTTATCTCATTAATCATGAAACATAACTAGAAGTCAATACTCACAAACGCAACATTTTACGATAGATTTTACTGGATCAATTTGGATGAGCTACCATTCTTCACATATTTATTGGATTTCTCCAAAGCCTCAAGTGGATTTTGAAATGTGGAATCTAAAGTTCCATAAACAAATCATAAGACAAACGACGAAGCACTTGGAATTGCAACAGCAGATAGAACTCTTAAAAATTGGCATCCAGAAATAAAATGTCAGCACTTTGGTCATTTGTTCAGTGTTGGAAAACTCCAGAGGTTACCTCTCAATGGCAAATTGGAGGGCAGCAGAAAGAATGGTTGACTTAAGTGTAGTCATATGAAAAATGTCATAGAGTGGGGTTGCAGATGACATAAAGTGCATATGTGTGAGAATGGCACATGATAGGCATGTGTGGCACACTATGACTGCAGATCTCTGACAGAAATGGTTACAAGTAGCAGCAGCAGCAAGTAGAATTTTTTTTTGAGAGTGTGCCCTGAGCAAAATTATTGGCCTAACTTTGTTGAAAAATGATACACAGAATATTATTATGAAATCAAACAACTTTTCATGAGTATGAGCCTGTTAACTGTAAATCACTACAAGTTTCTTTCCAGTCAGGCCATCTGCCTTGTGAAAGTGGCATATCCTAAATCTTTTCATGAGCTTTATAAAGTTGTTGCATGTCCATATTAATTGCTGATTAAGCTTGCTATAGAAAATTAAGTCCCATAAATAATAGCATAAGTTGTTGGTAGTTGTTCATCACTGTTAAAAAGTGAACACTTGAAAATATAGTTTTATTTTTTTCAGGTAGTGAATTGTCGTTGAATTTTAAATTTGAATGTGTTTCTCATGTTTCCTTCCTATCTTAATTCAATCTTTCTCTCCATTTCCTTATTATTCTTTAAAGACCTGATGTGACATTGAATTCACTTTTTCTCAGCCCTTAACTCTCATTGTTTGGAGGCGATACACTGTTGGCCCTTTTGTTGAAAAGGTCCCCGATGCCCTGTTGCCCTTGAATGCAAATATCTACTTGTACTTTCAGAAATATTTTTATCTTGAAAGATGCAGAGAAATGTTTAATTAACTGAGCACACCATGAAATGCCCAGCTCCTGCACAATCCAGACCATTAATATGTTGCCCTTATTGGCGAGGACATTTTATGACCAATTGCTGAAATGCTTTTAAATTTTGGCATTCATCCAACAATAACTTGCATTTATACTGCACTGCTAACATAGAAAAACATACCAAGCTGTATAGATTCAGGCGAGGATCGCAAACTCATTTAGCCTGCTGTGCTATCATTCAGAAATGCAATCTATCTGTTCTTGTTACATTTAATACATGCAAGATAAGATGTAACATACATAAGTGATTTCTAAAATAAAACATTTTCAAAAACAACTGACTACACTGTCTGACATTAGAATGGCACACTCAAGTAGAGAAAAATATCTTGAATTGTACTCAGCCACATGTATTGGCATGGCAAACGTCTACAGTGGGACCGTCAAAAAATACCCAGCTGTAATACTCCACCATCAAATTGTAAATACTTGCCATAAATTTACTTGTAGAAAAAATAATGACTTATTTTTACTGCAGCCAAATGTGCTGTTCACATCCAAGTGGCTCATATTGCACACATCACATTTTAAACCAGTTACAAACTGCTTACAGAAACATGCTCCATTTGTTTGGTGGCAAGTGCTATTAACACTGCCTGCAGGGTTACAATTGCATAGTTGGCAGCTGTAAATACACAGAACAACAACATAGTAATTTTCATAGTGGAACATTAACAATCATAAATTGTCCTCATCGCTCCACTATAAAATTAGCTTGGGTTTGACAACCGAATGGTACTTTAAAAGTATCAAATAAAAGTTCTCACTTTGTTCATCAATTTGTTTGAAATCTATTGTTTTTGGAGACAATGACCTAACATTTATTTTCATCAATTGTAGTGTACATGAGGATTGTAGGATGAACACATGCAAAGTTTTATCCCAAAACCTCTGCATAGCAAAGGAAAGAATAGCAAAGTAGAAAGGAGAGGAACAGACCAATTTAAATACCTAATCATTCTGATTTAAAAATACTACAAACCTACAATAAAATAGTGCTCATGTATTATCCAGCTTTATGTTAAAGCTGAAGTTATTTTGGTCACATCCTATGGCATCTGGCAAAATGAGACATTGATATTATAGTGAAATGATCACAAACTGTGGTGTAAACATATAAGAAGAATGCATACAAAGGCAGCATGAAGTTCACGTTGAATGTTGAAAATTAAAGTGTAATGCTGGTTTGCATCCCATTTTGTGCTTCTCAATAACATTTGGATATATCTAGACTCACTAGCCTCACTGACTACCAATAAGATGCTGAATATAATTCAACATAAACAGCTCTGTAAGTTGCTGAGGCAAACAGAAGTAATTCTGGATTGTGTACAATAAGTAATCTCAGGTTCAGTGGAAAACATTCAAAACGCACATTCAACTGTTTAGAAAATATAACAGAAATGCAAATTTCTGTTGAAGTAAACTCCTAAGTATTACAGTTTTGAAGAAATGAATTTCAAAAGTCCTTTTAAGTCATTTGTTTTTAACTTATTTGTTCTGCTGAAACATTTCTGATGGTGTGAGCAGTAACCACATACTGTTTTGACACTACATTTAGAATGCAACATGGAGTTCCCCATGGGATTTCCATCCTACTGGTCTGGATTTTACTTCTCCCCAGTAGCACATTGACAAGTGGAGGGTGGGGACAGTGGTGTAAAATATCATGTGCTGTAATATGTGCTGTAACTTACTAGTCATCCCCGAGTGCAATTTTATCTGAGACAGGCGACGCTTCAGAGGGACCACTGGCCTTGGGACCATTTCACCGCTGATGGGAAAGGACCACACCAAGTATCCAGCTGAGTAACTTTGTATTAGGCAATGGTGGGTTACCTCCCCATTGGTGTATTCCTCACAATGAATTCCCCCTCCTCCCTCCTCAAGTCCATCCTCACTTAATTATTTTATTAAACTGAAATACTGAAATACTATTTAAACGGACCAAGGAGGGCAGGCAGCCAGAAATTCACCTATTACTGATATTTTTTTGAATTTCCAAGTAACTGTTGTGCTTAGATTGACTATTCTTTTACATTCATAGCATGAATGTCAACATGATTAAGTACTCACATGGATGCAATAGTTGCTTCTTTGGTTTTTGGATGGAAGGAGGGATGATATTATGGAGAGCTGTGAAAGCTGAGCTCAACACTTACACACAAGGACAAAAACAAAGTACTGCGGATGTTGAATATCTGAAACAAATACAGTCATCACTGGAGAAACTTAGCAGGTCTATTAGCATCTAGCAGAAGGCCATCAGTCTTTAGAATTCTCTTCCCCAATTGGTGGTGGAAGCAGAGTCTTTGAATACTTTTAAGATCAGGTAGTTAGATCTTTGATAAGCAAGGAGGTGAAAGACTACTTGTAGATTAATCAGATCAGCCATTATCTTATTGAATGGGGGAGCAGGCTTGATTGGCTGAATGACCACTTCCTACTTATAATTTATGTGTTTGTATGTCTGTAGGCTCGCAGAAGATGTTCTCTCTTGCTTGTATTTCATAATGTGTAATAAAGCTTGTTAATTTTCATCCTCGGGAGTGCAAATATCAACTTACTATACCATCAAAATATATTAGAGCTTGTCTATATTTTTCTTTTCCTAAATGATGCAATTTGAAACTATAATGAAACCTGCAGTCAAATAATCAGATTATATATGCTAATTTTCTGTAACATTGCTGACTGATCGCTAAATTATTGGCATTGTGGAACACCAGAAAAATGTGAATAATTTTTCTGTGGTTAAAAGGTACCTTTGAAACATTATTTTTATAATTATTTTTCAAGATAAATGATCTGTAATATTAAAACAAAGAAATCTGATTACATTTACTCAGTAGGTGAAGAAAAACATCCAGAGCAATCAGTTTAAAAAGTTCATTTTTTATTCGTACGGGATTGATTCACTTTGCAAATGGATGTTATAAACAGTGATCTGTCAAAACTTGAATATATTAGTTATTTGTAAAGTTCTCCACCATTTCATCTATGCAATCAGTTTTTAACCAAGCTGCTTCTTAGAAGCAAGAGGTCTAACCAGGCAATGCATTTTAATTCACAGTATGACACTGAGTATTATACATACTGACCAGGAGAAGACAAAGCATGAAAGTACCAATTTGTGTTCCCACATTAAAAAAAATAGCAATACCCAGTGGTCTACTCAATAGTTTACAGGCTGAGGCAATGTACTGTGAACGATTACACCATATTGCTTTGGGCGAAGTTAATTCCAAAATTAAAAAAAAACTTGTTTCAACAACAACAAAAAAACAAATGGATAGGAGGGCTCTTCAAATATACAAACCACAGACTAATCCAGTTATAGGGCACTTAAAAATACTTTCATATACAATTTGACAAAATATGTTGCAGCACGTAGGTCCTGTTACACAAGATTTTGAACAGTCTAACCAGTGACCCTTAAAGAATCATTCTGATTTCCTGCCTTTCTACAGGTCTGATCTGCCAACTCACTGGTTGCAGAAGCAAGGTGATTTTGGCCTGAAACCTGATGTTGGAAACCTGAAGGGCCATATTTCTGCACATTTTGAGCTAAATTTAATAATCAGCCTCATTTTGTTTTCATTGCAAACCACAAAATCACGCTTGGAAAATATGACTCAAAATAAACAGCAACGTGCCTTCCATTTTCAGGGTTAAAAGCAAATTATTGGTCCTTGCTCTGGTCACAGTGTATCCCACTCACTGAAGGGTCTCGATTGTCCTGTAACAAATCTGATGCCTTGATCCTATTAGATGGTACTCACATGGCAAACAATCAGTGAAATTAACTGAAGGATGTACAAAACCTAAAAATGCATTACATAAATAATTATATTTGGATTTGGAAGGTGATACACATTTATAGGAGGACAGGACAGCCAGTTCACTGAGAAGTTATTAAAAAATGACGTTAAAGCTATGTGTACACATCGTTGACCTAATTGAATCTATGTGGTAAAATAAACTTTTATCTTAACTTACATTCACACAGTGGACTTCTGCATGAACGTACTGCACCACAAGCAGCCACGCTGAGGATCACATACACAATGCCTTGTATGTGCTACTTCTGATCACTAGTGTGGGATACAAGGTTCAGCCAGGCATTTCTGCACGGATGGGTGGGGAAAATCAATGGATAGTGCACCTTCACCTATTTCTACATATTCACCAGTTACATAACAACATTGAGAGAAGCCTGATAACTCCACAACCACCTGATGAAGGAACAGCATTCCAAAAGTTAGTGCTTCCAAATATGTTGGACTATAACGGGTGTTGTGTGATTTTTAGCTTTGTACACCCTAGTCCAATACCGGCATCTCTAAATCAAAGGAACATAGGATAAACAGATGGC
This sequence comes from Chiloscyllium plagiosum, assembly GCF_004010195.1. NCBI lineage: Eukaryota > Metazoa > Chordata > Chondrichthyes > Orectolobiformes > Hemiscylliidae > Chiloscyllium > Chiloscyllium plagiosum. Next base: position 43,608,322 of record NC_057718.1, on the reverse strand, counting down.
CATTTTGATAGTAAAGTCTGCTCTGCCATTTAATAGTCTTATGGTGATCAAACACTTCAATGCCTTTATGCCATTGATAATCAAAATTTCTACTTTAAATATATTTATCTTCCACAGCCCTATGGAGCAGAGAATTACAAAGATTCACCACCCTTTGAGTAAAAACATGATTATTTCTCTACATCTTAAACAACATTGCCCTTATATTTAAAATGTGTCTCCAGATTCAAGACTCCCAACCAGGGAAATATCTTGCCTGCATCTATCCTGTGCATCTCTTTCAGTATTTTATAGATTTCAATGAGATTGTCTCTCATTCTTTGAAACTCTGGCAAATACAGGCCAAGCTTGGCTAATCTCTTTTCATAGGACAGTTCTGCCATTCCAGCAACAAGTCTGGTGATGTTCTGTAGCACTCTCTCTATGGCATTAATATCTTTCCTGAAATAAGGAGACCAGAACTGCAGGCAGTACTCCAATTAGTACTATCAATTCCCTTTTATCAATTAGTTAGTAACATCCTCAAAAACCCCAACCAGTTTGTTAAACGTGATTTTCCAAACACAAGTCCAGCCTATGTCCAACCAGATTATTTTTATCCAAGTGTCCATTTGACACATTGTTTCTGATAGCTTTTAGCATTTTCTTTCTTTCTCCTGACGTAAGAATGATGCTTCTGTAGTTCCCTGTGTTTTTACCTTTTACTCCTTTCTAAACAGTAAGGTGACATTTGCAAGCTTCTAATCTACGGGAATCATTCAGGATCTATGGAATTTTGGAAAGTGACCGCCAATGCATCAATTATCTTTGTAGTGCTTCCTTCAACACTCTAGGATGGTGACTATCAGGTCTCAGGGGCCAATCAACTTTCAGCTACATTAAGTTCTCTACTGCAACCTTCTTACTAATATTTATTTCACGATCTCCTCATTCTCTCTATATAGTGGGATTAAAAAGAAATTTAAAAAACACTTGGTATCTATAGATTCATTATCACCTCAGGTAACATTCATTGGAAAATGATTATTACATTTGTTAATCATTCCTTCTGCGATGTTAAAAGTTTTTTAAAAGGTTTATTAGTTTTGTTGTGCTAATATAACTTAGTTCAATTTTTTTAAACTTGTGACTCTTTTGTAATTATATCTTTGTTTCTATAAATATATAGAATAAAGTTTCTATATATTGGAAGACGTAAGCTTTCCATGGACAAAAACGCAACAAAAAGTTTCCTTTGTGAATTAAAAAGCAAACACCATAAATCATTGAGGGAATAAATGTGCTTTAACAGAAAATGGAAAATGCTTGCTATTTTCTTCAATGAAAATCAATAATTGAGTCACATTTCTAAACCACATGTCTCCACAGTTTCCTTATCATTACTTATGATGTAAAACAGAAAAAAATCCTGTTTTGTGTACAAAAAAACCCACTGTCACTGTAAGCCATAGTCATTGCTCATTATCCAATCTTTCATTGCAAAACCTGAATTCATGCTTAACTAATATGATAGAATGCGATCTAATTCATCAACACTGCAAATACATATGCATTTGTTTGACTAAATTTTCAGTATTTGTCTTTGGATTTTAAAAAAATGTAACAAAGAGTGAATGCAGAAGCAATTCAATGACATGGAAATTGATGGATTTCCTTACACGTTACAATTGTTTCCAAGTTAACTGACAAGGTCTTTTTTTTCCCAGGGTAAGGGAATCCAAAACTAAATTGCGTAGATTTAAGGTGGGAAGGGAAAGACAGAAAAGAGACCCAAGGAGCAACTTTTTTCATGCAGAGGATAGTGCATGTATGGAATGAGCTCCAGAGGAAGTGATGGAGGTTGGTACAATTACAACAGTTAAAAGGCATCTGGATGGAAGCATGATGGCTTAGCAGTTAGCACTGCGACCTCATAGCACCAGGCACCTGTGTTCAATTCTACCCTTGGGAAACTGTCTGTGTGGAGTTTGCACATTCTTCTCGGGTTTGCGTGGGTTTCCTCCGGGTGCTCCGATTCCCTCCCACAGTCTAAAAATGTGCAGGTTAGGTGGATTGGCCATGCGAAATTGTTCAGGAAAGCATATGTTAAAAAGATTAGCCATCTGATAAGCAGAGTTAAAGTGATAGAGTAGGGGAGTGGGTCTGCAAAGAATCGGTGTGGACTTGATGGGCTGAATAGCCTGTTTCCACACTGTAGGAATTCTATGGTTTCTGTGAATGGGAAGGGTTTAAAGGGGTATAAGCTAAATGCTGGCAAATGGTACTAGATTAATTTACAATATCTGATTGACATGGATGAATTGGACTGAAGGGCTTGTGTCCATGCTGCACAACTCTGTGTCTCTAACTGGTTTATCACAGAAGAGTGTTTAAATAAAGTATTTGAGTAAGTGAGAGTCAGAGTTAAACATCAGAAAGTAGCCAGAGTAATATCACGGGAAAATAATTTTAAAATTATATTGACTGAATAAGCCATTAAATAAAACACAAAATTTTATTCAGAGTCAAGTTGTCATTTATTTTATCAGCAGGAAAGGAACTAAATTAAATCTCAAGTAATTTAACAGTGATAAATACAAACCAATTATTCCTTGGGAATTAGATATTGTCTAGATGAAATTTTAAGGAATAGACTATTAACTACATATTCTGTCAGATCAATGAAATGATCATTTTGTGAAGAACTACTATATTAGTCATTATTGCTGCAATTTATACTGGTGATCTATTATTTAACTCTTATCTATATAAATTACATTTTAAATTCAATCATATACAGCAGAAAATTGTTTTACATTTTGCCATGATATCAGACTGCAAATAGTATAAAGTTGATTCCTGCTACTGGACCATTACTAATGATTAAATGCATTTTTTTTTCAGGAAACGACTGCAGTTAGAGTGGAGTACCATTAATCTGGATATCACCAGTTTATGCAAATCAGTAATGCAACCAAGAGCAGTAAATTTGAAATTTGAATTTCCTATTGTGGTATTGATTCTGTGGTGTCATGGTTATATTACTGAACTAATAAACAAAAAGTTGAACTAATTGGCTAAAGAATACGGCCAGACTTTAATGCTATCAAGACTAACCTATTTATGTAGAGTAAAAATCTTGCTATGGTATTTTGGGAATTTAAATGGAAAAAAAATCTAGAAATAAAATTTGGTTACAGTAAATGTGACTGTGAAGATAGCTAACATTATGTTAAAAATCCAACTGAGGGTGGAAAGCCTGTCTTTACCCAGGCTTATCGATAATGTGACTTGGATTTTTCTCCAACATTTCCTTTTTAACTGATCTGTGCAGGTCGAGTAAGCTACTAATTATGTCAGTCTATAATATAGCTGTTCAAAAATCTCCTCTGTGATGGTCAATAAATAAAAGCCTTATCATCAACACCAAATCCCAAAAATGAAGGTCAACTTGTTTACTCTGCAGACCTTGCCAAATATGTTAGTCTTGACAATCTACAAAATATCTTTGGAACTTGAAACTAACAGTAGCTCTGGGCCTACAGAGGTACATTTAGTTGCAGCCAAGTTACAATGCGAGCTGAGTGATTCAATAATTGATGGAACTGCACATAATATCACTGTGTTCAAGATTAATCTTAAAATTTTAAATCAATAAAAGGCATATGAATGAAGTCAGGAAAGGAGTGAAACAATGGGGAAAATTTTAATTGTTGCCACCTGACTCATAATCTGGCAATGTTGCTCACAACATCTTTTCCATTACAATGTGAGTTGGCACTTGCTAATTAACACAAGTGTACAGCTGCAAACAATATTTAAAAGGATGTACACTGAAAAAGTGGAATACGCACAACTAAATTTTAAAGGTTACACTGCTCACATACCATTTTGTTTTGAATGTAAAATCTTTTAAGATAGTTATGTATGAAACTGACCGCTTTAATTGGAGATAAAATTGGGTAGTGCAGAGAACCATCTGTCCACATGCAAGTTTGTTTCTGAATCTATGTCCATGTGACCTGGTTGGCATAGATAGAGGTCCCCTTTGGATCAAATTGAAAGTAAGATAGCAACTTTAACAGCTGGGTACAAAAGGAAATGGCAGCTCATCTTGCAGCTTGTGGACTCACTGAATTTCAGAAGCATTCACACCAAGATGTTTGGAGAAGGTGGACAAGTATGTAATTAATGGCAGACAAAAAAATTCGCATTTGGACTAACTACCAAGTAGAGTGCAGGTGCAACGGACTTTGTTTGAAAGGACACTCAAAGCTTTAGAATAGAATAGAATATCCTTCATTGTCACATGTACTCCATTGTAGAAGTACAGTGAGAAACTTTAACAATGTCTGCCTCTTATGGCGCCACCTTGGGTACAAGTCTTGGTTACAAGGGGGAGGGAATAAAAAGTAGTTGCATTACTTTACAGAGTTTAAAAAGTAAGTTAGAAATAAATTATAGCTAAAGGTTCAACATTACAGGCAGGTATAAAATTTCAAATAAACATTACATTGAAGCAACTCAGTGCAGGGCCTCCACCCATGCCAGACCCCAGTCCAATAGCCATCCTTGCTCTGCTCCAAGCCCAAGTCTGCTCCTATTGGCACTCAAGCTAAGTCCCAGGACTGCCTCCCCAGCACTAGTCTCCACCCGGGACCCACTACCCCACGCCCTGCTCTGGGGCTCACAACCATGCTGCCATAGGACATGCTCCCTGCTTACCCTGATGAAGCAGAAAGAAGCCCACAGAATTGTTGCATTTGGCCCATTGTGCCTGCACTGGTTTATCAGACGAGTATCAATACCTAATGGCATTGTTGTGTATTTTCCCCCACCCTTGCCCATTATTTCTATCCAAGTAATATTCTTCTGCTCTCTTAAATGACTCTATTGAAACTGCTTTTCCCACACTTGCAGGTAGTGCATTTCATCCCTTATTACTCGTTGTGTGAAAAAGTTTTTTTTTACTCATATCACCCTTTCTTATTTTGCACATGACTTTACATCTATACCCTCTAGCTCTTGTTCCTTTTATGAACTGGCATAGTTTCACTCTACCTATTCTATCCAGCCTGCTAATTATTTTGACAGATGAAACTCGAAGGAGCTTTCAACTTTAATCACAAGACTATGTTGTTGCAGATTTTCAAGTGAAACATAGAGGATTTTTTTATGGTGTTAAGAAATATACTTTTAAAAAAACTTTACGTAGTTTACTGTATTAGTTGTCTATTTAGTCTGTTTGTTACAAAAAAAAATGAAAATCTTGTCTTGTGATTCTGCATCTAGGCAGCTTTGAAGTGCATATCTCTTTTTAAAAGTTATCTGTCTCCATGGAGGTTGTAACAATTTACAAAATCCACCTGATTATTATCCTGCCTATTTTGCAGTAGTGGCGATCAGGCAGATTCTATGGTCATGCAACCTACTGAAGATGGAAATTTCCTCCAAAGGTCCTTCTCGTGATGTAAAGAATCTAAGTAATGGGGAGAAAACAGGAAAGAGAGGTTGGGTTTAGATACTTCTATCATTAAGTTGGCACAGTCTGGGCTGAATAGACTTCTTTTATGCTTTAAATTTACTTGATTCAAATAACACTGCATTGGATAGGAATTGGTTTAGCTCAATTGGCTGGATTGCTGGTTTACAGAGTAGTATAATACCAACAGCATGGGCTCAATTCCCATCAGTGGTTTGAGGTTACCATGAAGGATTTTTCTCCTCAACTTCTTCCCTTGCCTGAGGTGTGGTGGCTCTCAGGTTAAATCACTACCAGTTGCTTTCTCTAATAAGAGAGAAGCCCCTATGGTCTGGTAAGACTATGGTGACAACATTCGTGCATTGTACATGCAAAATGTACTCCATTCCTATAGATGCTATAGATTCCTTGATTATGAAGACTACCTATTATAGTCTATGTACCTGAGCCTATCCCATGATGTCTCCATCACAAATGCAACCTACTTTTATCTCTTAAAGCTTTGCCAATCTCTTACCCATGTCCCTGCCAATTTACTGTTAAAACTTTCATCTATCTTTGTTATTGTCAAGTCAGAACATAAGTAATGTCTTGGTGAGCCTCCTATAATGCATATTTCAAAATGTGGAGCTCAATCAAAACTCCCTTGCCTAAATTCTAACTGCACCAAAGTTATCACTGAGCACACTGCAAATATCAGTTTCAGGAATCACAACAATTCGATGTTAAAATTCTCATCTTCATGTTCAAACACTAACATGTAGGTTCCAAGAAGTACCTCGTGCATATCCCTTCACCACACCTTTCATGGCCAAGTGAATACTTGATAAGTTCCGAAGCAATGGAATCCACTCTCATTCTTTAAAATGCCCCCATTTAACCTCTCTCTTTGACCACTCTTTTGTTCAACTGTCCAATGGCTTCTTTGTGGCTCAGAGTCAATCTCTGAACAACTATCCAATGGAGAGCCTAGATACATTTCATTATAATAAAGGTACTATACAAATGCAAGTTGTTGTTATGATATTGAATAGTAATTCATCGTCCCAGTTCTCAACTGAATTTCCTGTTCTCAATACTGATTACAGATTGTAAAATGGGTTTAATTCCATGAGTGAGAAATTAATCCCAGGAAAGTCCCAGCAGAGATTCAGGAGAGCAGTTTGCAGGCTTGTTTCACATACCATGGTGTTCCACATTTTGTTGAAAGGTTTAAAAATGATGAAGCAATTTTCTCCTCATCTCTGTCTTAAATGAGTGACACTTTATTTGGAGATTACTCCCTCAGCTCAGAAACACTCCCAGAGGAGTAACAATCACTGCAATCCATTTATTGTCAGTGGACCCACAATGCCATTGGGAAGGGAGTTCCAGGGTTTTGACCAAACGACACTGAAGAAAGTATTTCCAAGTCAAGATGGTGTGTGGTTTGGAGGGGAACTTGCAAATAGTGGTGTTTCCCTGTTTTTGTAGCCCTTGTCCTTTTAGTTAGTTGTGGCTATGGGTTAGAAGGGTCAAAAGTGTGGTGCTGGAAAAGCACAGCAGGTCAGGCAGCATCCGAGGAGCAGAAGAAACGATATTTCAGGCATAAGCCCCTCATCAGGGTTAGAAGGGTGCTGACTAAGGAGTCTTGGAGAATTCATGCAGTGCATCATGTCGATGGCACACACTTGCTACAGAACGTCTGCACTGAAGGAACTGAATGTTTGTGGATGTGGTGTCAATCCAGCAGGCTGCTTTGTCCTGGAAAGTGTCAAGCTTCTTGAATGTCGTTTAAGCTGCATTCATCCAAATAAAGGAGGGATATTCCATCACACCCCTGGCTTGTGCCTTGAAGATGGTAAACAAACTTTGCAGAGTCTGGAGATGGGTTACTCACTACAATATTCATAGCCTCTGAACTTCTCTTGTAGACACAATACTTATATAGCTAGTCCAATTCAGTTTCTGATCAACAGCAATTCCAGGGTGTTGACAGTAGGAGATCAATTTTATTCAACTTCAACTTAAGTGTTCTTAACCGGCATGTAAGTCGAGCTTGAAGCATTCTGTCCTGAACTTAATTCCTGTGGCATGGTAGATATTTCCCTGATGTCAACCTACTCAATTATCTTCACCTCCCATTATCTTCCTCGCTGCTTTATATAAGATGAAGATAACCTACTGTCTTCAACTTGAAGACACTAACTCCATTCCTCAAAACTCCATTTGGCTCAGTCTCTGTTCCACTCCAGTCCACAGTAACATTGCCAGCACTTTTCAACAGCTTTAAAAAATGTCTCTGGAGCAGATGAAGTCTCTGCAGAAATTCTGAAGCACAATGGATCTACACTCTTGGCTTGGCAGGACAATGTTATTTCCGTGATTTGGAAAGAAGAGTGTATGTGGAGGATTTAAGGGAAGCTGTGATAGTCTTTATATTCAAGAGGGGAGACAGGCCTGACTGCAATAACTGCAGAGGACTCTCCCCGTCATATGAAAAATCATTCTAAGAATCCTTCTAGGTTGTTTCCTTCCCATTTCTCAAGAAAAGCAGAGTAACGTTCTAGCTCAGCAACAAGCATGATCTTTACTGTGTGATAAATCCAATAAAATACAAAAGTAAAAGCATAAATAACTGCACATGCCTGTTCTTATACACAGGGAGCTTGGGAAGGAGCTTTTCATAACCAAGAGAATCTGGATAAGCTCGGGTTGTTTTATTTAGATCAGAGAATGTGGGGGAGGGGGGGGAGACCCTGATTGAGGTACATCAGATCACGAGGAGCACAGACAGCATGAATAGAAAACAGCTGTTCCCTCAGTAATGAGGGGACATAATTTTAAAGTGAAAAGCAGGTGGTTTAGAGGGGATTTGACAAAAATAAATTTCACCCAGAAGGTGGTGGGAATCTGGAACGCACTGCCTGGAAGAATAATTGAGGTGGGAAACCTCACAATCTTTAAAAAGTACTTGGTTGAGCACTTGAAATGTCTTAACATTCAAGTCTATAGGCCCAAGTGCAGGAAAGTGAGACCAGTGTAATTTAGAGTAGTTTTAACAGTACAGCTTGGATGGATTGAAGGGCTCTTCTATACTGTATAATTCTATTATCTCACTAACTGACTCTGTCAACCATAAACAGGCCATGGATGGGAGCACACAGCAGGGAGTCAAGGGGACCTGTTGTGCTGCTTAGGCGGAGATCTGAACCTACTGTGCATGGGTTTTTGGGGTGGGGGGGACAGGGGTCAGTCATTGAGCTTAGATCAGAGATGAGGCGCTGTTTGGGTCCAGCATCAGGGAGCTCGGGCTAGGAGCAGCATTGGGGCCCATGACTTCCGCCCATGATCCTGACCATGAAGATTTATAGAGGGTCTCTCTCAAAGTCAACTGCCAGATTAAATTTGGCGTTATCTTCCATCTACTCCATGATGATATGCAAGTTGTGATCCACATCAACAAAATCACCACAAAAACATCAGTGAAGACCAAGGGCAAACATGTTTGTATAAGTTATGTGGCTGCAATACTGCACCTTACCTCTAGAAAATGACTGACAATGGTGAAGATGCTTTCACAGAACAGAGGGGAAAACAATTCAACCCACATCATATTAACCAAAACAAAAAATTAATTTAGACTTTGAATTCCAGTATGTGGATGATTCCGCATATGCACTCATTCTGAAAATAAGCTCCAGGTCACTGTTGACTCCTTTCTGGAGCAGATGAGAAATTGGGGTTTTTAACAAACATCCAAAAAAGCCTAAGGTCACCTTCCACAGCATATGGTTAAAATCAGTGTTAAGTCCCTGTTAATGTAGTTACGGAGATTAGTTGGAGGGGTGAACAACAGCTTGTTACTTCACTAAGGAACCCAGGAATCTTGTTCAGTAAGTCCATCATTCCAGTCAGAAAAATGGTACCTCTGCTGCAAACACAGAGAAAGCCTTCTCAGGCAGTGAAAAAAGGGACTAATTTCTCTTCAGCTGCAAGAATATATTTCTCTTCTGAAGCTCAGTAGCAATTTCTTTTGGAAAGCCCAGAAACCCCAGATGCCATCTCCCCCAGATGTGACAAAGTCTGCAAATTTAGCATTGGGGTCATCAGCCTTCTCAAAAGCCATCAAACCAGATTGACCATAAGACCATAAGAAATAGGAATGGAAGTAAAGCCATTTGGCCCATCAAGTCATTCAATCATGGCTGATGGGCATTTCAACCCCACTTACCCGCACTCTCCCTGTATCCCTTAATTATAAGACCATAAGACATAGGAGTGGAAGTAGAGCCAAGTCATCTTTGAGCTGAACAGACTGCCTAAAAAAGTAATACTTATCACAAAAAAAATGACCTCGTGCACACTGCAGATAGCATTCCATATATAAATGGCACCCAGTTGACAGGCCAAATGAATGCAAATTTCATGCTGAACAGAATAGTTATGTCATGCAGGATTGAAAGAGACTATTGTGCTGATAGCACCAGTGCCAAACCTTAATATATGCTTATACGCCATTCCCTTCAGCCATTGCCCTTGAATTAGTTAGCTATTTATTTTGGCTATTACTTTTAACACTTTGCATAGTTACAATGTGCATTATTAACAGAGATTGGGTTGCTTAGCAGTATAATATTTGTTTTGTTCACCAATGTGCAAGTCAGGCAGAATGCTCCAGAATTGTCCTTAAACTGTATATTCCTGAATGTGCACATATTTCTGGATTCGGTTGACACATCACTTAACTGTGGTTGGGTGCATTTATGACAAGGAAATTTATGAATTTAAATTACATTGGATACTTTAGTAGAAATCAAAAATAGCAATTATAAAACATATTCAGCATTTTCACACAAGTTACACATATTCAAAAGTTATATAATTTACTTGTACAAACAAATATTGAGGAAAAAGCCCGCTACCATATATCAAGACATTGTGACCAGAACCGTCATTAATCTCATATCTGGTGGATTTATTCCTTTAACTGCCTCCAAATAAAAACACTGCACTAGGTACCTGCATGAATTGCAGAAATGTCTGCTTTATTTTTATGGATATATGGAACATTCATTATTCCAGCCCTATATTCAGCCCCCTCTCTCATCCCCCTTTTCTGTACATTGATGACTTAATCAGTTCCAACTCTTGCTCTAACTATGAAGTGGAGACTTTGGTTGGCTTTGTTGTCAATTTACATCCTTCCCTCAACTTCAGCTGGTCCATCTCAGACTCTTCCTTACCTCAACTTCTTGTCTCCATTTCTGGAACTGAGTGATCTATAAAATGTTCATTAAAATGCCACAGACTATATTTCCTTACAATCTGCTTCTTGTAATGGCTCCATTTCATTCTCCTTATTTCTCTACATCTGCAGCATCTGTCTCAATAATGCGACCTCCTGCATCAGCTCTTCCAATATCTCTTCTTTTCCCTCAGCAGAGGATTCTTACCCAATATGATTGGCAGTACCTTCCATCATGTCAAATCCATTCCATGCACTTTTAGTCTTGACACTCTTCTTTCTTCTCAAACCATAATAGGGGTGACCTTATTCTCAATCTCCACCTCACAGCCTGTGTTCAAAGCAGCATTTTCTACTAACCTCAGCATGATACAAGCACATTTTCATCCACCTTCTTGATTCAGCATTCCCTCCATGACATCGTAGTCCACTCTTCAGTAACCTATAAAATCCCATCTCTTTCCTACAGCACCTTTCCATGCAAGAGTAAAAGATCAACACCTTCCTCCCGTCTCATTGTCCAAGGTTCAAAACACATGTCCAAGTGAAACTGCAATGTTCTTGCATTCCTTTCAATTATTATACTGTATTTGCTGTTCATGATGAGCACCTTTCCACACTGAGGTAACCAAGCATAGACTCCGGGACTGCTCCATCGAACATTTCATTCAGTTGTGAGCAAGATCCCAAGTATATGATGTTTATCACTTTCATTCTAAATCTTGCTCTCAAAACCTTTTTGTCTATGGTGTTCCACTGAATGTCAATGCAAGTTCAAGGAACAGCACCTTATCTTTTGACTTGGCACTCTACAGCCTCTGAACTCAACATTATGTTCAACAGCTAGATCATAAACTCTGGCTCCATTTTGTCCTTTTAATTTTCTCTCTTTTTGTTTTTTGGGTTGGTCTTGTCTGATCATTTTATCCCTTCATCTTGCATTCAGATTTTCTAAATGTTGCAAGACACACCTCACTTGGACACCATTGTTCCTTTGCTACATCCATAGGGCACTCTCTTTGACTATTGGATTGTGATATCTTTTGTTATTTAGTATCGCTTGGTCTCCAATTTAGTACACATCTTCTCCTTTTTGTCTCTTGTCCCTTCCACCTTTGCTATTCTAAAATCTCTTATATTTCTATCTTCCTTCAACTCTGCTCCAAAGGCCATCAATCCAAAACATGAACTCTCTTTCTCTCCAAAGATGCTGCCTGGTCTGTTGAATCTTTTCAGCATTTTTAATTCCAATTTCAGATCTCCAGTATCTGCAGTATTTGTTTTTTTTTATATATATTACGTCTTATCAGTAATCCAAGAACACTGGAGATTACTGTATTCACATCTGAAAGAGGTCTGCAAAAAACATTGCCTCAGTACCAGAATTTTTCACTCACTCATTATATTAGGTCTTAAATTCAATGTATCAATCACTTTATCAGCAAACTGATCCATCTGCAATACTATATTTGCACTTAACTGGTCTACACTGGTCACCCTGTCTTCCATGGAAATTCAGTTGGCAAAAAACACTGGCTGCTGCTTTTTGGTCATAGACCATTCCTTCCACTGCCCCTATAGAATCACAGTTACACCAATGACTGCTTTCAAATTAGATGAGCTCATGTTAAAGGTATGAGGAATACACTGGTCACAATGTAGATCTGTAACATTGGTCTTACATAGACATTGGCTTGTGGATTTATCACAACCACTTGATCTATTTAGTGTACCTGCTTTGTCACAATTTCAAGGTAAACAGGCCAAGGAGTTACTTGAACATAGATTGTAATAGCCATCTCGGCAAATGTCACACCACTGTAGTTCAATGTTAGGTTTGCAAACACGCTGACCTGTTTTCGAGTCATTTATGAATCCAAGGACTGATACTGCTGAGTCACACTCACAAGCCTCACAGTCACCTGCATCGAGTCCACAGAAATTACCCAATGCAAGTGTCACATTGAAATCCTTTGATGTTTGCCTTGCAGTTACACTGTCCACTGCAAGGGAGTACAGATCTGGTTTGCAGAACCATTAATATTGCAGTTACCTGGTTCACATTTGTCTGAATGTGAACTGTTCGGTAGTTTGATGCCAAAGTTGCACTGTTGATATTTTATTCCTGAAAGAAGTTTAAAATGCAAAACAATAAATAATAAAAATGAAAATTAGAAATCAATCATGCTTGCTCATATGTGAATTTTGGCGGTATAAATTTTTAATGTTCAAATATTAATTGCATATATTCTCAAAAATGTTTTAAATGGAGCAACTGTTATTCTAGGAACCTTTTAGAATTATATCTGTGAATCTACCAACAGAAATGAAACAGTAAAAAAAACATAAGTTACAATTTTAAGTGTAGTTTCCTATGCATCTGATTAACATTGCCTTCAGTTAGTATAGACATCCAACAGGTTAAATTTATTTCCATTATCTCAAAAATGCAAAAATCTGTTACACTTGAAAACATGGTATGTGAAATAATATATTACACTAGAATAAAAATGCAGTAAGAAGTTCAGCAGAAAGCAACTGCTTGCACTATGATTGATGACTTACCTAAGGCATAACATTTAATTTCAGTAAGAAAAATAAAAGTACCAGCAACACTACAAATTTTAAAGTAACTGTATTGTGAAAAGAGTTATGACTCATTCCAAACTATTAAAATCAGTCTAGAGGGATTCACCTCATCATTTCTAAAAATATACATAGCACTTATTTGAATTTGTCATGCATGTTCATGACAGCTAATCTGTCTCCAGCGTTACTGAGCAAAGCCTACAGGGCATCGCGTTCAGTTTCTTACAGGGTTAACAAGAAAGTAGGGAGAGGTTTCCAGATCCATTAGGCATTTAAGGCACAATCTCTACCTGTCACTTTTTATTCTAGATAAGTGACCTACTTTACAAATTTCTTTGTATTGAATAATTCATTTACAACACAATTGTACAACCATATTAACTGTAGTAAAAATCAACCTCTTGTGCACCACTCTTGTACCACATACTTCAAAATGTAATGGTGTTATGAAGTTCTTTTTATGAATAACAAGGAAACAACAATGATGATAATGGATATAAGGTTCAAAACAGCAGTGGATCACCAAGAATATAATTCAGCCATTACTAGCTTTATCAAATTCTATTTCTGGAGCTCAGCTTGATAACAAAGGTAGAAATAATAATAGCAATAAAGATTTTCCAGTGTAGCAGAAAAGGTTATCAAATATCCTTCAACATCAAACCCGATCACATTTCATAAGTCTTCTTCACATCTCTGCACTGTTGCTTAATGTTGTTCATTACAATCCACATTAGCTTTAATCAGGGACTATTTTAGAAACAGCATTTAAAGCTAACTGCTATGCAAATGAAATGGTAAATTTTTTTGATCCATATGTATGGACTGGGACACGTTCTGCTACAATGCAAAGCACACTTTATCAGGAATGCTCCCTGCATAATATTCCCATACATCAAAATTTCAAAGTGCATTATACACACAATGTATTTTGAGCACTTGATAAATTTTGCCCCATGTAGCTGTTACTACCTTCCAGTAAGTTGCAGGTAACAAATTGCTTTAATCAAATCTAATTTCTGAAAATACCAGTGGGAACCGCAAAACATAAAAGCAAGTATCACAAAAACATGATAAATAACAGAGAATATGGTAGTTTGTTATAATCAACTTGGCAGTGAATTGCAAAATTAAAATTATCTGGCCCTTGATAACTAACCACATACGTATGATCTTTGAAGTAAAGATAAGTCTCTTGCGTTTCATAAGAATTGTTCAAAGGCATATAGTAACAGAATGAAAAGATTTATCATAAAGTACCTCACCGCATGCAAATCGTTTGAAATAGTACTTTAAACTGGACTTTAAAGGCAATTATATAGATGACTTGTGTGTTCAGAATACATCAGATAATTATAACCTTTCATATGTGTCTGAGATGTTTAGCAAACATTTGTTTAATTTCTTCATAAGAATGGTTAGTGACTGACAAACTTAGGGTCAAATTCATAACCAGCAGGATATGATACACAAAATCTTATATTTCACCTACTGATAACATTTGCTTTGCACTTGCATTGACCTGAATTTTGGTGACAGGTAATATCTCCATTCACTGTCCCAAAGGTATTACAGTTACAAGGAATGCAGCCATCAGGGTCTGAGAAGCGCAGATTATAGAATCCATCCTGGCACTGATTACACTGTCTGCCAGACATGCATCTCTTGCATTTACACTGGCCTCCAATCTAAAGAGATTAAAAATATGCTGGGATGAGTGGAAGCAGATGATAGCTACAATGATTTGTTTTTCTATATTTCTAACAAAAATGTCAGCCAGAAAGGAGAATAGAGAGAAAGAGAAATGAACGGTAGGAAGAGAAAGACCACAAAACTCCATTCACATGAAACAGAAAGTATTTCAGCAAATGAAAATAGAAACAAAGAAAACAATGTTAAACTATGAAATTGAAGGCATAAATAAGGAAAGTATATACTCAAGAATGGTAATTCCAACTTTTCACAAATATTTCATCCATGCAAATATAAAAAAATCCTCTATAATGTTTCATTCTTTCTCTTCATTTAATTAAATCTTAATGTTTATTATTGATTGAGGGAGAGAGTCCAAGACAAAGACATTCGCTGAGGTCTAAAATATCCTGCAGGTTTTGATACCTTTAGAGCAAAACTTTGTTATTGCAGTATAAAACAACCAATAAAGCATTTGCAAACTCAACAAAGTAAATCATGACTTTGCAGATAAAGTGAGTGATATCTGGTTGACAGTCCAAATTACATCTCTTTTGATTTTTATTTTCATTGAAGTCAATTGTAAAAGCTTACTTATGATAATGCCTCATATTTTGATATAGTGAACAAATTACATATTTTACAAATAAACACTAGTCAACACCTCTGGAGCAGGCAGGACCCAAACCTGGGTCTCTTGGCTCAGAAGTAGAGATTCTATCACTGCACCACAAGAGCTTTACTTGAACAAATTATATTCTATACACACAATACATTACATTGACTAAAAATAAACTGCTGCATCTTGAGTAGATTAGTAGCTTATATAATATTCAAATGTCTTCCCTACATACTTCTCAAGATCATCTATGAGGAGGCTAAGGTGTTCTGAACAATGTTAACTGAATGTATATGCCCTTCATTAACACAAACAATGAAATCTTGGCTAAAATTCCTTGGCAACCAATCAGAGGCCTATTTCTTGAGATTCTGCACTTTAGACATACAAAATTAATAAATAAACAATTGATTTATCACAAACAAATACAGAAAATGTTGAAGAAACTCAACAAGTCTGGTAGCATCTGACACAAAAACAGAGTTAATGCTTCAAGTCTGATCTGAATCTTCTTCAGGACTGAAAGGGGTTGGAAAATGTCTTGATGTATATACATTTCTCAGAGATACATAGAAAATAGGGACAGGAGTGAGCTATGTTGCATTTCAGGGCTGCTTCTCCAGAGGCAAGGGTGGAGGGGAGAGGTAGTGTGGAGATCCATTGCAAAAACATTGTCAGTGGTAGTGAAAGAGAAAGAGAGAGGTAAAATGGATGTAAATTAAGCTGTGCAAGTAAGAGAATGAGTTCTCTACTGAGAACTAAATAAATAAGACAGAAGCTGTGGAGGTGCAGAGGGGGTAGGAAGAACATATGAGAACTGACATCCTGCACTCAGGTTCTGAAGTTATGGAATGTAATATTATGAATAGAGGCTATACAGAGCCAAAGCAGAAAATGGTGTATTGTTCCTCAAGTTTGCACTGAGTTTGTTTGGAATGTGGAAACTAGCCCAGGTCAGAAATGTTGGCATTTCAGCAAGGTGGCTTATTAAAATGTCATGCATTGATTTTATCATCTTGTATGATAGGAGGTATATCTATACATTCAGTAACAGGTAACCTTTAATGATGCTCAAGACTAATGGCTTTGTGTGGTTTTCTGTTTCAATTGATCGAAACATTTCAGCAATTAGTTTATTGATTTGTAAGATATACAAACAAATCCATGCTCTTACAAGAATACAAGTATCAGTACAATACTTGGATTCTAGATTCTATGAGAATCATGGATGAAGATTGATCTGGACTACATCTGTAAATGAATAAAGGTAGTTCTTTAGCATCAGAATTTGTAATGGGGGAAGGGTGGAGAGGAATTAAATCATCCATGGTTAAACTATTAACCATGATATCCTGTCCCTTGACCAAAACTAACAGCAGTTCATGTTACACTATTGGCCAAACCTACGGGTTAGAAAATCAAGTGACAAGAAGTTTTGAAACATTGAGTACCAATGGATACTTCCACCCCAAAGCCGACTGTATCATTCAATTAGATCTTGGTCAATTGATGTTCCAATTCTATCAGCTTTCCTTCTTCCTTTGCAAGTTGTTAAACAACATTGCTTGTTTTGATAGCAGTAATCTTGAAAATAAAACTTACTGAATCACAATACTCTAAGTGCAGGAGTAACATTGTTTGGAACATTAATGTCTGTCTGTTCAACTAGAAACCAGAATTGCCTTTCAGTAAACACATTGGAGTCTTGCAGTTGACAAGCAGTGGAGGAGGTAATGTTTGGTAGCTGCCAGTGGTGCTATGCCCATCAACAATCCATCCCTGTTTGCCCCAATTCTTAACCTCTTCCTCCCAGTTATTACTGGGATTTTCCCTGCGGCAGGAATAACCTGGCATAGCGCAAATAACCATTGCTCAACTTGCAGTGCTGGGACAAGAGAACTACCAGCTGTTGTGGTTCTGTTCGCCGAGCTGGGAATTTGTGTTGCAGACGTTTCGTCCCCTGTCTAGGTGACATCCTCAGTGCTTGGGAGCCTCCTGTGAAGCGCTTCTGTGATCTTTCCTCCGGCATTTGTAGTGGTTTGAATCTGTCGCTTCTGGTTGTCAGTTCCAGCTGTCCACTGCAGTGGCCGGTATATTGGGTCCAGGTCAATGTGCTTATTGATTGAATCTGTGGATGAGTGCCATGCCTCTAGGAATTCCCTAACTGTTCTCTGTTTGGAATGTCCTATAATAGTAGTGTTGCCCCATTCGAACTCATGTTGCTTGTCATTGGCAGATGCAAATCACTATAAATGTCGGAGGAAACATCACAGAAGCGTTACACAGGAGGCTCCCAAGCACTGAGAATGTCACCTAGACAGGGGACGAAACATCTGCAACACAAATTCCCAGCTCGGCAAACAGAACCACAACAACGAGCACCCGAGCTACAAATCTTCACGCAGTGTGTTGTGGCCCTTTTGAATAGTGTCTTGATGCAACTTCTTTTGTGTGTGTTGGGGTGTTTGCTTTCATAGTTTAGGACTTGGTCTGTGTGTGTGGCTTTCCTGTATACCTTTGTGGTGAATTCTCCGTTAGGTGTTCTCTGTACCATCATGTCTAGGAATGGGAGTTGGTTGTCCTAGAGAGGACTAGAGAGGAAGAAAAGGACAACCAACTCCCATTCCTAGACATGATGGTACAGAGAACACCTAATGGAGAATTCACCACAAAGGTATACAGGAAAGCCACACACACAGACCAAGTCCTGAACTACGAAAGCAACCACCCCAACACACACAAAATAGTTGCATCAAGACACTATTCAAAAGGGCCACAACACACTGCAGTACACCAGAACTGCAAAAAGAGGAAGAAGAACACCTATACAATGTATTCGCCAGAAACAGATACCCGCGCAATTTCATCAACAGATGCCTAAGGGAAAGACAATGGAACGAGGACATGCCACAACCCAAAGGACTAGCCACACTGCCATACATCAAGAGCATTTCCGAACTGACAGCCAGATTACTGCGACCACTAGGACTCATAACAGCACACAAACCAACAGCCACTCTTAGACACCAACTCACCAGAATGAAGGACCCGATACCCAGCATGAGCAAAACCAATGTAGTGTACAGGATCCCATGCAAGGACTGCACAAAACACTACATAGGGCAAACAGGAAGACAGCTAACGATCCGCATCCATGAACACCAACTAGCCACGAAACGACACGACCAGCTATCCTTAGTAGCCACACACGCAGATGACAAGCAATATGAATTCGACTGGGACAACACTACTATTATAGGACAAGCCAAACAGAGAACAGCCAGGGAATTCCTAGAGGCATAACACTCATCCACAGATTCAATCAATAAGCACTTCGACCTGGACCCAATATATCGGCCACTGCAACGGACAGCTGGAACAGACAACCGGAAGAGGCAGATTCAAACCACTACAAATGCCGGAGGAAAGATCACAGAAGCGCTTCACAGGAGGCTCCCAAGCACTGAGGATGTCACCTAGACAGGGGATGAAACGTCTGCAACACAAATTCCCAGCTCGGCGAACAGAACCACAACAACGAGCACCCGAGCTACAAGTCTTCTTACAAACTTTGAAGAACTACCAGCTTTCAGACTGGCTGTCATTTCTTGGAGGAGGGATGTCCTCCCTAAAGAGACTGAAGACCCACCTCAAAGCAACAAACAACTCAACATCAGTAAAATGGCTGAAGGGCAAGTAAACAAAGCACAGGCAAGTTTGCCCTGGACTCTTACATTAGGGGGAAGATGGGACAACATCTCTGCTCTCATTTTTGCCCTATGCAGCAAATAGAGAGAGTTATGAACCACCTCTATCATGACACGGAGAGGTTAGCAGAATAGAAAGGCAAACAGCAGATGGAAGTTAAGAAAACTAAGTATCAGATGATGCATTTTTGGCAGGGGTAGACCTAATGACACAGATCTAAAGATTGTGCAGGAATCTGGCGTTGCATAAGTGTTGATCTTTGAAGGTAGCAGAACATAACAAAAAAGTGGTTGGCAAAGCATTTGGCATCTTGGGATCTGCGAATATAAACACTAAGCTTGACTTTCCCCTCCCTTAAGCGACGAGAATAATGGCAGAAATAATCAGTCAGGTGAGAGTCCAAAAATCAGATTTCACCGTCAAGTTGGATTTTAGCAAGTAGATTCTCCTTTTTCAAAAAGGTAAGTTGATTTTTTTCACCATTGAGTGGTATGAAGCCTATCTGCATTCATTTTCATCTCAATAATTGCACAACTCGCTGAAATAAACTTTGCCTTCATAATTCTGCAGAATGGAAATACTCAACACTTCAGAAACCTGGCTGCAGATAGCATGTGTGTATGTACCTGGTGACTTGATCTTTGTCTAATTTTGGTGATTTCTTTGTTTCAACTGCCTCTACCAAAACATTGTCAATTTTTGTTGTTTTCACTTTTGTTGTAAACTCGTCAGCTGCAATGGGTGTGTGAAAGAGGACAAAGGCAGGATGTGTCCCTGGGCTATCAGAGAACACAACTCGGGAATGCATCACACCAGTTTCTCTTTCAGGAAGACAATTTAGCGTACAAGATCAGCCAACAGTTTCCACCTCACAGAGGCTATTTAGAGCTGAAGGCAAGACAGCAACTAGTGGCTTAGGGAACAGTAAAGTGGCAATAGGGAATGGGGAGGTAGATTTTGTTAAAAGACACAATGTTGAATTAGAATGGGAAAAGTGAAGCATGGTGAGTGGGCATAGGTAGAATCCAATCAGTCAGGGTCACAGTCACACAGGGAGAAAGTGAGGACTACAGATGCTGGAGATCAGAGTCAAAGAGTGTGGTCCTGGAACAGCAGAACCGGTCAGGCAGTATCTGAAGAGCAGGTGAGTCAATGCTTCAAGTGTAAGTGCTTGATCAGGAACAAAGGGGTGGCCCAAGGGACTGAGAGATAAACAGGAGAGGGGCGGGCCGGGGGGGAAGGTAGCTGGGAATGTGATTGGTAGATGACTGTGGGGATGAAGGTGATAGGTCAGAGAGGAGGGTGGAGCTGACAGGTCAGAAGGAAGATGGACAGGAAGGACAATTCAAGAGTTTCACCAGTTTCCCCATTCCTCCTCCCCCCACACCCCACCCACCTTATCCAGATTCAATCTTTCATCTTGGCACTGACCTCTTGAACTGTCCTACCTGTCCATCTTCCTTCCTAGGAGGAGAAAGTGAGGTCTGCAGATGCTGGAGATCAGAGCTGGAAATGTGTTGCTGGAAAAGCGCAGCAGGTCAGGCAGCATCCAGGGAACAGGAGAATCGACGTTTCGGGCATACCCTCCCCTCCACTCTCTTCTCCAACTATCACCTTCACCCCTACCTTCATCTATCAATTGCATTCCCAGCTACCTTCCCCTAGCCCCGCCCCCTTCCCATTTCTCTCTCAGCCCCCCTTGGGCCACCCCCTCATTCTTGAGGAGGAGCTTATGCTTGAAACATTGACTGTCCTGCTCCTCGATGCTGTCTGACCAGTTGTGCTTTTCCTGCATCAGACTCTTCGACTCACAGACACACAGTCAGCCCAAGGTCTGGGCCATTTCTAGTTGACATGGCAGGGTGGGGGTGGATGGAGTGGCTACTGTCAATCAGGCAGTTCATACAGTTTAAGTCTATGAATGACACAAATTCAGAGTGAGGATTGAGGCATAGTCAGTCCTGGAAGACAAATAAAATAAGCCTAGTCAATCAATCAGGGAGATCATGCAAATGCAATCTAAGGGACAGACCATGGTCATTTGAAGGGAGTGGATCATACATAAACAGAGGGTTTCTGGGGTCTGTCCATAGTATTGTCAAGGCTGCAGGCAGCTCAAGTCTAGGTATTAGCCTGGTTGCATAGGCTTGCCCTCCTATTATCCCTGCAATGATGTAGCATGCAATGAATATTTCCTGTAACTCTGCAATGCTGAGTAATCTCATTGACATATCCACTGCTCTGCCATTATGAGATTTAAGTCTATTCCCTTCACTCCACTCCATAGTTCTGATATTGTGACATTATAATGCGGTCATTGCTAACCTTACACCCTTTGATTTTCTAGCACTGCTTTGAGAGACCCAGACACGGATAAACCTTTCCCTCCGAGAGCCTGTAGATCCATGAGAGATTTTGCCATTGCTCCCAGGTGATGCGTGTGCAGGGTTGACTGATTGAATGTCCCAGCCCCTGGTTCCTTCCTGAGATATTATTGTTAACATCAGTGTCCCTGAGAGTAATCTGGAGCTCTTGACTCCAATCCCCAGTTTATAGGTAGATGGGGTCCTGCTGAGGAAGACAATCTCTAGTTCCCCATTTTTCCTGATTATAAAGAGGTAGAAAGGTGCGGTGATTGTAAAACATCACAAACTTTCATGGTGGGAGATGATCCACATCTTTCACATCTGGGAACCTTTTCTGCTCTGACTGGTGTAAAAAAGATGACAGCAGATGTCAGAATAGTGCATGCGAATAGGTACTTAGAACAGTGCAGATTATATACAATAATTGAACAACGAGTGCCACCAAATGTATCAGGTGTGTTCGACATCTAGGTGCAGCGTGAGATGAGGAAGCCCACTGACTTGTATGTGCTGGTGACTTTGAAGATTTTGGCAGGTGTCCTCTGGGGACTCGACCTGTTGAGAATCTCCTACACAGGTACAAGCACACACTCCTTGGCCTCAGTTGCTGGAGGCAACAGGGTGACCGATATAGAGTAGGAGAAGGGGAAGGGCACCATTAAATTATTCTGGGAAGCACAGACAAAAATATAAATTAGGATTTGGAGTAGGCCATTCAGCCCTTCGAGTCTGACCCACCATTCAATAAGGTCAAGGAAGACCTGATTGTAACTTCAAATTACTGTCCCATCTATCCCAATAACCTTTCAACCTCTGGGGCTGGATGGGGTGGGGGAGCCTAACAATGATCTATCTACCTTTGCCAAAGAAGGTATTAAAAGCCTCTACTTCCACTACCTTTCAAAAAGAGTGTTCTAAAAATTCATGACCACTGAGATTAAAAAAATTACCTATTCTCCATTTTAAAGGGTGACTATTGATTTTTAAAGATTACTCCAGTTCTAAGTTGTCCCAAAAGAGGAAACATCCTCTCCACATCTATCCTGTCAAGACCCTTCAAGATACTACATGTTTCAATCAAGAAATCTCCTTCTCGCTTATCTCCAATAGATACAAGCTGAGTCTGTCTAGCCTTTGCTCAAAGCACAATAATCCAGTAAACTGTCTCTGAACTGCTTCTAACACAATAACATCCTTCCTTAAACAAGATAGCCAGTGCTGTGGATGCAGTCTCACAGTGCTTCTGTAACTGAACCAAACCCTCCAAACTTTTGTATTCAGTTCACCCCACGTTAAATGATAACATTCTATTAGCTTTCTTAATTACTTGTTGTACTTTCATATGAAACTTTTTGCAGTTTATGGATGAAGGTGCCCAGATCCCTCTGCACCTCAAGAAGTTCGTTGGTTGCCTGCCTGTTTCTCCTCCTCCATGTGGACCAGGGCACCACCCAATCTCTTTGCAAAAGCAGGCGTCTGGATTGAGATCGAAGAGCCTTATTTCTCTTCTCAACCTTTCAGTGGTTCTGAGCGCCCTGGTTCCATTGCCCTTTCCTCAAAGAGGTTGAGAATCTTTGCTTTCATCAGTCTTATCCCTCTCTTTGCAATTGTGGGCCAGACGTTTCTGCATGAGGGTCACAGAAGGATTTAGTGTAATGGCAATGAGTTCATGAGCACATTGTGAGCATGCAAAACCATGTGAGATGGTCAGCTAATCCCAAGGGGTCAGTATGAAGTGAAGTGCACAGGGAGGATTGCAGCTTGAGAGCATGACATAGATGTGATCCTTTGTGTGTGCATCATACATGTGATTCTGAGGCTTGAAACAGCAGACATTGACAGAGTGATAGCCCTGTGAAGTAACAGAGTGAGATGGCACCACACCCCTCTGTAGAGGACAGCTAATCATCCATTGTTTTATGGCAAGGATGCTGGGAACATTCCACTTGCTCACCTCTTCTGACTCACTGAATCACTTGCACAACTTGCTTGCATAGAAAATAAAGCTAAGAAGGTTTTAATCACATGAGATAACTTATTCCAGGAATGGCACATGTGACACCATCTGAGGCTCCTGCTTCCGTACTTCAACTCCAAATTTGAAAGTCTCAGCTACTGAATAAAATATCTACTGAACCATCACAATGCTGGCTAGCTCCAACCAGAATACTGAATCAAGCTCTGTCCATGATGTTTTAAGAAAGATGTGAGACTCTGAAAGAGTTCAAGGGATGAATGATTTTAATTAAAAAGTTGGGTTGGTTCTGTTCTCCTTGGAACAAAGGAGATTAAGGGAACATTTGATATAAACATACAAGAATATGGCAGTTTTGGATAAAATAGACAAAGAGAAAACATTCCTAGTAGTTGATTATACAAAGAGAAGGGTACACAGACTTTAGGTTTTGGGCAAGAGATATTGGGGAAAAGTGAGGAAGAATCTTTTATGCAATGAGGGATAATGACCTAGAAATGCTGTCCATGTAAGTGATGCTAGTGGAAACAATGATTTTAAAATATAATTGGGCATGAAAGAAAGAAACCTGTAGGATGATAGGTATTGCACATGGGAGTGGAACTGAATGGCATGGATTCTCAGGGTCAAATAACTTCCTTCTCTAGCATAAATGAGACTGAGTCTAAGAGTGGAACATCAAGAAAGTGTCCTGTGTTTGAAACAAGTTTTCATAATTTGAAATGCTTTGGAATGATTCAAGATAATTAAACAGATTGATGTAAAATTACTGGCATAAGAGGGAATGTGTATTTTAAATAAGATGGAGCCACTGTTTTTGCTTTGTCAAGATTTATATCATAAAAGGCTATGAGTAAGATTGAAATCGTGAATGAAAAGGTGAAATCTACAAAGTAAATTATAGATAGTTCTTAAAAAAAAACTTTAAGATGGCACTGTTAAACACTTTGTTTCCATCAGTCATATTTGAACCATGGAGGTGCTAAATTAATTCCCTGATTTCTGTTGATCGCTGATCTCAGTTAGCCATGTAGCATTAGAATTCATATCATGACTCTTGAGTTGTGGGGATTCTACTTTATGATTCCAATATAATGACACTTGTTGGAAATGGGCTTATGTCAACAGCCAAAAAAAACCACAATTGCCTTGTAAATGATGTCACGTATGTTTGAATAGTTTGGTATCACATGTTGTTAAGATTTGTACATAACTAATGGATACCTTGGTAAATGCTGAAAAATAAATGGGGGCTGATAATTCAATGTTTTCAGAGAGCAAATAAGCAAAGAAATCCGGTGAGGGAAACAACAACAAAACAACAACAGAAGCTGCTGTTCCTTTATCCTGATCCTGCGATCTTGGACTGCAGACACGTTTAACTGCCTGAGGAAAGACAATAGGCACCAAGAATTTATGCTATTGGGATCCTATATCAATAGGATGCCAATTGCATTTTAACCTAAACATCACTAGGGAACACTCTACTGCCTTTACACAATGTGAAAGCATTTTGGCAGCTGTAGATAAGGGTGAAGAAATTCAAAAAGGTAGATTAGAAATAGTCTGGGTGCATAAGGAAAGTCACGTTTCCTCTGCCCCACACTCTTCCTGAATCTCTCTTCTTGGCACGAAGACACCATCCTGAAACCCCTGACCACTACTTCCTCAGAAGTTAGTGGGTAGCACTTATTTTCCCAATTTTTAACAACCAAAACCCACTTTCTCATTGTTTTGGGCGGAAAGTGGACCAGTGCCAATCCAAACTGCCAGGAGCAGCAGAAATCTACTCACTGTTTTATGCATGTTTCACAATTACATGTGATTTATTGTAATAATTGCTTTATAATTTATGTGATTTATGACATATAAACACATAAAGCATTTTCAGATTAATTGAGTTTTTGAACAATATGCTCATTGAAATTATGATTTATTTTTGAGTTAGATGTTTCAATTTAATTTGTTATCTTTCCTTTTCCTAATTTGTGTGTTTTATGCCATGTCCATCTAATTCTTGTTACAGCTGTTTAGCTTCTGGCTTTATTCCAGTTTCTTTCTTTCAGGCTTCTTCCTGTATATAACATAGGTGCAAACAATAAAAAAAAAGGGCTTTTACATTTTGAGTGAGACCTGGAAGACCAGAACACATAATATCATTGCATACACATGATATGCCAAACATCACTTCACATCACACGCATTTGTTAAACTATCAAATTATAAAATTAATAGACATCTGTTCATAATGAATAATGCTATATAAATGCAAGTCTTTCTTTTATTACAGTGGCATGATGATTAGTAACAGAAAATGTTACCCTATCATAGTTTAACAAAAGAAAGAAGACACAGTTTTATATATGTTTTTCACTCAAGATTGGCTGATCGCTAGATTCACTGTGGGATACTGGCACGATTTAAACAAATGAAAGCAGGAGCTTTTGCATTGTCCTGGTCAATATTCATAACTTTATTAATAGGACCTTCATCTACCTATTGCAATCTCAGCTACCTTCCCCCTAGCCACAGCCCCCTCCCATTTATCTCTGAGCTTCCCCCTGCCCCCCCCCCCCACGCCCCACCCCGGCCCACAAGCCTCATTCCTGATGAAGGGCTTGTGCCCGAAACATCAATTCGCCTGCTCCTTGGATGCTGCCTGACCTACTGTGCTTTTCCAGGACCACACTTTCAACTCTAATAGCACTCAAGCAGATTATCTGGTCATTTATCACCTTCCTATTTATTGAGTCTGACTACATTCAAACTTACTGCCATGTTTCCCGACATTATAATGGCAGACATTATTGCAAGAAGTATTTAATTGTCTATGAAGCATTTTGAGATGTCATAGGGACATGCAAGTTGATATACAAATTGTTATGTTCCCATGGACCAGACTATCAAGTTTAAGTTACAATCTAGCTAGCAACAAGTACCTTTCATTGAAAAAGTTGACAAAGTTTGAGATCACGGACACTTACTAAAAGAATAAGGTTGTAGGTTTCCATGATTTTGAGCAGACAACAAGAAACTTTACTACACAAAGGTTTATTTTCAGACATTTCATTACCATTATAGGTAACATCCTCCGGTGAAGTGCTGGTGTTGTGTCTCACTTTCTATTTATGTGTCTTGGATTCTTATGGTGGGTGATATCATTTCTGGTTCTTTTTCTCAGAGGATGGTAGATGGGGCTCAGATCGATGTGGTATTGATGGAGTTCTGGTTAGAATGCCAGGCCTCTAGGAATTCTCATGTGTGTCTCTGTTTAGCTTGTCCTGCAGTGGATGTGTTGTCCAAGTCAAAGTGGCGTCCTTCCTCACCTGTATGTAAGGATACTAGTGATAATGGGTCATGTCTTTTGGTGACTAGTTGGTGTTCATGTATCCTGGTGGCTAGTTTTCTGCCTGTTTATGCGATGTAGTGTTTGTTACAGTCCTTGCATGGTATTTTGTAAACGACATTTGTTTTGCTGGTTGTTTTACATACAGTCTTTTAGTTTCATTAACCACTGTTGAAGTGTTTTAGTAGGTTTGTGCGCTATTATGATGCCAAATGGTCTTGGTAGTCTGGAAGTCATTTCAGAGATGTTGTAGATGTAAGTTAATATGGCTAGAGTTTCTGGGTGTGTTCTATCTACTTGATTGGATTTGTTGTTGAGGAATCGGCGGACTGTGTTTATTAGGTACCTCTTCTTCCTGAATATGCTGTATTAGCATTTTTCTTCGGCTGTTCATAGTTCTTGGATGCTGCAGTGTGTTGTGGCTCATTGAAATAATGTCCTGATGCAGCTCCGTTTGTGGGTGTTGGGATGATTGCTTCTGTAGTTAAGTATTTGGTTTGTGTGTTGTTTTTTCTGCAGATGCTGGTTTGAAGTTCTCCATTAACTGTTCGTTCTACTGTGACATCTAGGAATGGGAGTCTGTTGTTGTTCTCCTCTTTTGTAAAGTTTATGCCTGTCAGGATATTGTTGATAATGTTGTAGGTCTCCTCTAATTTGTTCCATTTTGTAATCACGAAGGTGCCATCTACGTAGCAGACCCAAAGTTTGGGTTGGATAGCTGACAGGGCTGTTTGTTTGAGTCTCTGCATTACTGCTTCTGCTAGGAACCCTGATATTGGTGGTCCCATGAGTATTCCATCGATTTGTTTGTAGGTTTTGTTATTGAATGTGAA
This sequence comes from Chiloscyllium plagiosum, assembly GCF_004010195.1. NCBI lineage: Eukaryota > Metazoa > Chordata > Chondrichthyes > Orectolobiformes > Hemiscylliidae > Chiloscyllium > Chiloscyllium plagiosum. The sequence goes on along the minus strand of NC_057718.1, from coordinate 43,580,506 downwards.
GTGGGTAGTGAGACACCAGTCTACTAGACTTCCAGACTACTCAGAACCCTTGGAATCATAGTCGTCCACAAACTTACCAACACACTTCAACAGCAGCTAATGAACCTGAAGGACCCTATGCAAAACAACCAGCAAAACACCATGCAAGGACTGTACAAATACTACATCAGACAAACAGGCAGAAAACTAGCCAACAGGATACACGAACACCAGCTAGCCACCAAAAGACTTGACCTACTATCATTAGTATCCTTACACACAGGCGAGGAAGGACACCACTTTGACTGGGACAACATATCCACTGCAGGACAAGCTAAACAGAGACACACACGAGAATTCCTTGAGGCTTGGCATTCTAACCAGAACTCCAACAATACACACATCGAATTAGACCCTACCTACCATCCTCTGAGAAAAAGAACCAGGAATGATATCACCCAGCATAAGAATCCAAGACACATAAGTACTTCACCAGAGGCCCACTAATGACGTCACCCAGTATGCTTACAAATCTAGGTTCAGCAAGAAAACTTACAACCTGCACCTCAACCTGAGCTACAAATCTTCTCAAAAATCGCATTAACTATACAAAGTTAGAACAGTAATATAGTGTACAATATATAAATACTAGCTGCATTCTAACATTAATTAGAATTAATCTGAGGTAAGTATAGAGGACAGATACATAGTCAAACACCCCAAAAACACATCAAATAGCAAATGCAGTCAAGGCAAATCCCATGCATTTCAAAGCAAACTGATAGACATTCGTGACACTGTGAGTCATCATACTTCATTAAACTTTACAAGTGATTCAATTCCTTCACATTTGAAGACTGAACTTTGGAACACCCACGAAAGCTGCTTAATTACTGATTGTCTCAATGGTAGTTCACCTTCTGGTAGTTCACTAGCCCAATGTGTTCTCTTGGATTCTCCATACTGTGCTCCAGCACCTTCACAAAGGTACAATTTCGGTTTGTCCATAGATAGCTAGCTTTGTTGAGCTAATACTATCCTTGTGTTTCTGCCACCTCAAATCTGTATTTGCACAAAACAATGTCACTTGTGGTCAAAGATTGAAAACTGAGCATTATTCTAGCCAAAGAGTGAGTTGTAAGAAACTTCAGAGAGATGGCTGTATGAAAATCTGAAACTTGGGTTGTGACCCTCAAGACCAGTGGAAGAATGAAGTAACCATGTGCATCTGTGTTACAGTTAACCGATGAGGAATCAAGGCATGACCTTGAGATATTCACTACCATACCAAAGCAAGTAAAGAAGAAATGTTAGTTGAGAAATGGAAATTAATCATTTGAACACAGGTGAAGGTTTGGTCAAGTTATTAGCTTTTATGGATAACATTTATCAAAAAGATAATTTACTAACTGCTTATGAGGCATGGTCAGACTTTGGCAAATTCAGAAAGAGTTCCAAAGAAGACTACATAATGAAATTCAGTCAACTGTATGCAAAACTGCAGTAATTCCATCTGGAAATTCCCCAGACTATGCTGGGACTTTAGTTATTGAATTGTGCCAAGGTATTGAGTTTAGACAGACTTGTAATTTTGACAGGAGTTAAATTTATGGATAGACACACGCTGCTAAAAGAAATATCAGAAGCATTAAAAGACATTCATTTGGGACTTACAATAGTAAAGTGAACCCCAGAAATGCCTGATAGTTAATCAATGTTTCCGATGTGAATCAAAGTACCGGACAAACGGGCCCACAGCACAAAAAATATAGGAGACAAAAATTAAATGAAAGATCAGATGAAAAAGATGGCGATATGGATGAAAGAGAAAAGTTTCAGCCCAGTGATGAATATGCTGGTGGCAGAATCTTTCAATTGTGTGGTATTAGACGTGGATGATACCTGTCATCATATGTGGAATAGACTGACTAAATCTCTATCTACACTTTTGATGCAATATGTGTCAGGAAAAAGTGACAGGAAGTTAGATGTTACTACATCAGAGACACGATTCTTGTGGAATATATCTGCAAGCATTGAGTCTAGTGAGGGGATCTTGTAGCAACACTGTTACATGGGGCAGACATGATATTGTTGAAATTGAACCCAACTGCAAAAGTTGCTGAGTTTATATGCTCAATAACTACTGATTCATGCAATAGTTCACACCACATTAATTCTTACAAATCATGGCTCACTGTGGCTGCGAATGTGCAGGGATTCCCAAGTCCTTTTACACTCTATATTATCTGCATGACATGTGCCAAAGTATGGGTGAACTGCTGCAGTTTTGAGCAAGCTCTTCACTTACCCAGTGAAGGTTTTTACAGGACTTGCATATCAATAGCAATGCAGTACCTATTTGACATGGCTAGCCTATTTATAAATGTACCATTCAAAGAAACCTTAGATATCTGCACTGTACCAGCATATCATGAGTACCAGTATGGTCCAATGGATTATGATGTGGGATCAGTTTGGGTGGAAATAAAAAATGGCAAGCAAAGTAAGTCAAGGATGAAAATTGTCTATAAGTCCTCAAAGAGTTGCCTTACAATAGATCAAAGTTGGGAAATAATTCAGGCATGTTAGAAGGGCAGTAAAGTTTTCATCGGTGTTTTTAATCTACATATTGATTGGGCAGATGGGCAAATGTAACACAGAAGACAAATTTATGAGTACAGGTTTTGCTCCTTCGAACAGTCTGTTGCAGAAAATAACCCAGAACAGTCTATTTTAGATCTAACATGTAATGAGGTAGGATTAAATGGCAATCTCATGGTTAAGGACCCTCAAGTGGGGAGAAATCACAACACATTAGAACTGCTAATTCAGTTTCAGGGAGGCCAACTTGGGTCTTAGTTTAGTGTTCTCAACTTAAATAAGGGCTATTACACAGGCATAAAGAAAGAGTGGTCGAAAGTGGACTGGGAAAATAGACTAAGGGGAATGTCAATGGATGAGCAATAGTAGACATTTAAGTAGGCATTTCATTTTCCTGAGCAAAAAATTGTTTCAAATCAAAAAGAATGACTTGATGAAAAGAATTAACCACCAGTAGTTAACAAAGGAATACATCCAATCAAAAACTAAGGCATACAAAGCAGGCCAGAGGTTTGAAAGTATTTTAGGAACTAGCAGTGGATGACGATGAAGCTAATAAAGTAAGCAGGCAAAAAATATTAAAACGAACAGTAAGAGCTTCTCTGATCATATAAAAAGAAAGTAGCTAATGTCAGTGTAGGATCTTTGGAGAGTGCAACAGTGGAATTGGTAGCGGGATACAGGGAAATGGCAAATCATTTAAACCGATATTTTGCATTGGTGTTCACTGTGAGGATACTATTACTATCTGAAATATAACAGTAAGCAAGGTTCTAATAAGAAATAAGATATTGCAACAGGATCTATCATGAGGGACAAAGTATTTGACAAACAAATGTTAGAGTTCTTTTTGAATACAACAAGCAGAGTTGATAAAGAAGAACTGGTAGATTTACTGCATTTGGAATTTCAGAAGGCATTCAACAAGTTACATATAAAAGGATATTCTACAAACTGGAGTTCATATTATTAGGGTAATATGGATGAAGGATTGGTTAATACACAGAAGACAGAGAGAGACAAGATTAATGGTTCTTTTTCAGATTGGAAAGATGTAACTGATAGAGTGCCATATCGGATCAGTCCTAGGGTTTCAACTATTTACAACTGAACTTATTGATTTGGAGGAGAGGGCAGAGTGTAATGTATTTAAATTTACCAACAATACAAAAATAGTGTGAGGGCTTGTTGCGATGAGTACACAAGGAATCTGAAAGGGGACATAAACAGATTGAGTAAATGGGAAAAATCTGACACATAGAGTTTGATGTAAGAAAGTATGAGGCCATGCACTTTGATAGAAAGAATCAAAAGGCAGACTATCATTTAAATGAATAGAGACTATAAAAAACTTGTAGAACAAAGGGATCTGGTTGTTCTTGTGCATGAAACACTGTAAAATCACATGCAGGTGTAGTAAATAATTAAGAAGGTGAATGGAATTTTGACCTTGACTGCTTTTGGAGTTTTTAAAGCCGGGAAGTCTTATTATACCTGTCCAGGATAATAGTGATATATTGTGTATTGATTTGGTCCCCATATTTTAAAAAGGGATACACTGGCATTAGAGTTTGTTCAACAAAAGATCTAATTCAGGTAAAAACATTGAAGTAATCAAAAATAGAAGCATTGTGTTTTAAAATTTCTATTATTTGAAGATTCTGGGAACATGAAACTTATTTTTAGTGATTCTTCTTATTAGTTTTAGAAATGCAAGTATCTGTGATGGATTCTCAAATGCAGAAGCTTTTACAATTCTTCCTTTCAGAGAAAGAGGTAAATGTTGCCCTTTAACTAAGGAAGTTATAATGATCAGAAGAGGTGCAAAAAGTATCTTTGTGTCAGAAACACTCACTCTTGTTAAAGTGTTGATATGTTGTTTTTCTTCACAAAAATATTGGAAAAAATTCTAAAAAGGGACTGACCAGCAATATGCATTGAGTGCTGCATCAATAATAAGTCACGATGTGATAACGTAGATTCATCAAAATGCTCGAATGCTGCTTTAAAACAAATGCTCTAGAATAGGGAGTTCTCCAAACTGAAATGGGTGGATAAAGCAGTCAGCTGTCTGAAAGAGATTTCCCAGGATGCTGCTGGAAATGGCGGGTGAGAGTCGGGGGAGGGATTGGATAGGCTGGGACTTCTTTCACTGGAACATAGGAGGTTGTGTGGTGATCCCACAGAGATTTATAAAATCATGAGGGGTATAGATATGGTGAATGGCAGGTGTCTTTTCCATAGTGTGAGGGATTTCAAGATGAGAGGGCATATTTTTAAGGTGAGAGAAGAAAGATTGAGCAAAGACATGGGGGCAATTTTGTTTACATAGAGAGTGGTTTATGTGTGAAATGAACATCCAGAGGAAGTGGGGAATGCGAGCATAATGAATGTTTAAAATACTTTCAGGTAAGTACATGAATAAGAAATATTTGGAAGGATCTGGGCCAAGTGCAGGCAGGTTTCAGATTATGTCGGACCAAAGGATCTATTTCCGTGTTGTGTGATTCCATGAAATGTGAAATGAAGCCAGTTATAAGGAAGCATTATGCATACTGAAAAGGGATGTCCAAAATTTTAATGTAAAAAGCAAAATCAAGAATATATGTTGTTTTTTTCACAAAATGTTGTCATTCTGTGTTTTCTGATTTGTTTGCTTTTCATGCTTAATATATATTAATTTATTTAAGGAAAATGGGTGTCTGTTATCTTCTAGTACAGTCTGGCAAGAGGCCAAGTGGAACTAGGGAAGTGTTGATGGTTATATGTTAGGTGAGGATAATTGGGTGAGGAACCTGCTTGGGTGTATAGGCGAAGATCAAGCAATCAATGATGCTGGAGTTGAGGTATGTGTGTTGGACTAATATTCTAGTTGGAACAGCCTGGATTCTGTCTAACCAATATTTCATTGTCTGGCGTTTAACATTCTTCACAGAGTTTCAGGTGGGTAAATTGCTCCCTGAATGCCCAGTGTGGCCTGCTGAGAAGTCTTCTCCTTGGCTGATGATTGCTTTAAAGCATAGTCAGAGATATTCTTCCTTCTGTTGTACAGGTTTAGCTGTGCCAAAATAAAAGATGGGTGTGTTAAATTCTAAAATGGCACCGCTGGTGCCAGATCAGGGCATCTCTCAATGGGATTTGGGAACAAATGTTTATTTTGAGTAATTAGATTGGGTGTTTAAACTGTACTCAAATTACTACCCTCTTTTTGAACCCCATGAAAGTTAAAGTTCACCTCAATTTCTGTTTGTTTTTCTACTGAGGACATGCTGTACAAGAATCAGCTGCCACGTTACCTTCATTAGAACATGGCTGCAATTCAAAATTTAAGCACATCATTGATTATGAAACACATAGGATGGTTGTGCAAGACACTATTTAAATGCAAACATTTTACCATGGCTTCTTATTGGGGTTTAATCTGAACCCCCTTTAATCAATGTATATTCTGGAGTATGTTATCTGCCATGTAGCATTAGGATGTGACTGTTACATAAATCTGAGAAAATATGGAATTTTAATGAAATTAAATGTTAATATTAGTGCATGAATTTTCTTCTTCCTGTTCAAACTGGGATGATTCTAAAAAGGAATAATATTATCAAAGAAAGTACCTTCCAAACACATGACCTCTACCTCCTAGAAGAACTATAGCAGTGAACACATGGAGATACTACCACCTGCAAATTCCTCACAAGGCCCCACTCCCCCTTAGCTTGGAAATATAATATTTTTCTTTCACTGTTAGTGGATCAAAACGCTGACATTTCCTTTCTAACAGCTTGGTGAGTGCATGCACACCACATTTACATATTATGATGTATGCTCCATAGAACTCTAGTTTTAGAGGAACCATTCCTAGCTTCCAAGGGGAACAATTCTCTCCATTTCACTGTGTATCATAAGAAAAAAGTAATTTCTCTCAGTCTGCTAAGAATCCCTGAAAAGGTTTCCAGCAACATTCCCAACCCTGGTGATCCCCTTGCTCAGCCTCTCCAGGTTGAATCTTCCTGTGGCCTTACACCAGACTTCCTGAGATTCTGTACATCTCGCTGTGACAAAGCCAACTGCTCTGTCTTTTGTTTTCAGGGGTTATGCCAGGCACATGAATTTCAATATTCCATGACTTGGGTCCCCTTTCACCACAGCAACCAGACTACACACACTTTTGACAGGCAAAACTAATAGGATGTCACATGTCCCTGCTCATTGTTTCATTTACTGTGAGGTAAAGGGACCATTTCAAGAATGACCATCTAATGGCATCAGAGATCATAACATATCATAACACCATTCTGTTTCAATAAAGTTCAATGCAACCCAAAAAGAACAAAGTTATCTCTATTCTGGAAGCCCTGCAGCTATCTAGCTTGAATATTGACATGTGTGGCTTTTGATTTGAACAACAGTTTCCATTTTCATTACAGCAGGCATTGTTGATGGTGTGGTCTGAGTCTATTGGTGTCTACACACAATTTGCTCTTGGTACAGACCAGCTATCTAATACCTTTCCAATAGCTTGCAGCATTGATCCTGTTCTTGGAAGAAAACAAAACCTATGTTCAGTTCTCTCAATTTTGGTTTCTGTGACTTGTTGATTTTCCAACCAGGGCTAAGTATAGGGCTCAAGGTCCAATACACCTCTAAATAGGTCCCCAGCCTCTATTCCAAAAAAAGTTGAAAAACACAGTAATGTTCCCTTCCATCTCACTGACATGATTATACTCCATTTTGGCCTAACAAACTTCTCCAATAAAGCTTAGAATTCAGTAGGGTTGGCAAGCCTACCCACAAGTGAATCTCTAGAAAATCCAGGTTAATACAAATAAGTTTGGGTTTCCTTTGAACTCTGTTTTTTTGCACATTAATACTAGATACAATTTCACATGCTAACACATGCATTACATTATTAAGACTATTCTTGATATGTGGTTCTCTCTTCCAGTTGTATATAACAGAGAGAAAAAAATGTAAGAATATAACAGCAATTAAGACTAAATGCTACAGCCTCTTACAAACGATATCAATGCATCAGATGAGCTGATGATGGTATGTTAGCTAAACTTGCAGATAACAGAAAGATAAGTAGGAAAGCGTGTTGAGAAGATGACATAATAAGGATGCAGAATGATGTAGATTGGTTGAGAGGGTGGGAAAAATCTGGCAGATGGAATGTAATCTGAGAAAATGTTTGAAGTTTGGTAAAGTAGGAAGTTGGGATTTAAATCTGTGCCTCATCAGCAGTTCTGATGGGTACAGTCATGAGAAGAGGAGGGTCAATGCGTTAAGTGAGCAGAGCCATAAGAATATTTGGATTTCTCTTCAGCAATTTGTTTACACCTCTCCACTGGACTGAAGGTGTTTAGGCAAACTTGTGGCATGTTAAAAGGTCAATATCTTTGTAAATGAATCCAACATCTCATAAGCAAACAATGGGTGATATCAAATATCGTCATTCAGGAATATCATCCACAGTGCTCTCACAACCATGTCAGTGATCATTGAAATCAGCTTTTTGACCTCAAACCATCTTGAGAAATAAAAGAACCATGATAAAGTAAGAATGGCCTTCATACATTAAAAGGTCAGTGCTCAAACAAGCCCAGGGTCTATCAAGAAATTCTATGGGATTAAGAGGTTCCTGCCATTCGATGTCACCTGAAAGCTTGCCCACTATTTATAAGGCACAAGCTAGGAGTATGATGGAATATTTCAGCCAGGATAAAGCAGTCTACTTGATTGGCAGCATACCCACAAACAAACATTCAGTTCCTCCATCACTGATGGTCAGTTGCTAAAATTTATATTGTCTGCAAGACGCATTGCAAAAATTCACTAAGGATCCTTACACAGTATTTTCCAAACCCACAACTACGTCCATCTAGAATAACAAGCACAGCAGATAAAGGGAAACATCGTCTCCTACAAGTTCCAATCCAAGCCACTCACTATCCTAACTTGGAGATATATCACCATTCCTTTAGTGTCACTGGGCCAAAATGCTGGAACTCCATCCCTCACACCAAATGGATGACAACAGGTCAAGAAAGCAGCTCACCAGCACCTTCTCAAGAGCAACAATCCATCAAAAAAAAACAGCCTTCCTTCCATTCACGCCATCTATATTTCCCACTGCCTCAGGAAAGCAGCCAACATTATCACAGAACCCTACTCCCTCTTCCATCAGGCAGAAGATACAAAAGTTTGAAAACACATACCAGCAAATTCAAGAACAGCTACTTCCCCACTGTTATCAGACATATGAGTGGACCTCTCATATGTTAGAGTTGATCTTTCTCTACAACTTCTCTGTAGTTGTGACACTACTGTCTGCATTCTATTCTGTTATCTTGATGTACTTACGAAATGTATGATTTGTCTGGATAGCACACACAAAATAATACTTTTCATTGTATCTTAATGCATGTGACAATAACAAATCAAATCAAATCAAAGATAGCCAATGCTGGCTTAGTCAGTGGCACCCACATCCCATGAATGAATGAATTTTTGAAAACTGTGTACGGCACATGTAGTTCAATTAGCAAAATCCTCTATGTTAAGAACTCTGGTTAGCAATTGACCCATAGGTCTTGCTCTGTACTCAGCCTTGCCTCTGTGTCTTTGGTGAATCATTTGAAGACAGTGTGCTTGGTCGTACAGACCTTGAGTGTTGGTGAAAGAAAATGAGATGTCTTGTCAAAACTTTTCATCTCACATTTATCAGGATAGATTTCAAGAATACTTTCACAAAGGGGAAAACAAGATATATACTTCATGAGAGGAAAGTGCTGATTGTTTGGCAAGTGGACTCTAGTTGGTAGAGGTTCTGAAAAAGTGTCACTGGATCTGAAATAGTAACTCTGAATTCTTTCCATAGATGCTGCCAGGCCTTTTAAGTTTTTCCAGAAATTTCTGTTTTTGTTTGGTTGGTAGTGGCATTACCAATTAATAATGATTGGCAATTAACTGCCAGGCTTTAGTTAAACTTTAAATCATGTTGACTATGGTTGGTCAGGCCATTGCCCTATGAAATGAACCCATTGAATGGCTACCACATATTTAGTTGAGTTGAAACAGATACAGTCCAAATAATAAGGTCCTGTGTATTCATTTGGCTTCCAGTGCTCTCAACTGCATCACATGACAAGACCACTTGATAAAATTCTTTCCATCAATTTTATTGAAGTGTGCCTACAGTGCAATATATGACCAATGGGTCATCTCCTTGACATCATCAAAAGATTGGCTGGGTGTCTTAAAGCCCTTCCACAACAGAAATTGTAATTCCCAGGCCCTATTTCCTCTCCACAGTCAAAGGAGAAGAAACTTACTCGTTTTACTTCAATGGTGTTCATTTAATCGTTAGTTGTTCTGAAATCCATCGATTAAAATAACAACTGTTTCAGTCGCATATTATTGAAGGTATAAATTACTGGCTAGAAATTACAGTGACAGGTGGATTGTATGAACAAAATAAACATGTTTTGAATATTGCACATTTACAACATGGTAAAGTTTCAGACATAACCTGGAATAGCAATTTAGATCATTTTGTGCCTCTAAATAGTCCATTTCAGTTAGATTAATACAATTTATGATTCTTCAAAAACAACAAAAATAACTGCAGGCAAAATAATTGCAAAAAATAGAATTATGCAAAAGCTATGCTGAGCTTCCATATAACTTAAATGATTTAAACAAGTACAAATATTTAATAATTATTAGCTATCATCACTTTGTTGACATAAAAAAAATTCTCAGTGAAAAACTAAACAGTGAAACCAAACTCATTACAACATAATTTGTCACAACAGTCTCATCACTCTAGAGAACATTCTGAGAACATTTACTTTAGTAATTTTGATTAAGCACAAAATTCTATTCTCTGTGTAACTCGCTTGCATTGCCATTCAATTGAATTTTTAAAAGCATACTTGCACTTATTAAAATTACCCACCTGATCACACAGGAGGTTCCCATTTATGACTCCAGATTGTAAGCAATCACAAGGTTTGCACACATCAGTTGATAAGTGGCAGACATCTACTTTTCAGTAAAAATAGTCTCTACACCATTCACAATTTCTTCTTACAAGAGTTGATTGAACAATGTTCACAGATTAATCAGACTTTCAAAGTAGATTTGATTCAAATATGCTCAAGTGCACAAGGTTTGCAAATACTCAACTCTGTTAAAAGTTTAAACACAAAGTTTGCCTCAAGATACTTTAGATGGTAATTGCAGACAGAGATAGTAGCTCAATTTTTTAAATGGAAATATAGATCACCTTGTGGTGATCTGGAACTGCTGATGAACATTTTGGGTTGGGTGTAGCCTTACTGAATCATTGTGCAAGGTACATGTGTAGATGGAATCCAGAGTCATGCTTAAAAGAGACATTTTGTCGATTTGGGTGAAGCACTTTGGACCTGAAGTAGGTAACACACAAAAATAATGTATGCCCCATGGGATGGCCAAAATCCAGACTGAAACTGGGACTCAGGCAGTTACTGCCACTTAAATAAGATGTCAGCACCTGTTCTGCCACCATAAATAGCTTACTCGTTTGAAAAAGGCTACATATTGAGTCAATATAATGGGCTGAATGGCCGCAATCTATACTTCCATTCTGTTTCAGTTCCTTGCTAACTGCAGTGAAAAGGGGCTGGAGAGGTTGGTTTGGCAGTAGGGGGATTAGTAGACAGTGGCTGGGAATGGTAGAGATTTGAGCTATGGAAGAGTGGGTACGTAACGAGATTTATGGAGTTAACAAATATTAACTTTTATCCTGGAAAGCAACTTTGATTTTCTTTAATCCCACTCAACTTGTCACCATCTCACAGAGAGATTTTAAATAGTGTACTCTTTAAATTGAGTCATATCTATATCAATATTCTTTGAAACAAGTACAGGTTTGTAGTCCATTATAATCTCCCTGCCATTTTATTCTTAGGAGTATAATAATAACCTCATAATAATAATCTATATACATGAATATGAAAGTGTTAGCGTGAAGGTACAGCAAGCATTTATGAAGGCAAATGCTATGTTACGTTTTATTAGAAAGGGCTTGAAATATTAAGGGGATGAGATTCTGCACACAGAATACTGCATACAGTTTTGGTTTCCCCTGACAGAGAGTGCAACAAAGATTTAGCCAATGGAATCCTGGCATGATGAAATTGGGCTTTAAAGAAAGATAGAGTAGACCAGACTTACTTTTATTTGAATTTTGAGGAATGACAAATGATTTAACTTAAACATTCAAAATTGAAACAGATCGCCAAACATTCAGATCTTTTTCTACCAATGGATCAGTGGATCAAAATTCCAGTGAAACATTAAACTACCCATTAATTCTTAAGGGGCTTGACAGAGTAGAAGCTTGTATATGTTTCTTCTGTTGTAGTCCATAACTAGAGGTCATAGTCTCAGATTAAGGATCAGTCATTCAGGACTGATAAGAGTGAAAAGGAATTCCATTAAAAGAAATTCAGAATTGCAGGTAGATAGGATAGTGAAGAAAACGTTTGGTATGCTTTCCTTTATTGGTCAGTGCATTGAGTATAGGAGTTGGGAGCTCATGTTCATAGAATCCCAACAGTGTGGAAACAGGCCTTTTGGCCCAACAAGTCAACACCAATCCTCCGAAGAATAACCCACCCAGACCCATTCCCCTACCCTATTATTCTATGCTTACCCCTGACTTGTGCACCTAACCTTCACATCCCTGAACACTCTGGGCAATTTAGCATGGCCAATCCACCTAACCTTCACATCTTTGGATTGTGGGAGGAAACTGGAGCCTCTGGAGGAATCCCAAACAGACACAGGGAGAATGTGCAAGCTCCACACAGACGGTCTCCCGAGGCTGGAATCGAACCTGGGTCCCTGATGCTGTGAGGCAGCAGTGCTAACCACTGCGCCACCATGCTGCCCTATTGTGGCTGTTCAGCACCTCGCCTAGGCCACTTTTGGAATATCATATGCTATTCTGGTCTCCCTGCTATAGGAAGGATTTTGTGCAAGTTGAAAGGTTTCAGAAAAGATTTACAAGGATGTTGTCGGGTTGGAGCATTTGAACAATAGGGAGAGGCTGAATAGACTGGGGCTATTTTCCCTAGAGCGACAAAGGTTGAGGAGTGACATTATAAAGGTTTATAAAATCATGAGGGGCATGGATAGGGTAAATAGACAAGGTCTTTTCCCCAGGATGGCGCAGTCCAAATCTAGAAGGCATAGGTTTAAGGTGAGAGGGGAAATATTTAAAAGGGACCTAAAGGGAAACCTTTCAAACAGAGGGTGGTGCGTGTATGAAGTGAGACTGGTACAATTACAATATTTAACAGGCATCCGAATGGGTATATGAATAAGAAGGGTTTAGAGGGATATGGGCCAAGTGCTAGCAAATGGGACCGGATCTATTTAGGATATCTGGTCATCATGGATGAGATGGACTGAAGGGTCTGTTTCTGTGCTCTATATCTCCATGACTCTGTGATTCTAAGCCCCTTCAATGAAAAGAATTCTCCACTCCTGAAATTGTCCACGCTGAATCATTGAATACAGGTATATCCAAGACAGAGATTGATAGGTTTTGGGGTACTAAGGGAATTGAGAAATATAAAAATAGTCTGGGAAGGTAGAATTGAAGTAGAGGATGGAACAGATCTTACTGAACACAAAAAAGGGATTGAAGAGCTAAATAGCCTGCTCCTGGTCTTAATAATTTTGGAAAGTTGTTATATTCCTATGACATTTAAAGCAAGTATTATCAAAATCATCTTCAATAAAGTAATGTGGATGTTGGTATTCTGAAATTAAAAACATAAAATATTTGGAAATAACCAAGTTTGATAGTACTTATGGTAGGTTAAAGAAAGTTAATTTTTCAGATCAATGAGCTCTTGATTTCTCAACAGTTAACATTAATTCTGTTTCTCTCTCCCCATACACTGTCAAACTTATTGAGTATTTCCTGCTTTTTCTGTTTTCATCACTACCTCCAACATCTTCACCAAGTCATCAACAATACTCTCTTGGAATGACATGTATTACAATCTTAAAGTTTTCTGTATTCTGCTACCATGGGTTAGCACAATAAACGCTGCATTTCTAATGGGTAACTCTATAGCACTTACTCAGCCAGTAATGTATGTGCAATAAATGTGGCTTTGCTAACTTTGCATTAACAAAGTAGTAAAACAAAGTGACAGCAGTACAATTTTTTTTCTAAATGAGATGAGTGGATTATTTTATTGATGAGGGTGAAAGTTGAATTTAGAGGAAGGCTTAACATAACATGATCAGTAAATAATGAAAATGGAAAATAACTAGTGACTAATTGGATAGTGTGGTAACTACAAACCTTGAATTGTTTCAAAGTGAGTAACAAAACTGACAAATAAATATTACAACCACAACATCAACAATAGAAATTAGAATATTTTTTATAAACTAAAAAATGTTCAACTTCAGCCAGAATGTAAAGAAATCAATATTAGATCATATGTTAGATACATTCCATTTGACTTTTTATTTAAGTCATAGTAGGGTAAGTTACAAGCAACGTACAATAAGTAGCTAATCTGTTCTCACCTATTTTTAAACCCTTGCTGATTTTTTAAAAAGTTCCAGTAATATACAACCGTGATTCTCAAATTTATTCATCATTGGACCATTTAGGGGAGATAAAAAATCCAAAGAACTATCCATCAGTGCTATTTCCTTTTTGCTAGCCACTGTGAAACAACTCATCACAATTAATGGAAAGAATGTTATTATTTTCAATAAGACCAATGAAGTATGGTTTCATGCTGGAGAGTTTCAGTGTGGACTTTGAGTTCATCCACTACCCCTTCTTTCTGTCAATTCCACAGTGTTGAAAACACAACCTTTCAGTTGTTTACTGTAACAGTAACATCAATTTTGTTTATGATAATTCATGCCCTGCATATGGGAGTTGGTCTGGTACTGTGAACAAAGACAAGTGGTGGATCATTGGGGATTCTGAGCCATTCGCTTGTATAGCCTGAATTGCACCATTGCACTTCAAGAATTTGCATTTTGGATCAGCCTGCAGGCCACCCGTTGGATCCTCATGGATTCCACTTTGCGAGCCATTGGACTTAATAATAAAATCATGAGCAACTCTGAAACTGCACTTTTAATTTCACCTTTAAATTAGTTTAGATCTTCACATGTGGCAAGACATTTACTAATCAATTAACTGCATAGATGATCAATGCCAATGTCAGCCATCGTTACGAAGTTTGTCAAAGTGAGTTCATTGATTTGAGGTGTTATCTCAAAAGAACAAGATGGGAAAGCAAATAATGTCCATGCACATCCCCCTTGGAAATCTGAATAAGGTAGGAGTTCATTAAGTAAAACATCATAGGCATATGAACATACTCACTAAGACAAAACTGAAGAGTAACAGATCAACACACACTACACCATTAGAACAACAAACTTTATACAGCATTAATCATCAGGAACTGATTAAAGAACAGCTAAGTTTGCAGATGGTGACATGATAATCACATGCAGTGAGTCATAACTGCTGCTACAGTAATAGAATTGTTTTGGTACATGAAGTTTTTCTTTCTTTAATATATTATACTACATTACTAAAATAACCCTGATATTCAGCATTCTTAACAGTCAATGTACATGTTTGTATTGCATGCTTACCTTTGATAAACTCAAACATATACAAATATATTTACCAGCAATGTTGACAGTTATCACAAATTCCACCACCATCTTGGAAATAGTCATGAGAGAATGGATCTGTTGAAGTGTTATGGTGGCAGCTGATGGCCTGATCATAGCACTGGCAAGGTTTATGTGGTTTAAGCATGAATCAGTTCACCTTGATGGAAAGACTTGTCACTGAAGAGTGGCTGACAGTGCTCAAAAAAACAAGTTATTGATGACATTAGAAAATAAACAGTACAAAGTAGCGGAATACAAATTCGTGTACATGTTTTTAACAGTTGTAAAATTTTATTTTTCAACATTAGGAATTAAGCTTTGTAATGTTTCTCTTTCTAACACTCACTTGACAACCACATACTCCTTAAATAATAAACACTCAGTGCATAAATATCAGAAAAATGAATTTCTGCTTAGCAAAATTCATACATTAGAAAATGATTCTCATACAAAAATAATATGCACATTTTTGCAATCAAGAGTTGAATAGGCAACAAATATAACTTGCATGGTTTTGAATACATATGGGATAGATCTTGACTTTGTGTGTGGTAGTGTATAATGGGTGACAGTGAGTCAGCAGTCTGCTTACATCACTCATTATTACTGTTTCTGTTGAATCCAAGATCTACCACGGAAGGTATAAGTTCCAGTTGGAAGCCTTCCCCATAAAAGCTGTGAATGCTGCTTTAATTGGGACAGGTAGCATTACTTTATATAAGAAAGCTTCTTAAGCTTTCCATCAATGGGAATATCTCCTCCTTACCAATACACATACCTTATCATTTTGAATACCTCTAACACCATTCCTCTCAGCCTTCCTTTCTCCAAAGACAACAATCCCCACCATTCTATTCTATCTTTTTTTAAAATTCATTCATGGGATAAGGGCACTGCTGGCTAGGTCAGCATTTACTGCCAATCCCTAATTGTCTAGAGTCAATGACATTACTGTGGGTCTGAAGTCATATGTAGGCAAGTCCATGTAAGGATGGCAATTGCTTTCCCTAAAGGGCATCAGTGAATCAAATGGGTTTTTCTGACAATCAACAACAGATTCATGGTCATCATTCAACTCTTAATTCCAGATTTACATTGAATTCAAAGTACACCATCTGTCATGGTAGGATTCAAACTCAGATCCCCAGAATATTACCTGGGTCTCTTGATTAACAGTCCAATGACAATCTCACTTGGCCATTGTCTCCCCTATCTATGTAACTGAAGATCCTTGTCTGAAGAACCATCATGATGATTTTTTTTCATAAGACTTCACATCCTCATTAAAGTGTGGTGCCCAGAACTGGATGCTGTACTTCACTTGAGGTCAAACCAATGTTTTACACTGGATTAACATAACTTCTTTCCTTTTACAGTCCATAACCCTTTTAACTGTTCTCTCAATCTATCCTACCACCTTCAATAATTTACATTTATATACACTCATATCCCCCGCTCCTCCAACCCTCTTCACAATTTCCTGTTTCCCTCCTCTGGTCTCTCTATGTTCTGACTTAAATTAATTGCTTTCTCTTCTGCACTAAATTTTATCAGATATTTATCCAGCCATTTCACCAGTCTATGTCCTTATGAACTACCACACTACCTTCCTTATAGTTCACATTACTTCCAAGTCTTGAATCATTTACACATTTTGGTTAATTATGCCTTGTACACTAAGTCATTAATATACAGCAGGAAGAGGTCTGTCCTAAGACAGACCCTTAGGGAACCCGACTATAAACTTTCCTGCTGTCCAGAAAACAACCATTAACCACTATCCAGTGTTGCCTGTCACTCAGCCAATTCCATATCTATGCTGCTATTCTTTTTATTCCATAAGCCTTTTCCATTCAACAAACCACTCGTCGACTCTGACTGCAGGTTAACTTAAGTGATAAAGATGCATATAAACCTATTGTTTCTGCATGCAATCTTGGAAAAGGGTCAGGACATAAAGGCCTAATCTTCTGTGCAGCATCAACACTGCAGGTATTACTGCTGTGTGCGAACACTCTCCCAAACCAACGCTGCTGTATATTGCTTTCTGAATCATCCAAATATGTTGTAATTGAAATGCAGAGCACCACTCAGGGAACTCCATCAGAGCAAAGTAGAGTTGTGGAGGTGAAAAGTGGGGAAATGTCCTTTTTATGGTACTAACTGCCATATTCTGATAAGAATTAAAAAAGTCAAGTCTTTTAATGAATGATAGCGAATGGATGAGTAAATTAGTTTGAGTGGGTGGGTAGGTGAATACATTGCGGGGTAAGGTGAGTAAAGTATATGAGGTGGGTGAGATGTATGTGAGAGTCAGTGTGTGTGAGTAGGTGGTTGAGTAGGTAGTTAGATTGAGGAATACTCAGATGATTGGGATGATTTGGATGTCATTGGGTCTTGTTGGGCATTGAATGCATGGTCCAGGGATATCATTGGATTCAGGGGGATGTCCTCAGGTGGCAACAGGATAGTAGAGGGATCAGATTGAGCTGGGGCAGGGGGCAGGGGCAGGGTGGCATTGGTAATTGACTTGGGGTGGGGTGTGGGGGGAGCAGGTAGGCAGGTGAGTCTGCTGAGACGCTAACTGGCTGGTATGAAAGCTAGTATGATGGGATTATGGGCATAGTCGGGTTAGGTCGGATGTAAGTCAGGTGGTCAGTGATGAGGTCGGTGGGGTAATTGGTCTGCTCAGAGGATAGTTGGGTTTTTAGGAAGTCAGGTCTGGTTTTGGGAGGTTTAGTCAGGTGATCAAGGTGTTGGTGGTGTTGGTGGGGCTAGGGGTTGATTATGGCATTACATAGGTATTAGACCAACTTTTAAACTTTCTAAAATCCCCAGTCTCCCACTCACATTCCGAGTCAGAAATTTACATACAGAGACCCAAGCAGACAGGCAATTGCCCAGAGAAACTTAGCATTTCTGGACATTCCCACAAAAGAGGTTGGTACATCTGGATTAACACATGTATCATATATTTTATTTTGATGATCTGGAGACTAGAATATTTTTGAAAATGCCTGGTGCATATTTTTTTGAGTGAGAATCATGTAAAGTCACAGGAATGTCGGAATATGTGCAATTAAACAACTGAATAAAAACTTCTGAAAATTCAATGTAGCATACATAGTACATTTACTGTGTATATACTCTACTTGTGGTCTAATCAACATTCAATTTAAGTGCACTGAAATACATTAGATTTCAATTCTTCCCCTTTAGAAATAAACCCTAGTGCTTTATTTGCCATTTTAATAGCTTTATCACTATATTTAGTCTTGTACTGAGCTCTACTACCAATTTTCTTTACTCCTCTATCCCATTTAAATGATTATTTTCCATATAATATGAGAACTACATTATTTTTCTCAATGAAGTATAATACCTCACATTCGTGTTGACAATCAGTTGCCAATTATGTGCACATTCTGCGAGTTTATTTATATCTTTCTGGAATTTGTTAGTCTTCTCGAAAATGATTATTCTCCCCAAAATTGATTTCATCAGCAAACATAGAAATTCTGATTCAAAGGTCTAGACAGTTCATATAAATACTGAATCACAACAGTTCCAACCAACGTTCCCTTTAATTTCCCTTCACTGTACATGATCAATTTGTAGCACAGCCACGCACATGTACATCTTATAAACAATATTGCTTGTTCACAGCCTGTTTGTCCCTTGCATAGTACATTCTTGACTGCCACATGGTCTTGTGAGATTCAATTTTTTATGTTTTGCCTCTCTGCAAAATTGTCATTCACTCGTACTCCCTATTTTCTGTCCTACATTATTGTGGAGTGGCAAAAGATGAATTTTCTGACTTTACAATGCTGACACAGTGCCAGATGAAAAACGTTAGTCCATCCAAATAGCAATATGCACCACCAGAGGGTAAATCTTTTTACTGGCACGATAACATTTTGCCATCTTCAGGAAGGTAAATTTCCACTTGATGGGAGTAAGGCGCTCTTTGGAAGATTTAAGTCTTCCTTGTGAGGGAGGTAAGGCATTTCTGGAATTGCAAAAAGTAGGCATGCTCCTGTGTGAAAAGGGCATTAAATTTGTTTATCTTTATCCATTCATGGAAACTATATATTAGTGGCTGAACAGCATTTACTATCCATCTCTAAATACCCTGGAAAAGATGGGTGAGCTGACTTTTTGAATTGCTTCAGACATTACGATGTGGGAACACACATTGTGCTATTAGGAAGAAAATGCTAGGATTTTGAGCTAGTTACACCTCTTCAAGGTGAGCACGGCGTGTGGTGGTGTTCCATGCATATGCTGTCCATGTTCATCTAGGTGGCAGAGGTGTCAGTTTTGGAAGATACTGTTGTTGGAGACTTGATGAGTTATTGCAATACACTTTCTAAATAGTTCACATTGCTGTCACTGCATGTCAGTGGCAAATGGAGTGAATGTTGTAGATGGTAGATTGAGGGCCAATTCAATGGGATGTTACGTCTTGAAGGAAGTCAATCGTCCTTAGTGTTGTTGGAGCTGCAACCCTCAAGGCAAGGGAAGAGTATTCTCACCTTGTGTAGAGTAGACAGGGATTTAAAAGACATGAGATTTGCCACAGAATGCCTATCTGTTGATATTATTTAGATGGCTGGTGCATTCAAGATAGTGTGGGATTCAGCAAAAGTAACTCCATTGATTGTCATGGGGAGCTGGTTAGGTTCTCTTTTGTTGAAAATGGTCATTGCCTAGTTTCTGTGAGGCACAAATCGTACTTTCCACCTATCAGACCAAGCTTAAATGTTGTCTAGGTCTTCTGCATTTGAATACAAGCTGCTTCAATATCTGAAGAGTCACGAATAGTGCTGATGATTGTGAAAACATCAATGACCATCTTCACTTCTGACCTTATATTGGAAAGTAGGTCATTGATGATGCATCAACAGATAGTTGGGCTAAGGACACATTCTGGAGGAACTCCTGCAGTAATTTCCCAGAGCTGAGTAGACTGATGTCCAAGAACCACAACCATCTTTATTAGGCTAGATTTTATTCCAACCAGTGAAAAATGTGCCCCAATTCCCATTGACTTCAGTTTTGCTTGGGTTCTTTAATTCAACACAGTCAAATACCAACTTGACATCAAGGGCAGTCAGTCTCACTTGCCCACTGGAGGTCAGCACTATTATCCATGTTTAGACCAAAGCAGTGATGAGGTAAGTGGTTGAGTGATCCCGGTGAAACCAAATGGACCATCAATGAATGCTGAGCAAATACTACTTCATAGCATTGTTGACAATCTCGTGTAAGCAGTAAAATGAAGATTGGGATTGCCAAAGATTATCAAGGAACTGTTCAAATAATGTGTGAAGTTAAAGAAAAACAGTGTTGGGTATCTCAACTATCCTGCTATATGATTGGTTTCTCAAAATATCACTTTCATTGGGGTCCTATCAAGTGAGCGTTTTGATGGGCAGTTGTAACTGCTTAAAGAATGGAAATGTTTGTTCACATAGAGGATTAAACATTTCCGAGAAAATGTTTCTTTTTATAAAAGATTAGTTGAAGGGGTTTTGAAGGCTTCATTGTTTCAACAGTGACATGATAAATTGAAATTATTTTCTAGGTAAAAACAATGACTGTAGATGCTGGAAACCAGATTCTGGATTAGTGGTGCTGGAAGAGCAGAGCAGTTCAGGCAGCATCCAAGGAGCTTTGAAATCGGCGTTTTGGGCAAAAGCCCTTCATCAGGAATAAAGGCCCCAGGGTATCAATGTGGACTTCAACAGTTTCCTCATTTCCCCTTCCCCAATCTCACCCTAGTTCTAAACTTTCAGCTCAGCACTGTCCCCACGACTTGTCCTACCTGCCTATCTCCTTTTCCACCTATCCACTCCACCCTCCCCTCCCTGACCTATCACCTTCATCTCCTCTCCCACTCACCCATTGTACTCTATGCTACTTATCTCTCCACGTTTCAGGCTCACTGCCTTTATTCCTGATGAAGGGCTTTTGCCCGAAGCGTCGATTTCGAAGCTCCTTGGATGCTGCCTGAACTGCTGTGCTCTTCCAGCACCACTAATCCAGAATGAAATTATTTTCTGTCAGCACTAATCCTGATGAATTCCAAATAGGAATATTAGTTGAGTTGACATGGAGAGGGAACGTCAAAGTAGCCGGGTGGAAGATATCAATTAACAGTGAATTGGCAAAGGGGTTACATAAGGACTGATGGAGGACATAAGGGTTATGAGGGATTACTGGACATTGGCATTTGGACATTGTGTGGCATGGAATATGAATGGCCATAGAAGATGGTTAGATCAGCATACAGTGCCACAGATTGCATAAGGGGCCACGGTGTGTTGGAACAGAGGCACAGGCCTCTATGAACATAGTACATAGAACAGGGAACAGTACAGCACAGTACAGGCCCTTTGGCCCTCGATGTTGTGCCGGCCTTTTATCCTACTCTAAGATTAGGTAAACTATGTACCCTTCATTGTACTATCTTCCATGTGCCTATCCAAGAGTTACTAAAATGTCCCTAATGTATCTGACTGTATTACCACTGCTGGCATTGCATTCCATGCACCCACCACTCTTTGTGTAAAGAACCTACCTCTGACATCTCCCCTAAACCTTCCACCAATTACCTTAAAATTATGCCCCCTTGTGATAGACATTTCCATCATGGGAAAATGTTTATGGCTATCCACTCTAGCTATGCCTCTCAACATCTTGTACATCTCAATCAAGTCACCTCTCATCATTCTTCGCTCCAATGAGAAAAGCACTAACTCCCTCAACCTTTCTTCATAAGACATGTCCTCCGGTCCAGGCAGCATCCTGGTAAATTTCCTCTGCACCCCTCTCTAAAGCTTCCACATCTTTCTTATAATAAGGCAATCAGAATTGAACACAATATTCCAAGTGTGGTCTAACGATGGCTCTATAGAGCTGCAGCATAACCTCGCAGCTTTTAAAATAAATCCCCCTCTAATGAAAGCCAATGCACCATACGCCTTCTTAACAATCCTATCAATTTGGGTGGCAACCTTGAGGGATCTATGGACACGGACTCCAAGATCCCTCTGTTCCTCCACACTGCCAAGAATCCTGCCTTTAACCCTGTATTATGAATTCAAATTTAACCTTCCAAAGTGAATGGCTTCACACTTTTCCAGGTTGAACTCCATCTGCCACTTATCAGCCCAGTTCTACATTCTGTTGAACCCTACAACAGCCCTCCACATTATCCATAACTCCACCAACCTTCGTGTCATCGGCAAACTTATTAACCCATCCTTCGACTTCCTCATCCAAGTCACTTATAAAAATCACAAAGAGCAGAGGTCCCAGAACCAATCCCTGCAGAACACCACTGGTCACCGAGCTCCAGGCTGAATACTTTGCATCTACCACCACCCTCTGACTTCTATGGGCCAGCCAATTCTGTACCCAGACAGCAGATTTCCCAGTATCCCATGCCTCCTCACTTTCTGAATGAGCTCACCATGGGGAACCTTATCAAATGCTTTACTAAAATCCTTGTACGCCACATCCACTGCTCTACCTTCATCAACGTGTTTTGTCACATCCTCAAAAAATTCAATAAGGTTTGTGCGTTATGAACTGCCCTCACAAAGTCATGCTGACTAACTCTAATCAAACTATGGTTTTCCAAGGAATCATAAATCCTCTCTCTCAGAATCCTTTCCAACACTTTGCCCACTACAGACATAAGACTGACTGGTCTCTAATTCTAGGATTATCCCTATTCCCTTTCTTGAAGTATGGAAGTATTCCAACCAAAATGGGAAACAAATGTTGCTACAGTCACTTTATTGTGCACTACTATAGAACTGAGGTTATACATTTTGTGTGGTCCAAATTATCATTAATATTCAATTAACTGACTGAACAAACAGATTAATTCATCACAAGTGTACTCGTGTATCAGCTTTCCCAGTTTAGAGGAAATAATCAACTTCACATATGCAGCCACTTTCAATCCTGTGACCATCCTAAAATTCAAAGGACTTTTATTCTGATTATTTGATGTACAGCAGCATTGAATGATGCAGATAAATGTTTGATTTCTTGACATTACCATATTGGCTTCATTGTAAAGTGATCCTCTGTGTACTGTTATTTGAAGGGGAAAATGAATATAAGGTTGTCTATTGAGAGCTACCTTTTCCCATGTCCTAGTTATACAATGAACAGAGCACAGGAAAAATGCTGCATGTACTTGGCAAGAATATTAATGAGTATATTATTAGAAAACAATAAGAACATTTAAGAAAGGGAGCTGGAGTAGACCAGACAACCCACCAAACCTTTTCTCTCAGTAAAAATGATCATGGTTGATTTCAGTCTCAATTCCATTTTTTGGCTGCTCCTCATATCTTTTGATTCCTAGCAGACCAAACATCTGTTTTTCTCATTTTAAACATATTCAAATATGTATAATCCACAACACTCTTGCATACAGAATTTGTAAGATTTATAGTCGTTTGAGTGAAGAAATTTCTTCTCATTCTAGTGCTAAATAATCACCCCTTGTCCTAAAGACTGTCCCCAAATTGTAGATTCTCTTGCAACAGGAAATAGCTTCTCAATGTCTATCCTGTCAAGTTCATACAGAACTTCATCTATTTCAATGAAATTGCCTCTCATTCTTCTAAATCTCAGGCAATATAGGCCCAATATACTCAGTTTCTGATCACAGGACAACCCTGTTTTCCCAGGAATCAACACAATGAACCTTTGTTCTACCGCCTCCAAACTGTATCTATTCTTCCTTACATACTGAGACAAAATGTTTTCAATGTACTCAAGATGTGGTCTTTCCAAAGCCCTGCTCAATTTTAGCAAGACTTCTTTATTATTGTACTCTAAACCCTTTGCAATAAAGGCCAACATTTCATTATTTGGAGATGCTAGTGTTGGACTGGGGTGTACAAAGTTACAAATCACACAACACCAGGTTATAGTCCAACAGGTTTTTTTGGAAGCCCTAGCTTTCGGAGCGCCACTCCTTCATCAGGTGGTTGTCCTGATGAACCACCTGATGAAGGAGCGGTGCTCCGAAAGCTAGTGCTTCCAATTAAACCTGTTGGACTATAACCTGGTGTTGTGTGATATGCAACATTTCATTGGTTTTCTCATTGCTTGGTGTAATTGCTTGCTAACTTGGATGTGCTCATAAAAGAAACATAGCAAATCCCTTTTAACAGCAAGATTCAGAAACCTCAGCCATTTTAAAAAACGCTGTTTCTCCAACCTTATGAACAAATGTATAACCTGACATATCCCCCCATTATACTCCATCTGGAATCTTGCTTCCACTCCTTGAGGAGTCTGCATTTCTTTGCACCAATAAGTGTCCTTCTCAGAGTTTACATTTCCATTTAGCTTTATATCATCAGAAAATTTAAATACATTACCCTTGGTTTCTTGATCCAAGTCATTAATGTAAATTCTAAATAACTGGTATGCCAGCACTGCACTAGTCAAAGCCTGCCAACTTGATTGCCAATTGCCCCATTTAACCCGATTCTGGTTCCTATCAATTAAACAAACCTCTATCCATACTAATATATTAACCTCACCTCCATTAGCCCTTTTCTTATGTATTTATCTTTCATTTATCAACTTATCAAATTATTTTATCAACTGCATTTGGGACAGCACAGTGGCTTAGTGGCGAGCACTGCTGCCTCACAGCACCAGCAACCCGGGTTCAATTTCAGCCTTGGGCGACTGTCTGTGGGGAGTTTGCACATTCTCCCCGTATCTGTGTGGGTTTCCTTCGGGTTCTCCAGTTTCCTCCCACAGTCCAAACATGTGCAGGTTAGATGAATTGACCATGCTAAATTGCTCATCGTGTTAGGTGCATTAGTCAGTGGGAAATGGGTCTCGGAGAGTTACTCTTCGGAGGTTTGGTGTGGACATATTGGGCCAAATGGCCTGTTTCCATATGGGAGAGAACCTAATCAAATAAACATACTAAATTGACTGATTTCCCCTTTATCAACGCTGCTAGTTACAGTCTCAAAAATTCTCAGATTTGTCAAACAGAACTTTCCTTTCATAAAACCATCTTGGCTTTACCTGATTATAATTCTTTTAATTTTATGGTAGTATTGCCAAGATTTCTAAATAATAGATCCTGGCAATTTCCCCAATAACTGATGTTTTCTCCCTCCCCTCTTCCCTGAACAACAGTGTTAATATAACTTCCAGTGCTTGTTACAGAATGTTTCACACTTAACTGGAGATCCTTATAGCTTCAAAACAAAAATAAATACTTGTGTCTTACATATGGGATGCCTTTCAATTATATCCAGCATCATAACAGTAAGAGCCTATCATTCAGAGGACCTCGAAACTTGGACGATGATCACCCTCTCACTTTTGTCTCCTGCACTGTTCCTGACACTCTGTCTTTTACTATTTTAAGGTTTACTCTTTTCTAGCCTCCTAAATCATATCATCATACAGTTATCATATACTCCTTTTATCATGTCAGATATGTGTGTCATTTAATGTTGGCAGCATAATTTGTGCCAGTGCTTTTCCCTTGAGCAAATATCTCGTCACAAATGACTCCTATCTTCCTACTTCCTTTTGATTCTATAATCGATGGAGTATATACTCTGGCTCATTACAAAGACTTACAACAAGCCTGCTGGGATTCTGGTGACGTAACTGCTCCACAGGAGGTAGAAACAGATAGCCGCTCCATGTTTGTCATGTCCCAAATGCTCTATGGAATTTAGTGGTCGCTGCATACAAGGATAGGCCACGATAACATATGTAAGAGATCAACAGTCCGATCTTTGAACATG
Organism: Chiloscyllium plagiosum; assembly: GCF_004010195.1. NCBI lineage: Eukaryota > Metazoa > Chordata > Chondrichthyes > Orectolobiformes > Hemiscylliidae > Chiloscyllium > Chiloscyllium plagiosum. Next base: position 43,554,380 of record NC_057718.1, on the reverse strand, counting down.
ACAAACAGGCCTTTGTTGCTGACAAGATTCCACCTAAAAGGATACTGTGCAAAGTAGGAGCTCATAGCTTAGATAGTTACATACTCACATAGAAAGAAAATTGGCCGTTGTCTGCCAGAAAACAAGTATGCATAAATGCCTCTATTTCAGATTGGCAGCATGTAACCAATGGGATGCTGCAAAGGTCTATTCTGGACCTTCAATTCTTTCTAGTATTTACCAATGACTTAAATAAGGGTATCAAAGACAAGACATGGTGGTTACATTTACAGACTACACAAGAACAGGTCAGAAAATATGTTGTGAAGGTGACATAATACAAATGCTGGTCAATCTAGATAGGTTAAGTCCCCAGACAGGTTGATAGGTTGAATCTGACAGTTGAGCATAATTTTGGAAAATATGAAGATGTTCACTACTACAGGAAAGATAAATAAAACAGAGTGTTATTTAAATGGAGAATAACTGCAGAGTTCCAGAATGCAGAGAGATTTAAGTGTTCTCATATATGAGTCACAACAAGTTAGGATGCAGCTACAATGATTAAAAAGGCAAATGGAAGATTATCCATTATTACAAGACGATTGAACATAAAACTTAGAATGTTATGCTTCAGTTATATGGGAGATGATTGAGAGCACATTTCACCTGTAGTGTGCAGTTTTGGTCTCTTTTGAGATCATAAATGTACTGAGGATGGTTCAGAAGAAGTTTATGAAATTGAAATTGCAAAGATGGGACAGGATCTGTTTATTTTCACTAGAGTTTAAAGGAGTGAGGCATAATGTGTTAAATTATATAAGGTGCTGAATGATCGTAACAAAACAGATATGTAAAAGGCATTTCCTCTAGTCTGGAACTAGGGAGCACTGTATAAAAATGAGGAGTTGTTCTTTTTGAGGATATGTATGAGGAGAAATGTATTTCTGTCAGAGGATTGTGCAACTTTGGAAGCCTGCCACAGAAAGCAATGGGCACGGGATTCTTGATGAAGGGCTTTTGCCCGAAATGTCGATTTTCCTGCTCCTCAGATGCTGCCTGACCTGCTGTGCTTTTCCAGCACCACTCTAATCTAGACGGGGTTATTGAATACTTTTAAGGCAGAGGTGAATTGATTTCTTTGTCTAACAAGAATCTAAGGTTATTGGGGGTAGATGGGAATGTGGAATTCAGAACACCAACAGAACATCCGTTATCTTACTGAATGGTGGAATAGGTTTGAGTGGCTGAATGGTCTAACTCTGTTTCTAATTTGTGTGTTGGTATGATCATTTTTCACGAAACTGAGATGCCCACATTTGTATTCCCTAATTTTCTTTTTTGATGAACTTTAAGAGACCATGCAACCTTTCTCTTAAAATTTGCTCCATGCAGGAACAGTATCTTTTAATTGATTCAATAATATTGATTCACAATTTCAACAGGCAGATCATGTTAAGCCAGTTTGTTGCAAAGATTACATGCTTATTTATTCTTCACCTACAACTTAGTATCCAAGATATTATAGCCTGATCTTCAAGAATAGAATCATGTTGAGGTTGTAAAGGACATTGCTGAGGCCTCTTCTAGAATACTGTGTCCAGTTCTGGTTGCCTAGTTATAGAAAGTGTTATGAAAGTGTAGAGGTACTGTACATTTAAGGGTGTTGAAAAGCTAGCAAGGACAAAGTGCAGAGAGTCCAGAACAAGGTAACAATGCAACACTTAGTTGAAACAGCTAGCAGCAGATGAGGTTGCCATGATACAAAAACAAATTCAAATTCTGGCCAATCAGTTTGATTTATGCCCCAAGATACGAAAATCCAATCAAATTTGAGTTTAGTATTTTGATAATATTAAAACTAATGGGAACAATGTTTTGGGATATAAAAACAGACATTTTGAACAGTTAGGGGGAGAACTGTCAAGCCAGCAACAAGTTGGTTTAACCAAGGACAAACGTAAAGCTGATATTACAAAGGAGTTACTCAAACATTTTGGTATATCAGAGAAACAGACAAGTGCAGGAGAGGTAGAAAAACTTAAATTACAGTTGAGGAAAATAGACTTAGAAAATTAAAAAGAGAGATAAGGTTCTTAGCTGAGCAAAAAGAGAAAGAGAAAAGGGAGCGAGAAGGAGAGAGAGGGTGGAAAAAGAGAGAGAGAAGGTTCTCAGCTGAGCAAAAAGAGAAAGAATTTGAACTTGAGAAGTTGCAAGTTAGTCAGCAAACTCAAGTTAACATGATGGAGATTAAAAGAGAACATAGTGATATATATAAGTATGTCAAAACTCTGCCACATTTTGATGAGAAAGATGTTGAAGCCTTCTTTATTTCATTTGAAAAATTGGCTAGGCAGATGGAGTGGTCTGAGGATTTATAGGTAACGCTAGTTCAAACTAAACTGGTAGACAGAGCTAGTGAGGTATTTGCCATGCTGTCAGATAAGGAGTCAAGAGATAATGAAGAGGTCAAACAGGCTATTTTAAGCGCTTATGAATTGGTACCAGAAGCATATAGACAGCAGTTCAGAAACATATAGAAGGAAACAAGTCAGATTTATGTTGAGTTCAAAAGAATTAAACATAGTCATTTTGATAGATGGGTGCGTCCTTTAAAAATATATAGGACTTACGAGGCTTGAAGGGAGATTATTCTGCTGGAGAAGTTTAAAAACTTACTTCCAGGGATGGTAAAAATTCATGTGGAAGAACAGAAAGTTCAGGAAGTGAGAAGGGCAGCAAAATTAACAGATGAAAACATGTTGGTGCATAAGGCAAGCTTCCGGCCAGAACTTTACCCTGTGAGGGATAGAAATTGGGAGAAGTGGAGATTCTACACTCTGAAACAAAGAGTAGAGAACATTGGAAAGAATTTACCACAAGATAAAAAAGTAGCCCAAGAGGGTGGAAAGGAGGTGAAAAGCCTCAGATATTTCTACTATGGTAAAGTGGGACACATATAGTCACAGAGCTGGTCATTAAGGAAAGGCACTGTGGGACCAGATGTAGTAAAAGAAACTAAGCCAGTGGCATCAGTGAAAGTAGTAATGGAAACCCCAAGAAGAGCTGAGGAGCTGCAGGAGAGTGCACAGCCTAGGTAGGGGCTGGGTAAGGAGCCAGTACCTGATCGCTATAAAGAATTCACCTCTGTGGGTAAAGTTTACTCAGAAAGAACAGGGAAAGAAGTTATAATTTTGAGAGATACAGGATCTAAGCAGTCACGAATATTAAGAGATGAGCAAATTTGCACTCTTTCTGATCTGTTACCCAAGAATTTGATAATTTGTGGGATAGATGAACAGAAAGTTAGCATTCCCCTATGTACGATCAGGTTGGAGTGCCAACTCAAGACTGGAGAAGTTACAGTGGGAGTGATTGCAGAGTGTCAGTTCCAGGAATTCAATTAGTTCTTGGGAATGATTTAGCAGGGTCCAAAGTGGGAGTGACACCCCTTGTTGTGGAGAAGCCCAAGGAAGACCAAGAAACTGAGAAGTTAAAACAGAAATATTCTGGTATTTTTCCAGACTATGTAGTAACCAGGACCCACTATCATAAGTCACAGCACGAAATGAAAACTAAAGAGAAAGATGAAGGAGTTGAGGTTCAGTTAACGGTCATCCTGTTTGACGTAATGGTGCAGGAAAAACCGAAACAGGCAGACAGTCTGACAGAAATATTTAGTCCTGAAAGGTTAAGGGACTTGCACCAGAAAGACAAGACAATGAAAGATATATACTTGAGTGCGTACTCTGAAAAGGAGGCAGAGAATATTTCTGAGGGTTATTACCTGAAAGATAGAATCCTAAGATGGAAATAGAGACCACGGCAGGTTAGTGCAGAGGAGAAATGGGGCTAAAGTGCACAGATTGTGTTGCCAGTAGCATATGGACAGGAAGTGTTACAGGTAGCACATAAACTACCTGTAGGAGGTCACCTAGAGGTAAAAAAGACTCAGGCTATGGTACAAAAACATTTTTATTGGTCTGGAATGCACAAGGATGTGGTTAACTTTTGCTGTACATGTCATACATGCCGAATGGTAGATAAGCCAAGAGCGTGGTGCTGGAAAAGCACAGTCAGTCAGGCAGCATCCGAGAAGCAGAAAAATCAACGTTTCAGGCAAAAGCCCTTCATCAGGACTTTCCTTTATTCCTAATGCATACTCTGAATGAATTCCATTCATTCAGAGTATGCATTAGGAATGAAGGAAAGTCCTGATGAAGGGCTTTTGTCTGAAATATCGATTTTCCTGCTCCTCGGATGCTGCCTAACTGGCAGTGCTTTTCCAGCATCACGCTCTTGGCTCTAGTCTCCAGCATCTCCAGTACTCACTTGTCAGTAAGCTACAGGCGGTAATAAAACCAGCACCTTTGTTGCCAATTCCTGTATCTGAAGAACCTTTCACGTGGGTTCTAACTGATTGTGTAGGTCCCCTCCCCAGAACTAAAATTAGGAACCAGTACTTGTTAACAATAATGGATATGTCTACCAGATTTTCAGAGGCAATTCCATTTTGGAGTTTCAAGACAAAAAAGGTGGTAGCTTTCTTCACATGGTATGGGCTACCCAGAAAGATTCAGTTGTACCAAGGGTCAAATTTTACTGCTAGGCTGTTTAAGGAGGTTATGGATAGCTTAGGTATACAGCACTCTAAATCCAGTGCGTATCATCCTGAATCCCAGGGAGCTTCAGAAAGGTGGCATCAGATCTTGAAGACGATGTTGAGAGCATACTGTCAGGATTACCTGAATAATTGGGCTATAGGTATCCCATTCATATTGTTTGCCATTAGAGATTTCCCCAACAAATCTACTCGGTTCAATCCCTTTGAGTTAATATTCAGGCATGAAATAAGAGGTCCTTTGAAATTAATTTTTAAAAAATTGACAGGAACAAAGTCGGAGATCTCACACTTAGATTATATATTGGAAGTGAAGGAGAGATTAAATCAAGTAGGTGAGTTTGCACTTCAAAAGGGCACAGCATAGAATGAAGCAGGTGGAAGATAAAAACTGTGAGACTCAGATGCTTTCCCAAAGGGGTGACGTGTTACCAGTAAAGCCAGGGTTAGTGGTCTGTATCAAACTGAGAAAAAGTTGAGTCAGGTGAACTATCTTGTAAAGATGCCAGATAGGAAAAAAATGGTATCAGGTATGTCCTAGGAGAAAGTGAGGACTGCAGATGCTGGAGATCAGAGCTGAAAATGTGTTGCTGGA
>NC_057718.1:43546890-43549060 GCF_004010195.1 Chiloscyllium plagiosum | reverse complement strand
TTCTCCTGCTCCTTGGATGCTGCCTGACCTGCTGCGCTTTTCCAGCAACACATTTTCAGATCAGGTATGTCCTGTAAACATGTTGAAACTATATTATACTAGAGAGAAAGAACTGGAGAAACAAGTGTTAGTTACTGCCACACAGAATCAAATCAAGATGGTGTGATTTTGATGGGCCTTACAATAGATTTAAAAATGAAGAAGTCCTTGAGGATTGGGAGAGGTTAGTAAACTGTCTGCCTCAGGTGCATAGAACACAGTTAAAAGGTTTGTTACTGCAGTATAAGGATATATGTAAGAATTAGATGGGGAGGACTAATGCTATTGTACATGAAGTAGATGTAGGGAATACTGCTCCGATAAAACAACACCCCTATCATCTTAATCCTTTCAAAGCCTGACAGGTTCAAATAGAGGTGGAGGCCATGCTCAACAAGGATATCATTGAACCAAGTCAGAGCAAGTGGAGTTTGCCAATTGTCTTAGTTCCCAAGCCGGACTGGACTCAACGATTCTCCGTGGACTATCGGAAAGTCAACGCCATTTCAAAATCAGACTCATATCCAATTCTGAGTTTGGAGGACTGTATCGGGAAAGTTGGACAAGCCAGTTACATCTCCAAGTTGGACTTGCTGCGTGGTTACTGGCAGGTACCTTTATCAAAGACGGCGAAAGAAATTTCTGAGTTTGTAACCCCAAATGGGCTATATCAATTTAAAGTGATGCCCTTTGGAATGAAGAACGCACCAGCCACATTCCAAAGACTCATGAACAGAGTTGTGGTGGGGTTAATAAACTGTGCAGTCTATGTGGACAATGTAGTGATTTTTAATAAGTCCTGGAACGATCACATGGTACAGTTGGCAAAGTTCTTTGAATGTCTACGAGAAGCAAAACTGGTAATAAATTTAAACAAAACTGAATTTCCGAAAGCAGAGGTGATGTTCTTCGGACATAACATCGGTCATGAAACGGTGACCCCACGGAACGCAAAGACAAAAGCCATCAAAGAATTTCCACAACCAACCTTGAAGAAAGAGGTGCTTCATTTCTTGGGATTAAGCAGATTCTATTGGAAGTTTGTTCCAAACTTTGACAGTGTAGTGGCACCCTTAACCAATTTGCTGAAGAAGAACACAAAGTTTCAGTGGACAGAGCAATGCCAGGAGGCATTCGACCGTTTGAAATCAATATTAACCATCAAACCAGTTTTAGCTACACCAAACTTTTCAAAATCTTTTAAAGTTGCCTTTCAAAGAAACTCAACATCCACCTGAAAAAATACTCCACAATCAAAAAAGAACTATTGAGTTTGATACCGGCCTTATAACATTTTAGTGCATATATCACAAACAATGTGTCGGAGAAGGTTGTGCACACGGATCACAATCATCTTGTATTCTTGGAATGCTTTAAAGACAAGAATATGCGACTATTTCATTGGAGTCTTAAGTTACAAACTTCTAATTCACAACTCGTACATGTTGCGAGTCGTAAGAGTGTAATCGCAGATGCGTTATCATAGATTTAACTGATAAAATATAGATAAGATTGATATCTATTCAAAGTTATATTTATGTTGGAAGAAGTTAATATGAACTTAGATTAAAGACATATGTATGTCATGATATTGTGCTTAAGCAGTAGAGAAAACAAAAAATGAAGCCCTCTTTTTCATTATGATGGTTCATTTTTTTCTTAAGGGTGGAGATGTTATGAAGGTGTAGAGGTACTATCCCTTAAGAGAGTTGAAAGTTGAGCAAGGACAAAAAGGTCTGGTACAAGGTAGCAATGTAACAATTGGCTGAAACAGCTAGCAGCAGATGGAGTTGCCATGATACAAAAACAAGTTCAAATTCGGCCAATCAGTTTAAATTATTACCCAAGATATCAACATCCAATCAAATTTGAATTTAGTAATTTGATTTTTAAAAAGTGAAACAATCTGATGTTTTGGAGTATAAAACTGGACATTTTGAACAGTTAGGAGAGAACTGCCAAACCACCATGTTCAGACTGCCAACAGAACAGCTCTCTGAAAGGTACCTGGAAAATGTGTTGCTGGAAAAGCGCAGCAGGTCAGGCAGCATCCAAGGAGCAGGAGAATCGATGTTTCGGGCATAAGCCCTTCTTCAGAAATGAGGAGGGTGTGCCAAGCAGGCTAAGATAA
>NC_057718.1:43527041-43546684 GCF_004010195.1 Chiloscyllium plagiosum | reverse complement strand
CTGACGAGGGAGTCGTGGAGGGAGTGGTCTTTCCGGAACGCTGATAGGGGAGGGGAGGGAAATATATCCCTGGTGGTGGGGTCCGTTTGGAGGTGGTGGAAATGACGGAGGATGATACGATGTATCTGGAGGTTGGTGGGGTGGTAGGTGAGGACCAGTGGGGTTCTGTCCTGGTGGCAATTGGATTGGCGGGGTTCAAGGGCGGAGGAGCGGGAAGTGGAGGAGATGCGGTGGAGAGCATCGTCAACCACGTCGGAGGGGAAATTGCGGTCTTTGAAGAAGGAGGCCATTTGGGTTGTTCAGTATTGGAATTGGTCCTCCTGGGATCAGATGCGGCGGAGGCAAAGGAATTGGGAATATGGGATGGCGTTTTTACAGGGGACAGGGTGGGAGGAGGTGTAATCTAGGTAGCTGTGGGAGTCGGTCGGTTTATAATAAATGTCCGTATTGAGTCGGTCGCCCGAGATAGAAATGGAGAGGTCTAGGAAGGGGAGGAAGGAGTCTGAGACGGACCAGGTAAATTTGAGGTCGAGGTGGAAGGTGTTAGTAAAGTGGATGAACTTTCAATCTCCTCGTGGGAGGGCCCCTTCTCCCGCCTCCAACACATCCCATCCACCTGGACACCCCGTGCTGGCCTCTTACCTGCCCTCGATCTCTTCATAGCCAACTGCCGCCGCGACATTAACTGCCTCAACCTCTCCACCCCTCTTACCCACTCCAACCTCTCACCCTCGCATCATATAGCCCTCCACTCCCTCCACTCTAACCCCAACCTCACTATCAAACCGGCAGAAAAGGGAGGCGCGGTGGTAGTTTGGTGCATCGATCTTTACATTGCTGAGGCTAAACGCCAGCTCACGGACACCTCCTCCTACTGCCCCCTTGACCATGACCCCACCTCCCACCACCAAACCATAATCTCCCAGACCATCCATAACCTCATCACGTCAGGGGATCTCCCATCCACTGCCTCCAACCTCATCATCCCACAACCCCACATGGCCTATTTCTACCTCCTGCCCAAACTCCACAAACCTGACTGCCCCAGCCGACCCATTGTCTCAGCCTGCTCCTGCCCCACCGAACTCATCTCTGCATACCTCGACACAATCCTGTCCCCCTTAGTCCAAGAACTCCCCACCTACGTTCGGGACACCACCCACGCCCTCCACCTCCTCCATGATTTTCGCTTCCTCGGCCCCCAACGCCTTATCTTCGCAATGGATATCCAGTGCCTGTACACCTCCATCCCCCATCACGAAGGCCTCAAAGCCCTCCGCTTCTTCCTTTCCCGTCGTACCAACCAGTACCCTTCCACTGACACCCTCCTTCGACTGACTGAACTGGTCCTCACTCTGAACAACTTCTCTTTCCAATCCTCCCACTTCCTCCAAACCAAAGGAGTAGCCATGGGCACCCACATGAGCCCCAGCTATGCCTGCCTCTTCGTCAGATATGTGGAACAGTTCATCTTCCGCAGCTATACCGGCACTACCCCCCACCTTTTCCTCCGCTGCATCGATGACTGTATCGGCGCTACCTCGTGCTCCCACGGGTGGTTGAACAGTTCAACCGGCCTATCACCCTCACTTTAACCTCCTTCCACTATCACATTCCCAACGTGCCTCCCCCAAGTCCCTCCTCCCTACCTTTTATCTTAGCCTGGTTGGCACACCCTCCTCATTCCTGAAGAAGGGCTTATCCCGAAACGTCGATTGTCCTGCTCCTTGGATGCTGCCTTGGATGCTGCCTGACCTGCTGCGCTTTTCCAGCAACACATTTCTCAGCTCTGATCTCCAGCATCTCCAGTCCTCACTTTCTCCTTTCTGAGTGGTGCCTGTCTATAAGAAGCTTGCGCAACAGAACATCAAAAAGACGACAGAGGAAAGTCTGTAGTGACCTCTGGGATGCTCTTTGCCTGTCAAATTTTAACAGATTACAGCACAGGGTGAATCTTTTCTGTGTGGCTGGTTTAGATTAGCAGAGGTGTTTACCCTCTGTTGTAACAAAATGATATTATTAAGCTGGAGAAGGTTCAGAAGAGATTTATCAGGATGTTGCTGGGTCTGGACGGTTTGAGTTATAAAGAAAGGCTGGATAGACTGGGACTGTTTTTTTCACAATAGTTTAGGGGGTTGAGAGGTGACTTTATAGAAGTTTAGAAAATAATGAGAGATATAGATAGAGTTAATGGTAGTTGTCTTTTCCATAGGATGGGAGATTTCAAAATTCGAGGGCACATTTTTAAGGTGAGAGGAAAGAGATTTAGAAAATGACATGAGGGGGAAATTCACAGGGGGTGGTTTACATGTTGAATGAACTTCTTGAGGAAGTGGTGGATGTGGGTACAATTACAGTGCTTCAAAGACATTTGCATAAATACTTGGATAGCAAAGATTTAGAGGGCTATGTTCAGCATGAACTGGTTGGACCAAAGGGTCAGTTTCCAAGCTGTAGGGCTCTGTGACTTTAGACTGAAATATTAACTAAAATCAACTTATGTAATTCAATGGTAATTTCAGTCTTTGTACAAACTTACATTATCACCCTCTATGTGGTTCTCCTATGCACACAGAATTTGTATGGATTGGCTGTAGTGTCACACTGATCAGCATGACTGTAGCAGGCACACCTGCAGACAAGACAAAAAAAAGGCAATTGCCAAATAATGAAGCATACACACTATTTTGCTTCCAGACAATCTACAATGTGCCAGAATTCAATACTCTGGCAGTTAAAACCTATTTAAGCAGCATGACTCAAATCATAAATGAATTTAATCATCCAGTACAGCTCTAGAAGTTTCTGCACTGACTCCTCCTCCCATCTTTCTGGTATCCAATTAGTTCTTAAATAAATATAGGAGCTTTTACCACTTTAACAACATCTAGGAACCTGTTCCAAGTGATAATAATTTGTCGGGAAAAGAAATTCTTGGCATTGGGCCTAAATTAATTTCTTCTGGTTTGAATGGCCATTGTGATGTAACTTTACAAATTTATCTTTATCTACATTATTTATAACCTTCTATACCTCGGTAAGTTCACTTTCAGAATGTCCATGTTCAAGGCTTTTAAGTGCCACAGTCTTCTTTGATCACTAAACTTCAACACAAATGATCAGCTTTGTGACTTTCCTTTGTATACTCTCCGATGCTAACATGACCCCATTACCCCAGAAATGGACGCAGTACTAATTTGCTGCTGTCTAACTCACAATCAGGCTGAGGGTGGAGTTGTGATCATGGGGCAATTATAGATTTTTAAAATTTTATTTCCATTATTCATTTTTATTTCCATTGATTACTAGATCACTATCATCTGTTTTGCACTCTCATGCAATGCTAAAATATTCCTCAAAGAGGGAAGCATGAGAGAATTGAGGGACAAGCAAATATCATGTAGGCAAGAAGCATAACACAAAACTTTGCATACAACAAAACAGAGTCCAGATTTAAGTGACCTATCTGCATTTGCAAAGTCAATACCTGGCTGGTTACAAATGTTAGAGTGAATGGGCGGATCTTCTTCATCACTGTCTTCCAGCTCTTCTACACCTTCTCTTCTAACCCTGCCTGAACAGGTTGCAGTATTTGTGTAAGGAGTAAAAGAGAAGCTCAAAGTTCTGGATTGTGGTAGGGAAGTGGTACATGCTTACATCACCTGAAGTTTATAATAACAAAATGATTATGCAATCGGGTGGAAATGGAAAATGAGGAGGATGAGTATGAACATTCCAGAACTGACAGATAGTTTCAGTCTCATCACCGTCTCATCTGCTGGCAGTGAATTTATGCAATGTGTATATTCGCTATTTAGGTGCTGTCAATTCTAGATATGCTACACCTTCCTTTACAAAAACAAAGTCACATGGCAGTGAATATGGTGTAATCTGCTTAGGTGATGTGAATGTCAGCACTGTAAGAGACATAAGATTTTGTACATTGAGCAGTGTAAGAGTGTAGTGCTTCCATTGTTAGGAAATGGCGTTTGAAGATGCACACTGACCTTGATGACTTGATGGTCATAGAAGTTGTTGCCCTAATGTGGCCAAATCCTTAGGTCTCGGTAGAGGAACTCACTGTGACAGCTATCAGGTTCCACTGACTTATTAATCGATACCTGGATGATTTCCTGAGCCCCTGTGAACAGAAGAATCGTTCCTCCTCTACAGCACAACTTCCAATGCAGTGTCTGAGAACCTTGGAATATTGTCTTTCTAATGCCCTGCACTGCTATTAGGGACTCATCCCAATCCTGTTCCCGCCCAAACATACCTTGCCATCAAGAAATACAAGCAAGGGAGAGGAGTGGTATTTGGATTTTTTTTTTAATTCATTCATCGAACGAGGGTTGTCTAGATCAGCACATTTTCTCTAGATGTTCTTGACAGTTCTTGAGGCTAGTCAGTCATTCAGGATCTCCAAATCCCTTTGAAGAATCACAGTGCTATCTTTTCCTACTCCGATATGTTCACATTACATCCTTGAACAAGCTAGCAAATTTGAAATATCAGCCTTTTAGAGGTGAGGTGGGCAGAAGGGATGGATGTCATTCTGGGAAAGACACACAATAAGATGAAAATCAGACTGAGAAACACCATAACAGCAGGGTAAGTCATTCATAAGAAGAGTTTGGCAGATGGGGGGAGAAAACTTGTTTGTTCTCATAGTGAAAGACACTCAAGAAATTTCCACACAATCAGAAATGAATTAGGTATTAAAACCAAAGATTCAGTTCAATATTTTATCTAAAGATCAGTTTTCACACTACAGAGGATATCCGAACGATATGGGCAGGAAGTATTTTGTTGGATAATTGAATGTTCAGATAATCGAATGCCAAGTAACACATTAGGACCTTGCAATCTTGCCAGATATTCCAAAATTCAGAGAATCAAATGCTGGCTAATTTGTGATTGTTCCAATGAATATCATGCACATTTTTACCTCAAGTCCAACATTTGTTGTTGCCTTTCTGAAACTGTAAAATAAGTGAAGTTAAAAATTAATAATGCATTTTTTACATCACACCAAGACTCAAACAACAAAGAAGAAACATCAGAAATAAAAAGTTAGTCAGAAAATCCACAGCAATTCCACAAAACAACTCCATTACAATGTGATAGTGGACTGCTGCTCCAACAAAATGCAATACGAATTACACGAAGATTTCCTTAGGAGGGCCACATGAGAATAGAGTCCTCGCCTCCCCTTTACAAGGCCATTGACTTAAAAAGAGAAGAGGATATAGGTCTCTGATCTTTAAAGTTCTGTTGCTTTGGGCCTAGTTACGGATCTAGTATATCCTCAGCACTGGAGTCCATCAATCCAAACTGCAGTCCAAACCATAGGTGCACAAAAGGATTGTGAACCTAATAAGAACAAAGACTTGAATTAGTCCTTTTGAAAGGTTTTGTGGCAATCACATTTTTTTAAAAAATCAGATCTGCAGGACCAGCTTAAGGATTCTTCGAGGAAGGAGGAAGTCCAACATAAATGCACTTTTGACATTTTTGTTATAATGCCACGTCATTTCTTGTTACTTTTCAATACAGTGATTGCTAAAGATTGTCCGTTGTACATACTTATAAAACAGACTCATCTATACAATTGTTTATTTGTTTTAAGGGTTGCTCAAAGGTAACTGGCATATTGTAGCTTTGTAGATGTTCTTTGTAGGTGTACTTTAGTATATTAACTAATGTGCTGGAGGGGTTACATTTTCAAGTACATTTCATTACAAGGCTTGCTCAACCATGAGCAATTTACACTGTACCTCTGAGATCTGCAGATGATCACTCTTGTAGCAATTTAGTTCTGTTTCACTATTTCAATCACTTCCAGGAGTGAAGTATCTAGTCAGCGATAACGTCACTGTTGTGAAAGTTAAAATCAGCTTATATATTGTTACCCTTGATAACAAGGATCAGTAATAATGAAATAGTTTTGATCATATTCAGCCAAATATAAATTGCTTTAATTGTGCCTTATTACACGAATATTAGTGACTCATTAATATTCATATGTTAGATGTTACAACTTTATATACAGATACTTCCACACCCAGTAATTTCTTTTCTTTCCATGCAATATCAAGAATAAGAAATGATTAATAAAAGACAACACAATGAAAGGGAAAACTCCACAAATACAAATTGTCAAAAGAATCAAATTAAAACAAAGCTGTATCTCATATCTGAAATGTGTTTCAAAACTGAGCAGTACATTTTTAAAATGACATAACTCTAATATGAATATCATTTGAAGATCTATAAAAGTGTAAGAATATTTCAAGTGGAAGGTAAATGTTACTCAACCAATCATGATAAATTGGAAAATATCCTCCACTGGTCATCTTAAGTAGAAAACATCTGCCCAATTGATTTGACATATTCATGGAAAGCACTTAAATGATTATTTCTTAAATACTTAATCAAACCTTACCTTCCACTTACAGTGATTTCATTTACTTCATAATATCTGCGCCTGAAGTTCACTGACATTTATCTGGTACGGTATTGGTCTCTCAGGTGAATTCTTACATGAGTAGCCTTGACAAATTCTTGAAGAGCTGGAGAATCACAAAATTCATTGTACCCAGGACGCCTGCTTGGTTCAGAAGTCGATATGTTGAAAGTCACATTTCCACCTGAGCATGGAGTGGTTTTGGTTAAAAATAAATGAATTTGAAAGGAAAGAAAAATATACTAATTCACACCTGAGCAGAATGGAAATGGTTTCCTTAGCAGACAAATAAACCTTTACCTGAAATCACTAACTTATATTAGCAATTCCATGGGCCTTTCACTGTAAATCATGCTGTATGTCGACTGGCATATAAGACAATCTTCAACCTCATGCTTTTGCATATATGACCTCCCTTTTCAATCACTGCTCACAGACGGAGCCTGCCTCAATTTTGTAGCCCACAAATACAAGTTTTACTTAACAATACCTTGCAACTGTGCACAAGGCACAAAACAAGTAATACAGATGGTTACAAAGGATCGTGGGACTTTAAGACACATCCATTTTTTGTTTCAAATGCTGATGAAATTTCAAAATGGTGACAACCTGAACCAACACTGGTGATTCAGTCTTAAACAAGACATTTAAGTGAACTCCGGGTAATCACATATCCTTAGCCATTCATTTTTAAGAGATGTAGAAATCCAAATGCAAGACCACTTACTCCCTGCTCTTTGGATGTTAAGATACTCTTTGCACTCTGTTCATGGCTGGACCTATACTAGTTTTCATTTGATTATTCTCATGATCTTTGCAAATCTCTGCAAACTCATCATCAGGTGACAGAAATTCATCCACCTAAGGGGCATGATAATTCACATAAATGCATGATGCCATCTTTAAAAGTTGTGAACTTATAAAATCATGGGAAAAGTAATTAACAAATAAACTTTACAAAGTAACATCATGAAATGAAATCTCACCCACTGTTCTGAAATGAACCAAGAATATTTTAACCCCCTACCCTCATTTAAATCCTTCTAGTGATTTCTCACATTTCCTGCTAACATTCCACTTGGTAATTGAAAATTGGGTAGAACACAGGATCACAGAACATTGGCACAGGAACAGGCTACTGAGTCCCTCATATAAGTAAGTCTATATAAGCATCTTGCCAAATATCTTTAAATACCAGGTTGTCACAGATTGAATGATCTTCACTTAAAATCCATGATCAATATGTTTGTATGGGAAAAGCTGTGTCTCTTCTTATATTTGGAGTATATATCTGAGGTATTTTCCCAAGTGATCATTGATGCAACACTGTTGTATTTGCCACCTCTACCATAATGTGGTACTGAGCAATGTTGTTTGACGTAGTTCACTGTCACTAATCCTCCCTTATCTTGGGCCTATCTGGTGATCAGTTGTTATGCATATACATCATCATCTACAGTATCTACAGGAGAGGCACTGTTCTTAGATAACAAGATCTTAGATAACTGTTGTTATGTGAGAGCAATATGTACAACAACATTAGGTCAGGCATATTTACTGGGATCTTAGGGAGCTGGTGCAGATACATTTATTCTCTTCAAAAGCTAGAACTTTTTGACATCACTCAAGAATCTTTTACAACATCAGTAAAAGGAGTATACTGAATATAACATGGACATCAACCTATTCAGGGCAATTACCTTTTAGAATAGTATTATGCTAAATAATTCAGGAGCAAGTTTCTGTGAATTTAAAATAAGACAGTTTTACTCTTGTATACTTACTCTGAAATACCATAATAGCTCACAGTCTCAAACACAAAGAATGCTCACAGACACAAAGAAAAGATGCAGATGAATGTGATGTACTGTTACCGGTAACAGTTAATACAATCTCTGGTTTATGATCCCTGGTCTCCTATTTGGCAGGCCTATGGTTTCTTGAAATGATTTGGCGCTTTAAAATTGCACCATCTGATCATCTTCTAGAGTAGAGCAATCACAGCAGACTGACACAGTTAAACCTCTCGAAGGGTGGTCCTTGGGTAAACTTAGATTAGAACAGAGTGCCTTACGATGAGGGCTGCCCTTGAACTGAATGGCTTGCTAAACCACTTCAGAAGATGATTAAGACAGTCACTGGGTCAAAATTCTGAAATTCCTCCCTAATGGCATTGTGGATTAACCCACGGCAGGTGGACTGCAACAGTTTAAGAAGGCAGCTCACCACCATCTTCTCAAGGGCAGCAAGGGATGGGCATTAAATGCTGGCTGGCCAGTGATGCTCATATCCCACAAATGAACAAAAAAATGTTAACAGTATTACTATGGGCCTGGAGCTACAAGTAGACCAGACCAGGTAAGGATTGCCGATTCCCTTCCCTAAATGTACATTAGTGAACAGAATGAGTTTTGATGACAATTGAAAATTGCAATGTTACAATTACATAGTTAATTCTAGACTTTTTATATTGAATTCAAACTTCAACAGCTGACATGGAGGAATTTGATCACAAGTCTCCAAAACTACTCCTGAATTCTGGGTTACTAGTCCACTCACATTACCATCATGTCACCACCTCCACTAAGGATTGTATTTATGTCCCATGTACACCATTGGTGAGAAGCGTTCAGTGGTGTACATTCTCTTAGTTGTGAAGAAAGGTTAGTGAGCTGATGGTATATGAGCTGCTTAGTGCAGAAGCTCCTTTCATGTTTAATTTTGGGTCCTGGCAGATGTAAAAGATGCAGTACCACCGTGGTGTAAGTAGCACTTTAGTAATAGCTACAATGAAATGGCACTCTTACTTGAATCGGAGGCATCTGAGGGAGATACCTGGTATGCGCTCTGTGATGGCAAACTTAAAATGCTAAGGGGCATGTAGCATTATATAGACAGTACCACATACCCTGGCAGAGCTTATCACCTTGCAAAACTGGGACCAGGTTTCCTTGAGTTATCAATCAGCACTGACCTCCACAGCCACCACTGTCCAGGCTGCCTCAGCAGTCAAGATTTCTCTCATTGTCATTTCAAGCAAAAACAGTCCTCAAGCAGAACCCAAACCTTCCGTTGTTGGTCCAGCTCCACTTTTAGTCTGATAGAAACAGGATTCCACACATTGTTACAGAAAACTATCCTGAACATACTCAGGAAATATGCTGTATTTCTGACATGAGCTTGTATGCATATCCCAATCTACATGAAAATTAAAATTCCCCATTAAAACCATGCTGCTTTTACCATTCACTGATATAATCCTCACATTAATATCTATGATATAAAAGTAGACAGAAATCATATAAACACATCAAGCAGAAGTAGGCTGCTTGAACCCCTCCACCATCCAATTACTTCATGCCTGATCGGATTATTCCACTTCACTGTCTGTATCTGATAACATTTGATGTCTTTGCTTATCCACCTCTGTCTTAAAAATGTTCCAAGACTGCTTCTACTGATTTTTGAGGAATTCTAAGACTCATAACCTACTCTAATAAAAAAAATTCTCCTCATATCTGTCTTAAATAGATGACCGCTGAAAATGTGATGCTGGAAAAGCGCAGCAGGTCAGGCAGCATCCAAGGAGCAGGAGAATCGACGTTTTGGGCATAAGCCCTTCTTCAGGCTCATGCCCGAAACGTCGATTCTCCTGCTCCTTGGATGCTGCCTGACCTGCTGCGCTTTTCCAGCAACACATTTCTCAGCTCTGATTTCCAGCATCTGCAGTCCTCACTTTCTCCTTAAATAGATGACCCCCTATTTTAATCAGTGACCCTTACTCCCATAAGCGGAAATATCATTTCCACGTTTACCCCAAGACCCCTCAGAATCTTATGGATCAACCAGGTTGCTTCTTACTCTTTCAATTTCCAGCAGAGGCACACATATCCTGCAGGGGTCTCACAGCTGGTTGCAGGGGTGTCAGGGATTTCAATTGTAGAGGACAACTTAAGCTTTTCTCATGAAGCTCTGAGATTTCCTCTTCTGGCCTTGATCTTCTGCACACTAAGCTGGCCTGGCAGAAAATTCACTGCTGCTTCCCATACAGACAACGGTGTTAAAGTTGCTGTTAGGTCCTGGTGACATCACTTAGCAAACAAAAAGTGTTGTTCCATTATTAGTTGAGTGGCATGCTCAGTTCCACGGATTCAAATCCCACACGTTCCAGCAGCTCCAGGGCAGGGAGAATGAGCTGAGCAATTTTAATTGCCTAGCAGCCCAGTTCCTTCTCAATTGAGTGGGTTAATGACACCACATGAATTTCTTTATCTCGTCTCAGAGACAGAAAACATTAGCCTTGTTTTGTTGCTCCAGTACAATTCTTGCTCTTTGACTGACAGAAATTAACACGATGATGGATTGTTTATCTCAAGCAATAACATCAAATCAGGCACTGATAACACAGTCCTGGCAAAAAGACTCTGCAACTGTGACTACTTGGGCAGTATGCCACTGTTGCACAGAGAGCTGAGTTCACACTAAAGACAAGCCATCATCACTTCCTTGCGAAAGGAGTTTAAATGCCAGTAGCAACCATGAATAATCAAAGCCATTTTGCCAGTGGAAATGAAATAAGCAAAAATGCAAAACTGAGGCTTATCTAGCAAAGCCAACTAATGCCTGGAGCAAATTGCACCAAAGGGGGAAATGAAAACCGAAAAAGAAAACGCAACAGCAACAACTTGCAGAAATACTTCTGATCTACCAGGTGCATGGTGTAGTGGCTCAGCGTGCATCTTATTTTTAATTTGGGAGCTTTACGTCATGGTGGAGCCTAAGCTGACTGTGTGAATTTGGCTTGGGATGCTTTAATAAATTACTTAAATGTCAAAATAGTATTGCTTATGCCATTAGCACAGTTTAGCTTTTACTCTAAATCATCTGCTGAATAATCAAGCATGCTATGGCACATGCCTTAACCAAACACTTTGGGGCTAACAAAACAAAGCAAAAATACAATTGAGAACAACAACCAAATGATACCACACCGGAATTCCGAAATTATATGTGTGCAGTATCTGATAAGCTCCACAAAAACATGCAAAGATGAGCAGAACACTCACCTTGCCTTGTTCCTGCTACTAGCAGATTTCTTACAACTTTGGATTCAGGTGCAAAGAATCTGAGTGATTGTATTGAATTTCCCTCCACTAGGCTTGCATTGGTGTTTTATGCTACAGGGTGGTCTTTTCATTTCTGAGACTGAGACATCCTTGTAGATCAGATTTTCAACCACTGCAGTACAAACACTTCAGTCACTTGCTCTGCTTTATTTCCTAAGAGAAGGTCAAGTTTCGCTCCTTCTCTGGTAAATACATTTACATATTGATGAAGAAAATTATATTGAACATTTACATTCCTCACCATCCAAGCCCGTAACACTATGGTAGTCCCAGTCAATCTTTGGTAAATGAAAACCTCTTCCCATTACAATACAATTATTCTTACATATATCTGAGATCTATCTACATATTTTGCTCCTCAATTTCCCTCTGACTAATGGGAGCTTTTGTAGAATCCCATCAAGGTGATCATCCCTTTCTTTTTTCTAATTTCTACCTGCACAGCTTCTTTGGATGACCTTCAAGAATATTCTCTCTAAATGCAGTCATAATAATTTTCTTAATCAAAAACACCACTCCCTCTCCTCTCTTGTCTCCCTTTCTATCTTTCCTAAAGCATCTAAAACCTGGAATATTAAGCTGCCAGTCCTATACTTCCTTCAGCCAGGTCTCTGTAATACTATCATGCCCCACTCCCATACATGCCCTGAGGTCATCAGCCCTACCTGTAAGACCGCTAACATTGAAATAAATACAACTTAATCTTCAGAGTTGCCTCATTCTCTGACTTGATCTTGTCTACCTTTACAAAGTAACAAGGTCCTTATTGATTCAGAATCATGTTTATTTGTCTTTCTATTTTCACTGTTACATAGGGGCCCCTCTACAACCACCTGCCCACCTTCTCCGCCCCCCCCCCCCCCACCCCCGCCACTCCCTCCCACACACAGTAATTTACAGGCTCAGATGCTTTTTTGGTTGATGGGAGTTTCAGCTAAGTGCTTGATTTTTTTTGAATATTTTAAATATTTAATCTTTTTGTCTTGGCAAAATTAAAATCTGTAGGGGTAAGAAAGAGTGGTTTTTAATATCTGACGATCTTTTAAGAATTTCTTTTTAGGCTTATTGTCATTGAGGGCATCCAGGAGACAACAGAGTGTAATAGTTAGTAAATTTAGAGACATATTACACAGCAGGATCAGTCAGACAGTTATGACTGTCAAGAAAGGTTTGTAGCTATTCCTCTCTCACACAGATGTTTTGTTTTGGGTACTGTTGAAGGGGATAGTCTCTCAGAGGGAAATATAAGTGTCAGTCAGATCTTGGGCACTGAGAATGAATCTTATGCTAAGCCGGGTCAAGATTTAAAAGATCATTGTTATAGGGGGCTCTCCCATCAGGGGCACAGACAGGAGGTTCTGCAACCGTGACCAGGAATTCAGCATAGTATGTTGCCTTCCTGGTGTCAGGGGTAAAAAAACACTTGAAGAATATTGTTAAAGGGGAGAGTGAGCAGCCGGAAGTTATTGTACACATTTGTAAGAATGTCATAGTTAGGAAAAGGGTTAAGGCTTTGCTGAGTAAAGCAGAACCTCAAAGGTAGTAATCTCTTGTTTAATCCATATGCTATGTTCTAATGACAGCAAGAATAAAAAAGATAGGGCAGATAAATCAATAGCCAAAGAGATGGTGCAATGTACAAGAATTCAGAGTTTTGGATCATTGGGATATCTTCTGGGGAAGAAAAGACCTGTTCAAAAGGGATCTTTTTTTTTGAACTGCAAAGCAACCAATATCCTATGACTGTTGGAGATTGATGGTAAGTGAGTGATGGGGACTAGTGCATCGAGGAGTGTGTGAGATGAGCAGCACAGTTAAGGGGATATGTCACTTAAAGATACACTCATTGACACTACTCCTGTGAAGTTCCTGAACGTTTTGTGGCACCGCATCCAGGTCTTTGGAACTTCATTCCTCACATTATTTGCCAGCACAGTCCAGTTCCTTTGCCTTTGTAAAGTTTGTTTTAAAAAGGGCCTGTTATGGATAGATCACGTCCTTCTTGCTTTTAGCTTTCCCGAGGAAGGTAACCACCACAGCATCAGAAAATCTTGGAGCAAAAATCTTGTGGTAGGTAGAAGCAAACTATGTTGGCTGTTTGAGCAGTCTTGCTGTAGGGGGCATAGCCTAAACATTAGATTAAGACCAGTCAGGTGCAAAATCAGTAAGCACTTTGATGTAGAAAGGTTCTTTTTCTAAAAAATGCATCTGATATGAGATCAATTGTTAATTTCATATGTGTGATTCATGGATTTTTCTTAATCACAAGTATTAAGGATTTTTTGACAAAAGCAGTTGTTTAGAGTTAGTTTGCAGATTGGTCACAGAATGGTGGAGAAGGTTCAAGCAGTTAACTTGACTATTTTTCTTTCTATTTTATAGCCAAACAAACATTACAACTAGTTCACAGCTCTCTATTGTATTCACTGAGCACTGGTAATGAAGAAATGTTCTGTGACCCTTTATCTTTTTTACATCTGTACTGAAGTACAACCTTCTTATTATCACACCCAATTTATCAGGCAATTTATTTAAGTAGGCAATGACATTAAGCAGCTTTATAAATTAAATGGAAAAGGGTAGAACATGACTAATATTGAAATTTTTTTAAATCAAGATAATGAGAACCGACAGATGTAAAGGACAGAGGTTAAATAAACTACTGAAAGAAAGAGGATTGTAGAAATATTGAAAAACAGATTTTTAAAAAAATTCTCAATGATCAGCACTTTGCACATTCTAATGTATTCATTGGAATAATCATCCCATCCTTCACACATATGCTAGATATGGAATAATTTGTGTGTGTGTGATATTGCATTTAGGTTAGTTGTGGCATCTATGGAGCTTAAAAGGGTAAACAACCATTATGACATAAAATTGGATATGTAATTCATCGATGATTAGAAAATGGTTTTGTAAACTGTATATCATAAAAACAAAATGGCACACATTTTACATCTAATATGATTTTATAAATGATTTTAAGGTGAAAGTAGACAAATGTTTGAAGTTATCATACAAATTCAGCAATGGGTTAAGCTCAATAAAGCCCTTTTGTAGAGCATTGCTAGTCAAGATGGGCAGATACAATAGCTACATTGCAATGTGGAAATATAATTCTCAATTGTGATTTCAAGGAGTATAAACATATTGAGGAAACCGAAGGCAATTCACAGCATCAGGATGTTCAAGAGGGCTATTATTGACTATTCCAAAGGTACTTATGCAGTCTCAAGCAAAATACTGCCAATCTAGCTATTCAGAGTTTCCTGTCATTTCCCTTCGAATCTTAACAACTTCTGACTAAGGGCTACTAAACTGCAAAATAATATAGAAGACCTACAAATAATATAAAAGGGAAGGAAACACAACTTTCAAAAAGTTTTGCAAATTTACACAAAGACTTCAGTGCAATTAAAGTTTAAACATACTGATAAAGATGCCGTATCCAAAACAATTTATAATCATATTCATTGAAATTAGCTGAAACATAAAATGTTGAATGATCCCATATCTCAAGTTTGTGCTAGGCCCCTGTCACTTGCAGATTTGAAACTGAACTTGTATTTGGTCATAAAGCAAAATCAGAGCTGGATTTGGGGACTTCCTGTGATTTTCAAAAACAATGACAATAGTACTTTTGCTTGTTCTTCTGTTTCTTGATTATCATTTCTACGCACAGAAAAATATTACACTTCATATTGTTGGTGACATCGTCCATTGCCTGTTCAATTGAACTTATCCTCATCTAAAACACAAATTTCCATCATAATACTGATGAATATTACCCAAGAATACAAACTGTAAAGAGATTTTCACCACGTACAGCCACTTTGATCATTCAATATTCACAAAGGGGAAATTCATTCATGGCGAGAGAGCATAGTTTAAAGTAGGCATCAAAAACTATGGTTTTAGGCTTTCCAATATTAAATAAAGGAGTTGACAACCTATCCAAATGAAGGGAAAATCTGTTTTATGCATCCTCAAAAATAAGAAGAACTTTAATCATAGTTAAATCACATTATCTGCAAGCTAAGAAATAGAGAGATAACATTGAAAGACAGATATAACAACATTAACATTCATGGCAAAGGCAGTTGCTGAACAAAAGACTAATTTTTTTGTTGTTGCTATAGAATCAGAGGAACTGACTAGATGGTTTTATATATGATTTTGAGATGAGAAACCGCTGAATAGCAGCAGCAAGTAAAGGTATCATGAGGTAACCCTATTAAGCTTTCAGCAAAACATGAACAACAAAGGGTCTAAGCAGGCTGAGGGACTGATCATTATGGTTTACAGCTGAAGGTAACAAAGAGAGTGTAGGCACAAAGGAGGTGAGAGTTGAGTTATACCAATCTCTTATACTGAAGACATCTGAGAGCCACATGTCCTAATCTAACAGGAAGAAACTGTCTAAAGATGCAACTGATTTTTGGTGCCACTTGTTCTGGCCAACTGGAACATCCAAAGATTTTAGAACAGGTCAAGTTATGTTTCTTACTTAATATCTGTATTAATAGTTAAAATAATAATGTTTGAGACAGTGCATAACTGTGCTTCTGCTGAGCAAAGTCCAGATATACAGTCTGTACCATCCCATATAGGAGATGTCAGAGGACAATTCCTCCACAAGACAGAGTATCAGACAAACAAATGAAAGGCAGATTTAGCTGTTAACTTAATAAACATGAAATCTGACCATTAGTATAGGATAAGAAGTGAAACTAAGTCAGGGCAGTGCCTTGCAGTTACACGATAGAGGGAAGCAGTAGAATAAGATATTGCCAGCTATGTTAAAGCTGCACAAACCTTAGAGGACAAGGAAGAATAATGCACCACAGGCACAGGTGCAGATTAGCATGGTAGACAGGCTGGTGGGGTTCAAAACAGCTCAGAACTTTCAATCACATGTATGTTACAGAATGTTATAAAAATCCCGCTTTGATTAATTTGAATTCGGGAGTTGTTTGAACTCCTCACAACTTAGACAAATTACAGAGTTTACTACTGTCAGCAGTACTGCTTTAAGCACAATAATTTAGAGATTGTTCCTTGTATTAGTTTTGAATTAAATAGCTTTCATAGTCCGATAGTAATGAAAACCCACCACTATTGTCAAATATCTCTTTGACTGTGTGCTGATTATTTGTGAAAGTGTGAAGACGATCCAATTTTGCCACATTTAAATCCTTTTACATCTTAAATTTTATCAATGTAAAGTATTTAAGATACTCTGACTATTTTTACCAGATAAATATGATGTTAACAAAACAGGCATTAACCGAGACAAACAATCAAGGGTTGCTCCTGGTAGCCTGCAGAATCAGGGAAAGAATGGTTTGTTCCATTAGTGTGGAGCTGCATCCCTGAGAAGTCACCAGCCAAGAAACTTCAACATGTGAGCAGTAGCTGATCAATGACCAGGGAGGCTTTGCAAAGGGCGCTAGTTTCCGATCCCCCTTGAAAAGTGGAGAGCTTTAACCTTCGAATAGCCACTTATACTGAAACCTATTTAAGCTTCCTTTAAAAGGAATTTCATTTACCCTAGAACAGAGATTCAGGTCAACAAGAAAGTTGGATCCATTTGTGGAGTCATGTTATATTGGCGTAGTAACATCAGATCTCAATTCAAGCCAATGAACAGAAACTTTCAGCTTAGAAAGTAATTGCTAGTACATTGCCTTCTGCATGTTGACTGCAATGCAGAGGTGGAAAGAGTTTCAGAGCCAGAAACGATAGCAGAATTTAATATTTGTTTTAAAATTTCTTTATTCTTTCATGTGTTGTGGACATTGCTGGCAAGATCAGCATTTGTTGCCCATCTCTAATTACCCTTTGGAAAATGACAGAGAGTCTCCATTATGAACCATTCTGTTCAACAGTGAAGATACTACTATTGTGTTTCTAGCAAAGTAGTCCAATGGCAATGAAAGACTGGCAATATATTGCCAAATCAGGATAATCGAGAATGTGTAGGGAAAACTGAAAGTGATGATATTCCCATACTTCAGTTGTCCTTCGTTTTCCAGGTAACAGAGTTCATGGATTTGGAGAGTACCATCAAAAACTTTGGTAAGGTGTTGCAGAGCATCTTGTAACTGTCACCGTGCTGCCACCTCTCATCGGTCTGTCCCTCTATTTAAATAAGGACAATTGCAGAGATATGAAGAAACAGTTGTCTAAAACAGAATGGGAAAATAGACTAAGGGCAAAATCAGTGGGTCAGCAGTGAAAGATATTTAAGCAGATATTTCATGATGCTGAGCACAATTTTATTCTGGACAAGAAGAACAACTCGATGAGAGGGATGAACTACCCATGGTGAACAATATTGGTCAAGGAGAGTATCCTATCAAAACCTATGACATACAAAGGGTCAAAACATGTGATAGGTCACAGGATTGGGAATTTTTTAACAAATCAGCAGTGAATGACCGAAAAGCTAATAAAGAGCTAGAAAATTGATTGTGAAAATAAATTAGCAATTTAAGAAAAGCAAACAGCAAGAGCTTCTACAGGTATATAAAATGACAGGAGCTAAAGGAAGTTCTCCTTTTGGGGTATGCATTTGGGTAATTGATAAGTAGCATAGGGAAAAGGTAGAAATGTTCAAACATCTTTGCATTGGTCTTACAGTTCACAACACTATAAGCACTCCAAAGAGAAGAAAAGGTGCGAATGGAAGGAAACATCCTGAACAGTTTCTAACACAAGGGATGAAGTGTTTGACAAACTAATGGGACTGAAGACTGACATATTGCTAGGACTTGATCACCTGTATCCTAGAATTTTAAAGGAAGTGGTTGCAAAGACAATGGAGGCATTTGTCAAAATATTTTAGTTTCTGGATTCTGAGAAGTCTCTCGTGGATTGGAAATCTATTGTTGGAAAATGTTAGAGTTGGCAGATAGCTTTTGATATGGAAAAATGTGAGGTCATGCACTTTGGTAAGAAGAGTCGAAAGGCAGACTGTTGCTTAAGTGGAGAGACTGTAAAAAAGCACAAGTTAGCATGCAGGCACATTAAATCATTAAAAAGACAAATGGAATTTTTAGCCTTTATTGCTGGAGGGTTGGAGTTTGCAAAGAGGGAAGTCTTGTCACAACTGTACAGGATGCTGGTGAGGCTGCACATGGAATACTGTGTACAGATTTGGTTCCTGTATTTAATAAAAGGACATATTGGCATTGAGAGCTGTTTAAAAGCAATTCACTCAGCTAATTCCTTGGATGAGTGGAGCAACTTACCAAGAATGACAAAATAGGTTATTTGTTAGGATTTAGAAGAGTGAGGTTGATCTTACTGAAACATGCAAGATTCTGAGGTGACTTGACAGGGTAGATGTTGAAAAGATTTTTCCACTACTGAGTAAATCTTAATCTACAGGAACACAGTTACAGAATAAAACTGAGATGTGAAGGAATTTCTTCCCTGACGGTAGTGAATCTCTGAAACTCTTTACTCCAGAGAGTTGTGATGGTAGTTAGATATTAGAAATATCAGATAATGGATGGCTATGCTGAGCTGGTATGAAGGAGAACTTATAACTTGGGCTAAGTCAGCCAGGATCTTGTCGAATACAATGCAGGCTTGAGGAGTCAAATGGCCTAGGCCTGCTTCTAACTCTTCTGTTCTTATATACACATAAGCAATGTATAGTATTTCACAGAATCCAGGTTCATATGATACCTGTATTAATGATACAATATTTTAATTTGCACTCTTATCATTTTTCAGTTATTTTTACCTTATTCTCCCTCTGGCATAGTGAAAACCAACAAATTGGGACATCTTTGACAGAGCTGAAAATGTGTTGCTGGAAAAGCGCAGCAGGTCAGGCAGCAGGAGCAGAGGGAGCAGGAGAATCGACGTTTCGGGCATGAGCCCATCTTCAGGAATGAGGAAAGTATGTCCAGCAGGCTAAGATAAAAGGTAGGGAGGAGGGACTTGGGGGAGGGGCATTGGAAATGCGATAGGTGGAAAGAGGTCAAGGTGAGGGTGATAGGCCGGAGTGGGGGTGGGGACGAAGAGGTCAGGAAGAA
>NC_057718.1:43404730-43526541 GCF_004010195.1 Chiloscyllium plagiosum | reverse complement strand
CTTTGTAAACGTGGATGAACTTGTGGATGGGAGCTTGGTCAACAACAGTTTATTTGGGTGTGCATGTATGGAAATTTACAAGAAAACACTTCATGAATTTCTCTGTCATATTAAAACCAACAATAAAAGAAAACAAATACAAATTCAGTAGGCAAAATAAATCAAATAGCATGCAATTTAATTTAAAAGGCTCTTCACATTTATCTTATTAACTCACATTTTTGATCAAACGTTAATGCCAATGATAAGGCTGCACTTAAAAAAAACTACTGAGATGTATTTACCTGTTTGTGAGAGCTGTTTGAGAGAACCGTAAATCTTGCATTCTCCAATGAACTGCTCAGAGCCTGTGAAATAGTAATCAAAAAAGTCATTATGATTAAAAGGTACATGCCAAATAGGCACTGTATAGAGCACTGGGTCAGCATATTGAGGGAAAGTTTATTGTGAATTATGAACTTCTAAATAGTCTTATTCTGTTACACACCTTATTACCACCAGTATGCAACTTGGTTTATCAAGAAAACAAATTAGGAGCTAAAACCCTTTCCAAACAAAAAATACTTTTGCTAGTTGTATTATTGGTAGTTGTTTGTTCATTGCTACCATTGCTCATGTGTAATTTTCAGAAACATTTAGCAGTTCTTTGATCATTTCTGCCCTCATGCTCCTGAGTTTCATGCCATACATGTCCAGTTGTATTTTGTTGTTGTTTAATGAATACAAAAATTCAATTTCAGCCAAACAATCTCAAGAGTGAAATACATATTTGCACTTGTGGCATATTTGGCATCCATAAAGTGGAACACATGAAGTGTGACAAGTAGGGATAAATTAGTTATGGTCAGTTTTCAGCAGAACAGCGCAGTCTGGAGGAGGAAAGGTTTCACATCATGAAGCCATTTATGACTAAGGCTATTTCATTCACTATCACAAAGAACATTCCAGAAAAAAAGACACATCCCTGTCTTATGCATTTTTTCAACTTCCATTTGAGTCTCACCCGACCATCTGGTATGAAATCCATACAGCAGACAGTATTAGCACGGACCTTTTGGCTGCATTTTCAGCTGTCATTTTTACCCTCCCATTTTGCACTCTGCTTTCAAAGACCCAAGAACTGTCCCCAGGCCAACCACAACAACTCCTACACTGGTCTGCTGATGACAAAACGCCATCAATTACTCTGACACTTATTGTTACCAGCTCAGATATTGGCAATCCTGAAATGTAACAGACTCAAAGATTCAGGTCAGCATGTGCTGAGTCAGCAAGGCTGAGCAGAGTATACCCACGCCAATAGAAAAGGATTGCATTGTTACCAGCTTCCCAGGAAGGGAAGGTCACAAATGCATTCTGCATGCAGCTGACTCAGGTGAGGATTAATGGAGTGATGTAGAGAATGATGATAGGCAAAACAGACTGAGATGCCAGCCACAGGAACTTTTGTCACTGTGAAGGAGCATGAAAGAGCCAGACACCAACTTGTCCCAGGGTTTCATAAAGAGGTCCATGCTGATCCTTCCCAGTGCAAACATGGAGGCTAACTTCATCATGTCATCTGTGACCAATCCGTGACCAGTATGTAGTGTTTAAGCTCTGAGCTTCCTGGGTGCTTCGGCCTTCATTGAATCTGACAATTTTTAAAGAGAAATTCAATGTTGTAGATGTCAGAAAGAATGACGTCTTGAGATTTCACTATTTTAAAAACTTTTATTCTAACAAATACCTAAATCAAAACACTGTTGACTAAACAGTATTTTTTCCTAGCGATTTTTGCGAAGATTTGTAGCTCAGGTTGATGATATGGATGTAAGTTAGCGTGCTGAGCTGGGAGGCTAGTTTCAAGATGTTTCATTACTCTGACTAGGTAACATCATCAGTGAGAATCTCCAGTGAAGCATTGGTGGTATGTCCCGCCTCTCTATTTATAGGTCTTGGTTTCTTAAGGTGGGTTATGTCACTTCCGGTTCTTTCCTTTCAAGGTAAGGTAGATAGGGTCTAAATCGATGTGTTTATTGATGGAGTTCCAGTTAGAATGCCAGGATGCATGCTTTAAACAACAAACAGATTTCCCATTTATCTTACTTTTGTTATACGTTACTCTATCCCTCACGTGAACACTTCATCCTGCAGGAACCAATCTAGAAATATTCTCAGCTCCAGATAATCTGTTTCATTTTAACTTGCTCAGCCAGGACTGCACCTTCCTGTGAGGATTACAGAGTATATATGTTCGCTCCAAACTAGGCAAACCTTTCAGCCTCCATTAAGTGCTCACAAACTTAGCCTTCTGTCTAGACACAAGCCCCCATCCTCATTCTGTATCATGACAAATATAGTCAGCATTTTCTCCATTTGATTTGCAGGCTGCCTGCTTCTATATCCTGCTAACTGCCCCCCAGGTGACCACGCAGGCCAAATCTATAAACTGCTGTATGTCTGTGATATGAGTTTATGGGGAGGTCTATAACCTAATTACAAAAATTGTTCCCTTGACTTTCTTGCCCAATGCAATAGGAAACACATCAGCTTTGTGTCTAAGCAGAAATACAAAACAACTTTGTTTGATCTCAACTCCCTTTCATCATAGAAGTAAGCACATACTTGACAATACAAATGTTTACAGCTCAATATTTAGAACACCTTTCTGAGCCATTAGGAGAGTCAAAGCTATTTGTAGCATGCTCAACTACTGTGATCATTATCCCCAGGCATAAAAGCACCTCAGGGAACTAGAGCATCTGTTCAAGGGCAGCCTTGGCTGGACCATAGGTTTCTGGATGCCTTCTCCCTTCCTCCTACTCTTCCTCAACTCAAGGTGGCCTCTGTACCTAGAGGCAAAGACTGTGCCATCATGATAGAAAGATTACAGAAGACCATGCAGACCAACATAAAATTACAGACATGCTTCCATGAGTACTGGATGCTGAAAATCTCTGCCTGAGTGATGCAGGGAATGGAACTGTTAGATCTGCATGCTAATACATTGCAGTTTGTCCAAAATATTTTTGGTGTCTACATATTGATATGTGTTTTAATAGAGTGGCTATGTTCCACAGAACCATCTGAGGTGACTAGAATAGATTTACTGCCAACAATCCTTCTTATTGGTGTTAGTCCAAGTTACTGATACCAAATGGGCAAAGATGCTCATGTGAATTTTAGTAAAAGATATGCTCAATATTGATAAACTGTAAAGGTTTATTATGTAGTACTTAGCAGCTGGTTGTATTAGATGGTCTGCTGTGAGACATCAAACTCAAACCAACAGTAAATACACATTAGTTTTAGCCACATGAACTTATCACTAAAACAATTGCTTAACAAACACACAAAGACACGGGTTATCTCCTCCCAAGATTAGGTCTTCTATATTCTGATGAGTAGGGCTGATCTCATGACATTACATATCTTTTTGATGTACGAACTGTGGTATACATCAGTGTATTATCCATATATGGTCAGTTGTGAATGGAAATCCTTAGCCAGGTGTAGAATGGGCATCACTTGTCCCTGATCAGCCTGGGTCTGGTTCTCTGTTGATGTTCCTAAGATGGCAGGTATGCTGGACTGCTGCATGATGAATATATTGTGGCTGCTACTAGGATAGTGTGTACTCATAGCAAGGATCATCTGGAAATGGTGACCTACCATTTGATTGTGGTTGACTTAACAGTCGTAGGACATACCCTCAATTCCCTAATTAACATGTGAAACATTTAAAGCCACGTTTGCAAGCAATTGCACCCTGCATGATGGATCCTTGAAAATTTCACCCTCCGACAAACTCACATGCTCTCTCCTGTTTCCTTTTGGTGAGTGAAAAGTTAAGTGCACTCTCTTTCTATGCAATATCCCCAGATAGTGAACTGCAAGGTGTTCCTAATGTTACTTGCTCCTACCTGGACTTGTCTCAGGGGGCCACTGAGATCAGAAGTGCTTCTCCAGGTACCAATATTAAAACTAAGGCATTCATAATGACCTCAGATCAGACATGGCAATCCACTGAATTTAAGCATATTGCTTAGCAAAGGAAAAGAAACTAACAAGGATTCCTTTTGTAAAATCTGAAGGTGACTTTGGCAGGTGCTGACGGCTCCTTCCATGCCCTCCTAGATGGTTGTAGGTTGGTTTCCAAAAGGTGGCAATGTGAAGTATCCATTTCCATAGTGAAGCACAGGCTCCTGACACACTGTTCCTTACTGAGCTGCAGCTGGAGATATGCTCCATAGAAACTCCCTTGCAGGGGTAGCATATTTTAATGAGGACCAGCCTCCTCCTCCTGTCTCTGCACAGCATTTCCCCTCAATGTTACCTATGCTCCATTTCCAGGCCATGTTGCAGCCTAAGAGAAGTCTAAATGTGGGCCCATTATTGAATCAGACTGGCGAACCAACTCTTCTGATGTACTTATCAAGATCCAGCAGCACTGCTTTAAAAATGCAAAATGCTCTTAATAGCAATTATAGTCGAGTGAACCTTCCTTCAGTTGTGGATTAAGTGTTGGAAAGGATTATAAGAGATTGGATTTATAATCATCTAGAAAGGAATAATTTGATTAGGGATAGAGAACACAGTTTTGTGAAGGGTAAGTTGTGCCTCACAAACTGAGATAGTGACCCAAAGTGGATGAGGGTAAAGCTATTGATATGGTATCTATGGATTTCAGTAAAGCATTTGATAAGTTTCCCCTTGGTAGGTTATTGAAAAAAGTACAGAGGCATGGGATTGAGGATGATTCAGTGGTTTGGATCAGAAATTGGCTAGTTGTAAGAAGACTGACGGTGGTGGTTGATGGGAGATGTTCATCCTGGAGTTCAGTTACTAGCGATGTACCTGTCAAGTATCTGCTATTTGTCATTTTTATAAATGACCTGGATGAAGACGTAGAATGATGGATTAGTAAATTTGGATGACACTAAGATCGGTGGAGTTCTGGATAGTCCGAAAGGATGTTGCAGGTTGCAGAGGGACACAGATAAGCTGCAGTGCTGGGTTGAGAGGTGGCAAATGGAATTTAGTGCAGAAAAGTATGAGGTGATTCACTTTGGAAGGAGTAACATGAATGCAGAGTTCTGGGCTAATGGTAAAATTCTTGATATAATGGATGAGCAGAGAATCTCAGTGTCCATGTGCGTAGATCCCTGAAAGTTGTCACCCAGATTGATAGGGTTGTTAAGAAGGCGAATGGTGTGTTAGCTTTTATTTGTATAAAGATTGAATTTAGGAGCCACGAGGTCATGTTGCAGCTGCACAAAACTCTAGTGCAACCGCACTTTGAGTATTGCATACAGTCTGGTCGCTGCATTATAGGAAGGATGTGGAAGCTGTGAAAGGGGTGCAAAGGAGATTTACCAGGATTTTGCCTGGTATAGAGGGAAGGTCTTAGGAGGAAAGGCTGAGGGACTTGAGGCTGTTTTTGTTAGAGAGAGAAAGGTTAGAAGGTGACTTAATAGCGACATACAAGATGATCAGAGGATGAGATAGGGTGAATAGTGAGAGCCTTTTTCCTAGCACGAGGGGTCATAGCTTTAAATTGAGGGGTGATAGATATAGGACAGATTTCAGAGGTCTGTTCTATACACAGAGTCGTAAGGTCGAGGAATGCCCTGCCTGCAACAGCAGTAGACTCGCCAACTTTAAGGGTACTTAAATGATCATTGGATAAACATATGGTTGATAATGGAATAGTGTTGGTAAGATGGGCTTCAGTTTGGTTTCACAGGTTGGCGCAACATTGAGGGCTGAAGGGCCTGTTCTGCACTGTAATGCTCTAAGTTCTAGTCCTGCAATAACTTGCATTTACTTTCGCTTAGTTGGCTGGATGGCTGGTTTACGCTGCAGACCAATGCCAACAGCGTGGGTTCAATTCCTCCGTTGGGTGAAGTTACTCAAGTTCTCAACATCTCCCCTTGCTGAGGCATGGTGACCCTCAGGTTAAAGCACCACCAGTTGTCTCTCTCTAATGAGACCAATGTTCTGGTAAGACAATGGCAATTTGATCTTATAAAAATCATAGGAACCTCAGATGCTGTAATCAAAAACAGAAATTGCTTGAAAAGCTCAGGAGGTCTGGCAGCATCTGAGGAGAGAAATCAGAATTAATGTTACAGGTCAAGTGACCCTTCCTGAGAGGAAAGGTCCTGAGGAAGGGTCACTCAACCCAAAATGTTACCTCTGATTTCTCTCCAAAGATACAGTCAGATCTGCTGAGCTTTTCTGGCGATGCTGCCTTTATTTTTATTCATGATTAATCATGTCTGTAGGTACAGTAGTTCACAGCCAATGAAGTGCAGCTACTTTTACTTTAGTAGTGTAAAAAGTGCAGCATACAATTTGTACCAATAAGCTCATAATAACAGCAATGGAAAGATAACCATTGAATCCGTTTTTGTGATTTGTTCATTGAGGGATTATACAATGGGCAGGGCACAGGATAATTTCTCTGTTTCTATTTGAAATAGCACAATGTTTTGTTTTTTTACTAAGGAGTTTCAGCTTACCATTTCACCTAAACAATACCACAACTGATGAATTAGCACACCTCTGTCTGCACTGGAGTGTCAACCCTGATTTCTGTGCTGGAGTTGAGTTGACTTTGAAAGAAAATATAGGTGTAAAAAGTCATAACTAACTATATAGAAGGGATGACATTTGTTTGCAGGCATCAGAGTGAGGGAAGAGGCAAGACAAACATACCTTTATTTAGGATTTGTCTAAGAATTACAAAAGAGGATAAGACCACATAATATTTGTAAAGCAGGAGGTTATATAATCCCATAGGGAGACAATTGCAGTAGAAACAACATGGGAACCAAAGGGACTTGATCACATTAAAAAAAAAAGAAAATACAGGACAAATTCAGGAAATCTGGCAACAGCTGTGAAGAGAGAAACAGATATAGTTTCAAACACAATGGCTCTTTGAATATTCTTTATTCTTCTTATTATCTGATCACTATCCTTACCCTTTCTGTTCTGAACCATCTTTTCAACCATTGTATGAATGTCTCTCCTTGATTTATTGTTGATCAGCTAATCTCAATATTTTACTCATTTCCTTCACTCCCACTTACTTATGCCCCAAACGACAGATGATAGCAGGTAGAGACAAGCCACAAACCACTTAGCATTTACCCAGATCCTCCCTTTCTATATGTTTCTATTTAAGAGGTTTAGTTTGCTCTAAAAAATCAATTTAATTAAAAATGAAAACATTAGAATGGGCCAAAGACTGTTCATGCCTTTTCATATTTTTCCCCCACTGTTCTGTCTCCTTTTTCTCAGTGGTGGTAGGAATTATCCACCAGTATAAAAATCATTGCAAGTGCCTTTATGGGTAAGCACAAGCGGAAAACTTATAGACTTCAAAATTGATTCTTTTTTATTCAAGACAAACTGGCAACAATATTAAAGCAATTGTTTTAGCTCTGCAGAAATGATAAGACCATTAGGTGTGACGACTGAACAGTAAAAACCAGTGCAGTCCATCTTTCAATACATGGATTTGGATCTGGTGTCATCATCAAAAACTGGCTGTTTTTTTTTAAACTATGGGTATTTCCCAACAGATCCACCAAGCTGGAGAAGGAATTGTGACTGGAAGAGGCTCTAACAGGTAAAACTTTCACTTCTGCATCTACTGGGTTTTCTCAGGGGGCCACTGAGAACAGGAGTGCTTCTCCAGGTACCATTATTAAAACTAAG
This sequence comes from Chiloscyllium plagiosum, assembly GCF_004010195.1. Classification (NCBI taxonomy): domain Eukaryota; kingdom Metazoa; phylum Chordata; class Chondrichthyes; order Orectolobiformes; family Hemiscylliidae; genus Chiloscyllium; species Chiloscyllium plagiosum. Next base: position 43,518,831 of record NC_057718.1, on the reverse strand, counting down.
GCTTTCCTGGCCTCAATGTTTATTTGCTACAAATGACACGAGTGCCAAGGAACAATTCCTTTGACCCTGAATGACAACCTGCTTCCCAAAGTTGAGCTTCTGCACAACAATAAATTTTCACTTGTCATCAGTTTCAAACATGAACATTCAGATGAAACCAGAGAGCTAAAAGCTTCTGGGTCACACAGATCAGGATGGTTTGACACACAACTCTCTCCCTAAGTTAATACCAGAACTCAGAGCTCTTCACTCTCTCCTCATCCTCTCTATTTCTGACCAAGAATTTCAGTTAGTGGCAGGAACCAATGTGAAATCGCTCTCTCATAATTAGGAACACTTACAAAAGACATTAACCTGAAACTGATTAAAAATTGGGTCACTAACTTCATCAACATAAAGCCAATGAGATGCAATGCTAATTGAACATTTACCATAATATTGAGGCCTCAGCAAAACTGTGTGGCCCCAAATCCAAAGCACCCTATAGACTGATTTTAAGGGTTCAGGTGCGGTTGAGGTGGAAGTTACAATAAGTTACTTATGTTTTAGCTGGCAGTTCCTTTTAAGGGCTGCTGACTACATCAATGTAGAAAGATTTGGAGATGCCGGTGTTGGACTGGGGTGTACAAAGTTAAAAATCACACAATATCAGGCTATAGTCCAACAGTTTATTTGGAAGCAGTAGGTTTCGGAGCACTGCTTCTTCATCAGGTGGTTGTGGAATAGCACCATAAGACACAGAATTTATACTCCACAACCACATGATGAAGGAGCAGTGCATGGAGAACTAGTGCTTCCAAATAAACCAGTTGGACTATAACCTAATGTAGAAAGAGTACAGTCTGCCCATTACGTGTTTAGTCTGTTTATGTTGCCATTAGGAGTATGGCCCTGAAACAGACATGAACACTAGCATTATCATGTTCAAGCAGCTTAATGTCTGCTTCAGGCACATTCAATGTAGGTAGAGAAATACTCATAGGTCACATATAAAACTCTTAACTTATCTCAAGAATGTGACTTAAAAGAAGTTCTGGGATTTACATCTTAATGAACTGAAACCTGCAACCCATTCTAAAGATGAAAGACTTAACAGCAATCTAGGTTTGTTCAACATATCATTTCAGTTGCGTGACACTGTAATCTTTTGCCATAAATTCTGTGTCTTATGGTCCTGCTCCACAGCTACCTGATGAAGGAGCAGCGTTCCGAAAGCTAGTGGTTCCAGATAATACTGTTGGACTGTAACCTGGTGTTATGTGATTCTTAACTATATTTAAACAGTATAACATGATTGATGGCTCTAATATTTCAGAAGAGGTTTTTGAAACTGTTACCAAATTACCCAGTACCCAACTTATCATTCCAGTCCATTCCGTTAATTTATTAAAGCAAAATATTTTTAAATGGACCATGTGAAAAACAGTGCAGTGATCTGGAACTCAGTGGATCTTGTTGATGCACGCTTCCTCATTGGCCCAGATTAACAACCCAATGAAGAACTTTGTAGTCAATGAGGTCTACCTGGTTCCAATCACTAAACAAGAATGATAGAGTCTGAAAAACCACTATTTACAAAGTACTTGAAGTGTTGTTTGTTAAGAGAATGACACCTTTGAAGGATTACATGTGCAGTGTGGATACAATGTGATGACCCTGCCGTGAACTTAATTTGCTCTGGATCTGCAAGCTTAGTTGGTGTAAGACTTGCTTCATAACTTGCCATGTGTTTTATTGTTTTAAATAAATTAAAACGTTGGACTATTCAATCCTTAATGAGTGATTATTATCATTAACTTGTCATGAAAAACAACAATAAAAAATATCATGCTGTTGAGGCCTATTGCGCTTGAACCATGAATAAGCAAGTTAGCCAATGGAGAAAGACATCCTTGTCAGTCTTCAGTTATGCTAAAATGCATGAGACAAGCCTCAATGTCTTTCTTCATTACAGTGTTGGACTGTGTTGAAAACACAGCTTTCTGGTAAACAGACAAATTCCCATTGCAAGGCCTGTTCAATACATTTGAGAAAAGCAAAATATCAGTGTGTGTTCCAGATTGATAGCAAGCAAGGGAAGGCCAAAATCACATTGCCAGAATATCAACAAAATTTCCTCATTTAAATTAGAACATAACAGACTTCTTAACAGAATTTAAAATATTTAAGCAGCATTCAGACTCAGGTGAGTTCAGTGCAGAAAAGCAAGCCATTAAGGTTTACCTAGTAATTGGGATTGACAGGTGACAGACCTAACAAGTCTGGATTATCAGCTGAACAGTTTAAAATATCTCCAAAATGTATGGATCAAAAGTGACACATTAGTAGACCATTTCAGAGTCAGATTAAATATTCATCTTCATTGTCTGGAATACATGTCATTTCAACAGAAGCCTACAGAATTCATAGAACACTTCATGAGCAGATGCAGAGAAAAGGGTTCATTGTATGGTTCTTTGAAAAAAATGTAGAGCTACCAATCAGGACTGTTAAGTCAATGATCACACCCACTCACATGGAAGCTTTCCAAAAGAATTTGCTAGACAAATCAAATTTTTAAAAATTCATTCACAGGAGGATGGTGTCACTGGCTAGATCAGCATTTATTGCCCATCTCTAATTGCCCAGAGGGCAATTAAGATTCAGCCACATTGCTATGGATCGGACGTCACATGTAGGCCGGACCAGGTAAAGATGGCAGTTTCTTTCCCTAAAGGACATTAGTGAACCAGATGGGTTTTTCCAACAATTAGCAATGGATTTGTTGTCACTGTTAGACTCCTAACTCCAGATTTTTATTGAATTCAAATTCTACTATCTATCAGGTCAGGATTCAAACCCGGGACCACATTACCTGGGTCTATGGATCCAGTGATAATACAATTAGGCCATTGCTTCCTATGTGATATAGTGTCAAAGAGCTCCTGAAGAATGGATGTACAAAGTGATCTTCACAGGTCAACAAAAGTTACAGATTCTAAAGTATATATTCAAAAATTGACACCATCATTAGAATGCCCAAACATAGCAAGACATGAGGAAGCTGCGGCCTTCTGCATGCACCAAGAAAATACCCAGCTTTCAATTAATTTTCCAAGTCACATAGCTGAGAAGTGCACCAGAGAAAAAGATTGATGCAGCTACAAAGAGCTAACCCAAAGAGAGCACACAAAGGAGTATCTCCAGACTATAATAAAGAACATCTGGTGTTCCATCGGAGGTGCACACATAAACTGGCTGACGAACTAGAATCTAAGAATCCACCTAGTTGGACAAAAAGTGCGAACACATGTTTCACAAGGTCAATATTGTGGAAAAACTACATACTGTTCAAAGTGCAAGTAAGTAAATTTCATTGATAGTCCGCACTATTAATACTGCTGGGACCAGCAAATACAATTACACCAGCATGTCTAATACTACCACTTTTACCCTTGTAATGTTAATACCTAACATTCATAACAATCTATTGCATCAGCCAAACATCAGAGACACAACACAAACTGCAGCACACTATTCAAGAAACATTTGAAGAATTGAATAAAGAAGAACGGAACTCTTCACTTTCTTCTGAATTAGAGGAGCTAAAATCTCAGCCCTACTGCTGCGGAGAGAAAAGTTAAAGTTCAAGAGGAAAAGGCTGAATAACTAGCTTACGATAAATCCATACTTGAGAACATTATTGAAGTGGAGATGCCAGTGTTGGACTGGGATGAGCAAAGTCAGAAATCCGAAGGGCTGCTCTGCTCAAAAAGCTTGTGATTTTAAATAAACCTGTTGGACAATAACCTGGTGTTACTTGACTTCTGAGAATATTATTACTCAGGTTAAGAGAGCAGGTCATTAACGAGAAACATATTTTGGACCAACAGAAGGCTAACACGTTGATAGAATAGAATCAGAAGAATCCAGGATCTAAAACCAGAAGCATTAAAATGAGCTGGAAATTCTTAAAAACAGAACAATAAATGCCAAGAAGATCCACTTCAAACAGCTTGAGGAATGAAATCAATCAATAGATAATCAGGAAAGAACCATCCTGGCTGCAGTTCATCAAGATAAAGCAAATTCTGGAACAGCAACTTCAGTCCATGAAAGGAAAACTTAACACACAAACAGGAATGAGAGATAATATCACTGATTACTGTGAAAATGATAGGCACCTCCAGACAAAACCACCATCGCAAGGTCTGGATGTACCTGCCAATTACCCAGATGTTACAGAGACTCATAGGCTCACTGTTATTGTGAACAGTTAAATTATCTTCGGAGAGGAGGGGAATGTTGTATGTGTACATTGTCTTTAAAAGAGTCCATCTTTAGGGACTCCATGTGCTGAGTGTAAACAATGTTGCAAGTTTGCCTGGCAGTAAGTCTGATTTGAACCTGCAAGCTAAATATACAGAAATCATTTGGGTGACTATAATGTTTGCTTCGTAACTTGTTTTACTGTTTTAATAAATTACTATTTTAAATAAACAAACCCAGAGTTAATCAATCCCTAATGGGCAGAGTTAGAAAGCACACAACACCAGTCTAACAGTTTTATTTGCATGCACTAGCTTTCGGATAATCGGATGCTCCTTCATCCGGTGGTTGTGGAGTATAAGATCGTACCACAGGTCGTAGAACAGGTCATTCTGAGACTATTACCTTTAACATGACACGTAGTGCTTGTCCCATAAGTGTTGGTCCAGTCTGACTACTAGAATCGTTTGTGGTACCACTTGTGAGCATAATATTTACTCTTCCATTAACATTGTATTTAAGTAACCAGTTAAAGAGTAAGTTTATAAATAACAATTTTGTTGCAAAATCCTAATTAACTCATGTCCATTTATTTGAAAATATCTGAAAATAACTGAACTCCACAAATCAATTCAAAGCCAGTTGTCAGAGTTGAAAAAAAAATCAATATGCTTTACACATCTCAAGCACCCAATTCAACCAAACCTCTTTCACAACTTCCATTACTTTCTAAAGTGCATTATTAGAGCAAAACATTCTCAATGAAAAGCATTTTAAACATAAACTATTTGTAAGTAGTTTGAATAGGGTTAAGTAGTGCAAGGAACGTGACTCTACTGCTAGCTCCTTTTTGACTACAACTAAGAAGAATTCACACAGTAACACAAGGCATGGATCCAACCAGGGCCTAGTACAGGGACTAACAACAGCGCCCAATGACCAGGGTTCTAGGTGGTGGGGCCACTGCACTTTGGCTGGGGGCCAAGAGCCTGAGTACAGCCGGGGCTCTGGGCTAGGAGTAGTAAGGGGGCTCACGATTTCTATCTGCGCCTCTGGATCAGACCACAATGTTTGTAAATCTGCTGCTAATTAATGTAAACAGATTTAATAGCAGTATTGTCTACTGGGACTGTATGATTAACTTGCAGTTTTTAAAGCTTGTTATACTTTTACCATTTCGACTCAGCCCAACCTGATAACAACATTGGTGGTTGCATCTGCAATTTGTTCAATGAGAAGAGGTAAATGGAAACTTCCTCCAAGCCATTTATGAAGAAACTGATTCGAGAGTTCTGTGTCTTAAATAAAACAAATCAATAGACAGAATCAATCAATCTTCCACTCATATTTAAAAGAAACATTATTTCTAATTGACCTTCACTTATGTGTACTTCTATCTGATTTCGTTCTGTATTAGATACCTGTATCAATCAAGTCCGGAAATAATGTTTTTACTTGAGTAGAAACATTGATTTGTTGTCACATTACTGCAGTCATATACAGGTGACACAGGAAACATGTCAAATCCCTCTCAAATTATATATGCATATATGTAAATTTCAAAAAATTAGTCAATGCTATTGAAGTTAAATCTACTTTCAATACTGTACAAATAGAACTTTAAAAATACATGGACATCAATGAATGCTAACTCCTTTTCTCAAGTCATAATGTTCATTCCACATTTTCCATAATAATTATATCATTTGTGATCTTAGATTGAAAGCAATTTTTTTTTTCATTCTTATTAGAGAGCATTCTACATCAAAGTAGCTATTTAATAAGTAGTGAAAGAATAACAATGTAGCAGAGGTAATTATTATGTACCCCCATAAATTATGATTTATAATAACATATTTGATCACAAATTACAGCAACGATATTTAGTTGTTCCTGGATATTAAGGAAGATTCTGAACATGGCTTTTCAGGAAGCGTCAAAAAGAGTTCGAAAAAACGAAGCCAGATTGACAGACTGATACCATTATGGAGATACAGCAGCAGACATATGCATAAATAAAACAGCAAATGGTCTTGGAATTCCAAAGGTAATTTAATATCATGTGACAGCCTGATCAGTACTTTGACTGAATCCTCAAACTAAATAGTGATATTGACAGGACAGAAAACAAGTTTTAAAAAAAAAGCTGCAACGTAATTCTTAATATCTTAATGCAAGTGAATATAAGCATTCTAGAGAAGTTACATGAACAAAACTTAAGGATGGCTGCAGATAGAGAAATCAATATGTTAAATTTTGTGGTTACTATCATGTTCACCCCAAAACTGACTGTGCCTTTACATAAATTGGACATGTACAGGCTGGCAGGGAGAACTTGACATTACAGTCTATCAGCACAGGGCATGGCTCTACATTTCCCCTCACACCAGTCCAATCACTAATTAAGATAGTAATCATGAAATCAGCAACAACTTCCCAAGGTCTTTCTCCCATATCCTGATTAGATTTCCTACAGTGTGGCCCTTCAGCCCAACAAGTCCACATCAATCCTCCAAAGAGCAACCCATCTAGACCCAACTCCCTCTGACTAATGCATCTAAAACTATGGACAATTTAGCATGGCCAATCCACCTGACCTGCACACCTTTCTACTTGGAGAAGAAACCAAAGCACTCAGAAGAAACCCATGCAGACATGGGGATAACATGCAAACTCCATACAGACAATTGCCCAAGGCTGGAATTGAACCCGGATCCTTGGTGCTGTGAGGCAGCAGTGCTAGCCACTGTGCCACCATATTAGATATCCCATGAAATGCTGTACATTGGTTTACAATGGTCACACAATTCACAGAATTTGATCAACAGTACAACTTACTCTGAAAAAAAGTTTTTTATTCAAAGTTTGTGAGAAGATTTATAGCTCGGGTGTTCGTTGTTGTGGTTCTGTTCGCCGAGCTAGGAATTTGTGTTGCAGACGTTTCGTCCCCTATCTAGGTGACATCCTCAGTGCTTGGGACCCTCCTGTGAAGCGCTTCTGTGTTGTTTCCTCTGGCATTTATAGTGGTTTGTCTCTGCCGCTTCCGGTTGTCAGTTCCAGCTGTCTGCTGCAGTGGCCAGTATATTGGGTCCAGGTCGTTGTGTTTGTTGATAGAATCTGTGGATGAGTGCCATGCCTCTAGGAATTCCCTGGCTGTTCTCTGTTTGGCTTGTCCTATAATAGTAGTGTTTTCCCAGTCGAACTCATGTTGCTTGTCTATATGTGTGACTATTAAGGATAGCTGGTCGTGTCGTTTCGTGGCTAGTTGGTGTTCATGGATACGGATCATTAGCTGTCTTCCTGTTTGTCCTATTTAGTGTTTTGTGCAGTCCTTGCATGGGAGTTTGTACACTACGTTGGTTTTGCTCATGCTGGGTATCGGGTCCTTTGTCCTGGTGAGTTGTTGTCTGAGAGTGGTAGCTGGTTTGTGTGCTGTTATGAGTCCTAGTGGTCGTAGTAGTCTGCTGTCAGTTCAGAAATGTTCTTGATGTATGGTAACATGGCTAGTTCTTTGGGTTGTGGCATGTCCTCATTCCATTGTCTTTCCCTTAGGCATCTGTTGATGAAATTGCGGGGATATCTGTTTTTGGCGAATACATTGTATAGGTGTTCTTCTTCCTCTTTTTGCAGTTCAGGTGTGCTGCAGTGTGCTGTGGCCCTTTCGAACAGTGTCTTGATGCAACTTCTTTTGTGTGTGTTGGGGTGGTTGCTTTCGTAGTTCAGGACTTGGTCTGTGTGTGTGGCTTTCCTATATACCTTTGCGGTGAATTCTCCGTTCGGTGTTCTCTTTACCATCACGTCTAGGAATTTTTTTTTATTTGCTCACAGGATGAGGGCATCGCTGGCTAGCCTAGCATTTATTGCCTGGAGGATAGTTTGTTGTGGGTCTGGAGTCACCTGTAGGCCAGACCAGGTAAGGAATACAGTCTCCTTCCCTAAAGGACTTTAGCAAACCAGATTTATTTTTAGACAATCAACAATTCAGAGTCACTAGACTCTTAGTTTCAGAATTTTTTGATTTAATTCAAATCCACCATCTGCCAATGCAAGGATTCAAACTTGGGTGCCCAGAACATGACTTGGGTCTCTGGATTTACAGTCCAGTGATAATGCCACTAGGCTATCACCTCCCCTAACATAACTGTGGAATAATGTTAAATTAATAATTCGTAGCTAATTTAAGCTATTTTTAATAGAAAGTTGACAATATTTTAGCTTGTATCTTCACTCCATGGCTATGCCGTTAACCTTCATTTGTCCTACATAAACACTTCAAAGTGTTTTTTACTCATTCATGAAGTGTAGCTATTACTCAATACGCCATCACTTTTTGTCCATCTCTAACTATCCTTGAGAGGTTGCTGCCCTCACTTCTTAAACCAGTGCAGCCTATAACAGGGGCTCAGAGCTGGTGGGGATGGAGGGGAAGTGATTTTGTTTTGTTGCATTTTGCTTTCTTTTTGACTGCTTTTTTAAAATCTGTTAATGTGATTGGCTGCTTGGACATGATTGGCTACATGAGGGCATCACTGGGACAGCATACTGGGAATTCTCCAGCAGAGAAAACCTCCAATGAATGCAGTACTACACTCTGCCAGAAGTGAAATTCTCACTAGCAAGAACTTAAGAAACTTACATCAAGACTAGAAGCAAACACCCTTGCTTCACCATAGAATGTATACCCCAGGCCAATGAGAAGTAATGAATTCCAAATCAGTACATGGTTGACTTTCCAACAGAGTCTATTTATTGCCCCCTTTTCTACATCTCTTAAACTAGTTATTGACTTGCCTCCCCAATCCCTGACAGGAAAGGTTTTGTCTTCTCTGTTACCTCACCCCATCTCATCCATAGTCCCCTAGTCCACCGTGAGCAAGTTCTTGCAAAACCAAGTGCTTTAGAGCTGACTGCACCCCGCCACCATCCCTCTAACTCAGAGGTGATAGCATAACCCCAACTTTTGCCTAGTAAGATGTTGTGGTTGCCCTCAAATTCTTTTCACACCACTGGTTGCATTCTGGTTGCAACAAGCCATCATTCCCCGTTGTTATAAAGCTCAATTGACAGTAGTTCTGTCTAAACCTGAAAAGTGATGGAGGGTTGATGACCTAATCAAATGGCTTCAAAAAAGAGAATGGTACAGCACTTCAAAGAAGTAAACACATAATTCAAAGCTTAGTTTTCTCTCTCTCTCCAGTCCACATACAGATTTGTACGATCTACCTTTTCAGGACAGATCCAGTCTGTCAGCCATTCCTTCCTATCAATACATTTCCATTCGTCTATCCCACATTATTCACCCTGTAGCAAGAGAGTTGTTGCTAGGCTCCCCCTTCTGGCTGACATAATCATCTCGAAGGTCATCTTGCACTAACCGTCCTATCATTTTCTATTCATGTCACGATGGTCTCCATTTAGAATTTCTTTGATCTTTTTAAAACTTCATGTCTTCAGCCAGCTCAGAGTCTACATCTGTGTCTAGTCCCACAGTGAATAAGAATCCTGACTTTGTATCCATTGAGCTCAAATTAAACCCTCCCTTGCTCCAACAACATTAACAGACAGCTGAAGTGCTTCCCAGTCCACACCCGAACTCTTCCCACACCCAGCAGCAGACACTGAGACATGATCTGCTTACACTTGGTTACTCTTTATTTACCTCCTCCATTTCCTGCTGCCTTCTTTTCATGCTTGCAATTACAAAATGTCCCTCCTTCCTTCCACTCCCTTCCTTCCTTCACTATCTCTGACATATACTTTTCAGATTTTACCATTTACACCTCATTCACAGAGATGCTGGACTTTCCCACATATTACTCTTAAATAATCACTTAATTCATTAAGAGCAGAATAGTCTATTTTGTGCAATCCTAATACTTGTTTAATATTATAGAGAGAGATACCAATAGTTTATAACTGATGCAAGATAAAACAATCCCATGTGAATATCATAAAAATCTTGTCACATGTGGCACTGCTGGCAATGGTTTCCGTCTATTTATTTACCTCATTACCATGTTCTTCATCTATAATGTGTCAATTACGTTAGAATCCACAGAATGAAAAATGACCGTGTTTCAGAATGTTCTGACACCTACTACAACTCCTTCTAAAAGATGTGCAGGCAAAAACTTTGCAAAAATGCAAAGATTGTAATAAGTACAAACTATCGAGGAAAAACAAAATGACCATTTAAATGAGGAAGAAAATTAAAAAAGGAGAGTACTTTATGCAACCATTTTTTCTGTTACGTAAAACATTGATTAATGAAAATAAAATGTTTCACAAATGTAATTTTTTTCAAAACTTCTTTCAGTCTCCAGACAAATGTGGTGAGATTAATAATGTGGAGAAGTAGTCAGCAGTGAACATGGGGCTATGCCTTCATGTTGCACCCTACCAGTCAATCTGGATGATTCAAGTTGAGTGCATTATTGGCTGCTGTCATGATCAGAGTCAAAACCCTGTGTCTTTCTTTAGAAGAGACATAATGCGAAGAAAAATGACTGGTATAAAGTAAATTTCAGGCTGAAGAGAAAGAGAGAGCAATGAAATGAAACACACAAAGTGGACAGGGAGACACTTTAGTCTGTTAACGTTATTGGAGCAAAGGAAGGTTAATTTGAACTCAATGGATAGAGTGTCAGGATTCTTTTTCACAGGGTATCAGGCTGAAGAGAGAGAGTGAAAGAGCAATGAAATGTAACACACAAAGTGTCAAGGAAACATCAGACTCGACTATGATTTCTCACAACTACAAATAGTTTATAACCGATGCAAGATAAAACTTTCCCATGTGAACTCCATACAATAATTATATCATTTAAGGTTCTCTCACTCCAAGTGCTGGAAGGCAGATAGCTAACAGCCAAACAAGAGACCCTGCCTCATTCCAAATGTTACAGATCAGTTAATAAAGGGATCAGGACAAAGAGAATTCAGTCTACAAAATTAAAAATTGTGAAACTGACCATTCAACTACAGACATTAACACTACCAAAACCCTCCCTGGCAATGGCTACAACATTCAGTTATTCACTCTTCACAAACAAATCAGAGTGGTCCATGTAACTTTTGTTTTTTTTTTAGATTCACCTCTTATTTCTAACCTGTATGTGTGTGTGTTGTGTATTTGTTCTAGCATGTAGAAATTAATAAACTTATTATTTTTGTTAATTCAACAAAGCCTAGTTAAATTGGCTCATTTTTAATGCATAAATTCACTGGATTTAGGAGAAAGATTATCCACTAGGGAAGGGGTTCTTTTCAAATTAACCTTGTTGCAACCTTTGAGTTGTGGGTGAATAAAGATATAGATGGGCGAGAGACAAGGCAGGACATCACTTGTGAGAGTTGTGTTCTGGTACCTGAAGAGTAACCATATGTAGAATAGTGTATCAAGGAATAAATAATGGGATAAGCTGATACGTTTCTCAATGTTCCCTTTTTCTTGCCTTCTCCTGTAATCCTTGATCCCCTTACTAATCTAGAACCTATCTCTATCTTATATATACTCAATGACTTGGCCTCCACAGCCTTCTGAGGCAATGAGTCCCAAAGATTCACCACCCTCTGGCTGAAGAAATTCTCCTCATCTCAGTTCTAAAAAGTCATCCCTTTACTCTGAGACTACGTAGTCTCTCCTACAAGTGACAACATCTTCTCCACATCCACACTATTCAGGCTTCTCAGTATGCTATAAGTTTCAATGAGATCTTACTTCACCCTTCTAAACTCCAAAGAGTACTGACTCAGAGTCCTCAACAGCTCTTCATATGAAAAGCCCATCATCCACAGAATCATTCTTGTAAACCTTGTCTGGAACCCCTCCAAGGCCAGCACATCCTTCCTTAGATATGTGCTCACAATTTTCCAAATGAGATCTGACCAGAGCCTTATACAGCTCAGCAATACATCTCTGTACTTGTATTCTAGAAATGAATATTAACATTGTATTTGCCTTCCTAACTGCCAACTGAGCCTGCATGTTAACCTTAAGAGAATCCTGAACTAGAGCTCCTAAGTCTCTTTGTGCTTCAGGTTTCTGATGCCTTTCCTGAACCAATCTTACAGCCAAAGTGCATAATCTCACACTTTCCCACATAGTGTTCCCACTGTCACTTCTTTTCTCACTTGTCCAAGTTCTTCTGCAGCCTTCCTGCTTTCTCGATGCTACCTGTCCCTCTACGTATCTTTGTATCATTTGCAAAATTAGCACCAATGTCCATAATTCCTTCATCCAGATTTTTAATAGCGAACATGAATAGTTGTGGTCCTAACATTGACCGCTGCAGAACTCTACTTGTCATTGGCTACCATCTTGAAAAAAGACCCCTTATCCCTACACTCTACATTCTACCAGTCAGCCAATCCTCTATCCAAGCTAGTATCATGCCCTAACTCTGTGGTCCATTATATAATTTAACAACCTCCTGTACAGCACCTTGTTTGATTTGATTTGATTTGATTTGATATAGCATGCTTGACTTCATTGTTTAGTCCTTTGAGAATGGGAATTCAGAAGTCATGTTGAGGTTTTACAGGACATTGATGAGGCGTCTTCTGGAATACTGTGTCCAGTTCTTGTTGTCCAGTTATAGGAAGGATGTTATTAAACTGGAGAGATTTACCAGGATGTTGCCAGGTATGGAAGATTTGAGTTATAAAGGAAGGTCGGGTAGTCTGGGACTTTTTCACTGGAAGTAGGAAGTTGAAAGGTGACCTTTTAGAAGTTTATAAAATAATGAGGAATATAGATAAGGTTAATTGTAGTCATCTTTTCCCTGGGGTGGGGGATTTCAAGACACATTTTTAAGGTGAGAGGTGAGAGATAATGAGAAGATAGGTAGAAAAGTCAGTTGTGAAAAAAACATAAGGAACCTACAAAGGGATATAGATAAATGTGGATAAGTGAGCAGCAGGGATATAGATAAATGTGGATAAGTGAGCAGCAATGATCTGGCAAATGCAGTATAATGCGGAAAGTGTGAAATTGTCCATTTTGGCAGAAATAATGAAAAAGAAGTCTTTTATTTAAAAGGGTGAGAGATTGCAGAGCTCTCAAATGCAGAGAGATCTGGGTGTTCTACTGGATGTATCACAGAAAATCAATATGCAGGTACAGTTAGAAATCAGGTAAACTATGAAATAATGTTTTATAAAGAATGAAAAACTGAGAGCTTCAGATAAACAAGCCCTTAGTGAGACCGCATTCAGAAAATTATGCAAGTACTGGTCACCATGTTTATGAAAGGATGGTAATACATTATAAGCAGTTCAGACTAGACCAACACCTGGAATGAATGGATTGCTTTGTGAGGAAAGCATAGACAGGCTAGACCTGCATCCTATGGAATTTAGAAGAGTCAAAGGTGAATCAATTGAAAAATGTAAGATCCTGAGGGGGCTTGACCAGGTGAATGTGGAAAGAATGTTTCCTCTTGTGGGAGAATTTAGAACTGGGGTTCATGATTTAAAAATAAAGTATCACCCACTCAAGACAGAGATGAGGAAAAAATCTCTCTCAGAGCATTGTGTTCTTTGGAATTCCTTTCATCCAAAGGCAATGGATACAGAATATTTAAATAATTTAAAGGAAGGTCGATATATTCTCAATTACCAAGGGGATGAAAGATTATGAAGGGGATGCAGGTATATAGGTTTGATGTTAAAATCAGATCAGCTGTGAACTTATTGATTAGCAGAGCAAGCTCAAAGGGCTGAGTGGCCGACTTGTGTTCCTTGTTCATATTCATAGTTTATCCTGCCTCACTCCGGGGCTTCACAGTTTGGGATATCTCATTTGGAACATAACAAATTGGGGAAACAAACCAAGGATCTGCTCATAACACTGGAAATGTAAAAGTGCTTTTGGACATAACATGATTGATGTACACTACATTTCATAACTACATCTGACGTTTTTAAAATTGTGCTCAATCATGATACATAATGCCTTTTGGTTATTGTTACATTTTTGAACGCACAAGTTATGAATTGTCATTATCCTGAGCAATGTCCTACTCATCGAGGCAAAATTTGATCAAGGGTGACACCGAGGACTTCCAATAAAATGGAAAGACAAAGTGCATCGGGACAATGAGAATTGCTGCCAATGGCTGGAGTTATACTTTACATAATGAAAATGCCTGAGGTTATTGCAGGCCTTCATCTCAGCACTAGGACATTGCTGCAGGAGTTGGTCAGGACAATGTCATGAGTTCACCATCTTCAGTTGATTTAGCAATGATCGCTCCCCCATCATAATACAAGAAATATACTTGTCCACTGATGATTGTAATGTGATTGTAATGTTCTCTTAGTTTGTATCCTGAAGGTAAGTTGTACTGATTGAATTAAGTGAACTGGTCATAACTATTTCTCTGTATGCCACCTCCGTAAAATAAAACAATTTATTAGCAACATCGAAACAGGAATGGTCTATTCAACTTCTCGAGCCTGTTCCACCATTCAATGAAGTCAAATGGTTGATCTGTTGCCTAACTTCAAAGAGTTTCCATGCTCTATGACTCTATGACTCTATGACCTGCCTTTGACCCAAATCCTTTATTATCTTTGTTTAACAAAATATTATCTCTCTTAGATTTAAATTAATAACTCATCCAAAATCCAGTACCATTTATGGAAGGGAATTCCAAGCATCTACCATCCCTTTGATTCATGTCAATCCATTTTATTTCTATGTTTGTTTAGTTCATCTTCCATGTGATAGAAAAAAAGAAATAAAAACTGAAATTGCTGGAGAAGCTCAGCAAGTCTGGCAGCATCTGTGAAGACAAAGCAGAGTTAACATTTCAGGTCCAGTGACCCTTCTTTAGAACTGTCTGTAGCTCATAAAAGTTGGTGTTGTAGAGAGGGTAAGGGGGGGAGAGTCAGCAAACAATAAGTGGAGATAGATTGCAGAGAGAGATAGATAGGTAAATAGACAAGGTCTTTTTCCCAGGGTGGGGCTGTCCCAAACTAGCGTGCATAAGTTTAAAGTGAGAGGGGAAAGATTTAAAAAGGACCTAAGGGGCAACTTTTTTGTGCAGAGGGTGGTGTGTGCACCGAATGAGCTGCCAGAGGAAGTGGTAGAGGCTGGTACAATTATAACATTTAAAAGGCATCTGGATGGGTATATGAATAGGAAGGGTTTAGAGGGATATGGACCAAATGCTGTCAAATGGGACTAGTTTTATCTTGGGTATCTGGTCAGCATGGACAAGTTGGACCGAAGGGTTTGTTTCCATGCTGTACAGCTCTATAACTCTACTCTGTTCACAATTCTTCAGAAAACGAAGCAATTTTTTATATGTAGCAAATAACAAAAATACCTACAGATTCCAGCCAATGACTCTCTTCATTATGGAAAAAAACCTAACAACCTCTCCTCAGCACTCAATGGCATTATCATCAAATTTCCTAGCATCAACAACCTGGAAGATTGCCATTGCTTGGAAAACTGACTGCGTATGTCACATTAATGAAATGGTTGTTAGGGAAGATCCAGAGCAGGTTAATCTGAAGCACTTAACTCATATTATGAAAACCTTCAAAAACTCTTCCACCACTTGGAAGACTCAAACAAGAAAATAACAGGACATTGACTTCTTGTCTGCACAGATAAAGCTATAATAATGTTTCAAAAATCTAAACATCGTCCAGGACAAAGCAATCTTTAACAGTGCCTTATCTTCAATATCTACTTCCTCCATCATTGGCAACTCATGACTGTAGCGTACAAAGCAGGAAGGAGGTATTGTATCCCATCACTAAGGTTTCTTCAGCTGTACCTCCCAAACATGTGACCTCCACCATGGGGAAGGAGATTTCTGAAAATATTATCACTTTCAAGTTCCCCTTGAAGTAAAGGCACTATCCCAACATAATATGGTACATATATCACTATTTCTCCTTAGCCAAAGGAGTTAAAATGCTGGAAATCCATTGTCAAAATCATTGTGGGACTACCTTCATCATGTGAACTGCAGGGTTCAAAAGCAAGTCCATCACCATTTGCTCAGTGCAATTACTGTTGGCCTTGCCAGCTATGCCTGTACAGAGGAACCTCGATTATTCAGCATTCAATTATCCAAATTTTGGATTGTCTGGCAAGATCGCAAGGTCCTGATGCTTGGCTAAACTATGTTATCCAGCATTCGATTATCCAGCATTCAATTAACCGAAAGAAATATTCCCGCCCGTGTCCTTCGGATAATCGAGGTTCCTCTGTAAATAAAAACTGATACTTTAAAGGAAATCAAATCAAAAGAATACTTTTATCATTTTAATATATGTTTGTGAAACACATATGGATTTATTTAAAGAAGTCTTTGAAGAAATGCATGAAGTTTTTTGCACAAAAATATTAATACTTGTAGATAGTCAGCTTTTAAGCTTCTTTTAAAATAAGATACCACCTCCCCCCTCCTTCAGTTTGTAGTGTGTATTCACAGCAACATTTAGCAAAAGCAGGCTGGATTTTTTTAAACTCTCTGTCAAGGAGCTGAAATATAGATGAGCAAATAAATGCAAATGAATTCTGAAGCACATCATCCCATTTAGCCTCTATTCATTTCTTTGACTAGACATGGTAGACATGTAGACTTTTACTCTATTGGAGGGTTTAAGAAGTGTTTTATGCGCTGCAAGCTGCATACAAAAAACTGCTTCCTTTCTTCAAAATCCAGTGCTGATTAACTTCTCAAGTAATTGTTGTCTGGCACACATGTACAGCTGAAAAGATGGCAGAGGAGACGAGCTTTAGTTTTCCTTGATATCCACTCTAATCAAATCAAGCAGTGCCACAAAATTGCATCTTTATGGATGAAAGCCCAATGAATGACAAGCAAAACAGGAAAATATGAAGGCAGTTCTAATTTAGGTTCAAATGAAAGATGTGCTTTTCACAATCAATAGAAGAAGCACAAGCCTACCTTGTTAACATAATTGTAAATATATTGTAAATATTTTCCAAGCCAATGCATGTGTACTAGTCCATTTTAACAGAAAGCCCTGCTTTCTTACAGCCAGGAATGGGGCATCAACAAATAGCAGAATTTTCTGATTGTTGGACCTTGTGGCAGACTGCATAATTCAAAGTATTCCGAATAAATTATATTAAAACATTAACAGTGAAGCTTTCAAAACTCTATTGCAGACAACTGAGTCTCCCTGAGTAATATTGTTTGAGCCATGTTACATTCTGAAGTGAAAGAGCACTGACTAGAGTTTAAAGTTTTAGAAAATATGAAATAAAGGAAAATCCTAATCATTTAACAAGTACATTAAGAAAATTAAGGAAAGAGTAGGGCCCATTAAGGACTACAGTGATAAAATGTGCATAGAGTAAAATGATGTCGGTAGGGTTCCAAATGCGTACTTTGTTTCAGTGTTGACCAGGCTAGGGACAATGTGATTCGGAGATGCTGGTGTTGGACTGGGGTGTACAAAGTTAAAAATCACACAACACCAGGTGAGAGTCCAACAGGTTTAATTGGAAGCACTAGCTTTCGGAGCGCCACAACCACCTGATGAAGGAGCGGTGCTCCGAAGGCTAGGGACAATGTGGTTATAGAAATCAGCGAGAAGAACTGTAATAATAGACAGAGAGAAGATTCTGAATAGTCCGGCAGGCGTAAAAGTAGATAAATCTTCAGGGCTGGCTGAAATGTATCCGAGACTGTTGAATGAGGCAAAGGATAAAAAACAGGTGTGCTGCAATAATTTCCAATTCCTTTCTGACCATAGAATAGTGGCAGAGGACTGGAAGGTAGCCAATGTGATAATGTTCTTCAAGAAGGGAGCAAGAGATAAGCCAGGAAACTACAGGCCAGTCAATCAGTGATGGAGAAACTATCAAAAGCAATTCTGAGGGACAGAATTAATCTGCACTTGGAGACTCCATCTGCCATGCATTTATCCACTCAGAACATGTATAGCACATCAAAGGTAGTTTTCAGAATACTACCTATCCTGATCAAGTTATTGTTCACCGTATATCATACAAACTCAAAGATGGGTCAAAGGCTGCCCATTTCAGGCCTAGTAAATGCTCAGTCTTCCTCAAGTTACCTTGGAAATTCAAAGTATACCCATAATTTGAATAACAGGATTATTCAAGTTGCTTCACAATACTATTAATCAGTGGTGACAAAAGTCATTCTTCCTATCACAGGAATGAGCAATGTTGTGTATGAATTTCAAAGCCAGTGTGATGACAAGTACATAGTCCATACAATACAATGCAAGGATTAGTTGATTGAATCAAAGAACACATTCCAAGATCTGTTCGTAATAGAGTACAGTTTGTACTCAACCAGCCTGCCACGCACAAAACACATGTCAAAATGTTTTCTGTTCCATGTGACTGGACAGCCCACTTGGGAATCAATCCTTAGTGTGCAAGAAGACACAGTAACAAACAATTCAAGATAATCAGTTGATTTCACCTTGCAACTTATTTGGCATTGTGCATAACCTTGTGGAGTCTATATTTCCTTGCTCCATAGCAATGTCTCAGTCAATCAGAGCCAACCAATCAGCATCATTTCCTTCCTGGGAATAAATTGTTGTGTTTGCTTGAAATTCAGCATTCTTCCCTCTGTCCTGATGAATGAATGCACAATAAAAAGCTTCTGTATTATGTCTGTCTTTTCAACAATATTCAAACTCCATTCATGTTTATTTTTTATGTTTTTCTGTATTTTATGCATAACAATAACTTTTTTTCGTGGAATCGCTACAGTGTGGAAACAGGCCCTAAGGCCAAACAAGTCCACACCAACCCTCAGTAGAGTATCCAACCCAGGCACAGAATTTAAATGTTTTATATAAGAAGCAAATGTAAGGCAACAAAAACAAAGTTTCACACAGTGAATAGTTAAAGTCTGTAACACACTGCATGGAAGTGTAGTGGAGGCAAGTTCAACTGAGGCATTTAAGAGGGCATTGTTTTTTTTTAAATAACTATCCAAGATGCAGGATTATGGGGAAGAGGAAGGAATCTGGCACCAAGTTAAAGTGCTAATGAAGCTGGTGTAGACATGATGGCCCAAACAAACAATTTCCTTCTACCCCATTACAAATGCTGTTTTCTCACCTCTTGAGCTGAGCTCTTTTGTCCATGCCTGGACCAAAGCTGTAATGATGTAAGGAGCTGAGGGGCCCTTGCTCAACTCAAATGAGTGTCAGAGAGTAAACTATTGCTGAGTAAGTGCCACTTGATAGCCTACTGACAGCACTTTTCATCAATTTGCTGACGATCTAGAGTAGACTGACTGGGCATATTGGTCGGATTGAATTTGTCCTGCTTTTTGTGAACAGTTCACGGTTGAGTAATTTTCCACTTTGCTGGGTAAATGCCAGATTTGTAATTGCACGGGATTAAATAGGCAACGGACACAACTATTCTGAAGCATTGGTCTTCAATATATTGCCGTGATTATTTCAGGCTATATAGCCCTGTGTCATAAATTCGCCAGGTGACTCTGCATTTTAAGTATCTCGGAAACTGATCTTGGCATGCTTTCACGCGCTCTTTATTGTACAAGGGCTGATTTCTCCAGCATGACGGTAATAATTAAGTAGACAATATGACAGGTCATGAAGTTGCTAATTGAAATTGAATATAATTCTGATACTGCCGATGGCACACTGCTCCTTGCGCATGCTCAGAATGCAGTCTGGGTAGAGATGTCAATGTCCATCACCAAGAATGGCTCAACAGCTCCATTACTGATTGAGCAGGTCGGGTCCTGAAGGGTGTTGCTGCTAGACTGGGTCAATGGCAGGTGATGAGGGAACTAACAGGAGGAAAACAAATATTTGACCTCATATTCACTAATCGTTCAGCTGCAGATACATCTGTACATGACAGCATCAGTAAGATTGACCATCACACAGACCTTGTGGAGATGAAGTCCTATCTTCATACTGAGAATACACCCCATCATGTTGTGTGGCACTATCATTATGCTAAATAGGATAGAATGCAAACAGATGTGATAACTCAAGACTGGGCATCCAGGAGGCACTGTGTCCCATAAACAGTAGGAAATTGATAATCCAATACAACCTGCAACGTTATGGTCTAATATATCCCCCTCTGAACCATTCCCAACCTGGCTGGAGATAAACCCTGTTTCAAAGGAAAGTGCAAGAGAACATGAAACTAACATCACCATACCTAAAAATGAGATGTCAACCTGGTGAAGCTAGCAAACCAGACTACTTGCACACCAGGCATAAGAAGTAAGTGATAGACAGAGCTAAGCGATCCCACAACTAATTGTTCAGAGCTAAGTCCTCCAATCCTGTCACACCCAGTCATGAATTGTGGTAGTCAATTGAACTGAATTAGCTTTATTGTCACGTATACTCAAATGAAACGTTTTCAATCACTGCATTACAGCACTATCATAGTTACCAATGTAGCTGGGTACAGATACTTAGCAAATTCTTAGGAAACAAAAAAAATTAGAAAATTAAAGAAATAAATAATCCAGCATTATAGGTCATAGGGATAAATTTAAAAAATAAATTAATGAGAAGTTCAGAATATCAATGTTTCTGATTCAGTCAATGCCAACACCTAGGCTCAAAGAAGACCTCCACCATCTCACTGTCTGGTGGTGACCTGCGCCAGGCCCACCAGTGTAAAAGTTGCCCCACTTTCGGTGCCATTTCTTCACCACTGGGCTCACTTTGCCAATGTTGCTGAACCCACATTTGCCCCGCAACCAAGAGTACCTGGCTCTGCTGCCAGGCCAGGCCGCCACCGAGCTCCGAGTTCTGCTCCAGTGGCTGATTACACCTTGCCGGTGCCGCCACCTTGAAGAGTTCTCTTCTGCCGGTGCTGCCGTGCCCAATCACTGGAGGAACTTTGCAACAACTGCCAATAGTCCCAAATGCCAGGAGAATGACCTCGGTGCTACTGTCATCACCTTCTATCGCTGGGAGAAGCGATATCCGCCACTCCGCAACCAATGTGCCACAGAAAAGAAGAAAAAAAACTGAAATGAAAGGAAAATAAAGTGAAAGAAAAGAGCAGAAGGCAAAGTTAAATAAGGAAGGAAAGCAGACAGGAGCAGATGGGCTCTGGGCAAGAACCCGCACACAGCCCTGTTACTCTGCCACCATTTTACATCAATCGATGTAACTCACTGTAGAAGAATGTTCCACAAATATCCACACCTTCAAAAATGGAAGAAAGAGGCAAGCATCTCAGTGCAAAAAATAAGCCTGAAGCATTTGCTACAATCTTCAGTCAGTCGTGCTGAGTGGATGATCCATCGCAGCCTCCACCAGTGTTCCCGAGCATCACAGATGCCAGTCTTCACCCAAATCAATTCACTCCAAATGATACCAAGAAGCAGCTGAAGGCACTGGTTACCGCAAAGGCTATGGACCCTGACAACATTCTGGCAATAGTACTGAAGACTTGCGCTCCACAACTTGCTGCACTTGAGCCAACCTATTCCAGTGCAATTACAACACTGGGATTTACTCAACAATTCAGAAAATTGACCAGCTATGTACTGCACACAAAAAGCAGGACAAATCCAACCTGGCCAGTTACCATACCATCACTCAACACTCAATCATCAATAAAGTGGTAGAAGGTGCCATCAACAGTGCTATCAAACAGCACCTGCTCAGCAACAACTTGCTCATGAAACCCAGCCTGATATCTGCCAGGATTACTCTGCTCCTGACCTCATTATAGCCTTGATTCAAACATGAAACAAACAGCTGAATCTTAGAGGTAAGAGTGACCACCTTGACCTCAAGGCTGCATTTGACCAAGTGTGACATCAAGGAGCCCTAGTAAAACTGAAATCAATGGGAATTAGAGGAAACACTCATGGGATCTGGAATCAATATTGAGGACTTGGAGAGCAACTTGCTCTTATGTGTATACCACAGTGTTGTCACTTCTCATGGGCATGTCTTGCTGGTGAGACACTTCAGTCTAGTCATCAATTGGCCAGACCATTTAAAGATGGCAGATTTCCTTCCCTAAACAGCACTAGTGAAGCAGATGTCTTTTATCATAATCATAAATGGCTTCCTAGTCATTATTACTGAGTTAAAAATCACACAACACCAGGTTATAGTCCAACAGGTATAATTGGAAGCACACTCGCTTTCGGAGTGACGCTCCTTCATCAGGTGATTGTGTGCTTCCAATTAAACTTGTTGGACTATAACCTGGTGTTGTGTGATTTTTAACATTGTACACCCCAGTCCAACACCGGCATCTCCAAATCATTATTACTGAGAGTAGTTTTGAATTTCTCGTATATTAAATCAATTCAAATTCCACAAGCAGCCACGGTGAGATTCATACCCATATTCTAAAACTTACTGTTTTTGGCATCTCAATTGCTGGTTCAATGACAATCTCATTAAATCATCACTTTCTGTGATCTCAATTCAACATCACCTTTGTTTAGAAAATACGCAGCAGAGAAAAAGAGCATTACCCAAGCAATGTTTAAATTAAATGCAAAGATTTAACATATAAATGTTAGCTCAAAATATGAAGAACTGATTTATCCATATCACATTCTGGTGCCAAAGAATGGTCAGCCCAAGCCTCTGTCTGGAATGCTTTGAAGATACTTAAGATTATCAGATGCCAGGTGGTCATCGTAGAAACTTACTCTCATGAATATGAGAAGTGCATTTACTTATTCATTTTGAATGAAAACAAATTTATAAATTTTAAAAGCATCATTGAGAATTTGTAGACAAATGCAAATTAATTACAGTCTTGATGACATATAATAAAGGTCTGGAGAAATGGATAACCTATGCAACAGCTTTCTTATCAAAATATTGTTATGCATTTAATGTGTTATCAGTTACACAGGAAACAATGAAAAATGAAAGTCAATTGGTATAAAGTTGGTATGAGTAACCAAAAGATGCTTACCATCTCTACTGTCTTAACACAACCAACAGCTGATGAACAGCCAATTTCCTTTTATCACATTATTGCAGCCATGAAGAAACACATTTGTCCTACTCAGCCCACTAAAGATACCAGTACCAATCTAACATATACATGTTTCATATCAGTGGAATCCTCGGAGTATGAGGAATTCAACAATATATAACAAGTGGCATGACAGTTTATTTACTGGGAGAAAATTGTCTCTATCGAAGAAGAGAAACTCAAATGTAATTTCAAAGCCAAATATCACTATTCTAATAAGGCAATATTTCTTGATAAACTATTTTCCCTAAAAATGTGACATAGCATTTAAATTTTCATGAACTGAGGATTTTAGATAAATATTGCATATATATTTGTAGCATGGTTTAATCAGGCAAAATATATCGTATAAATAACTAAGGTCAGTGTTGGAGCATATTTTCATTGGCTCTATTCCACTAAAAATAAATTTTCCACATTACATTCTATACAGATCATTACCATAATATTTTCAACTTGGTATATAACAGCATTTTGAAACAAAAAAAAATACTCTTATGGTTATGGTCTATTCTGGTTTTCCATATTGCTGTAAAATGGTATTACCATAGTGGAAATCAGATGATGCTTTCTACCTTAAACTTCCATCCGTAAATTAATCATATATTTTACATTATGTTTGTTAATCTTAGTGTCAAGGCATAGAAGATGGAAAAATATTGTCAATATATCCAGCTGAGTTGAAATTTCCTTTACCCACCCTTGCGTGAGCCAGCAATAAGTTGTTTAATTGCACCCAACTGGTGCAAAACTGGACATAAATTAATTTTGAATCATTTGAATAATTAGGCTTTTAGCTTAGGATTGCTTCTGGAATTCTCCTACCTGAGAACACTTATCCATTGTTGCAGGCCTGAATGGCCTATAGCATTGCTAAATCCTGCTAGCTTCACAGCTTTCTATCTCCTGTGAGTAGTAGATGGCCTACAGTTACCTGGGCTTCTATATTATCCATTGTCTGACATAATCTGATTTTATCTCACATCCACAAGTTTGGGTTCAAGATAGACTAGTCAATAAGGAGGCAAGGTCAGAGACTGTCTTCAGATTTGGGCTTCTCTATATCATAGATCTAATAAGACTCAATGCTACAATATATGGTATTCAAGTCTATGTCAGGCCTTAATCTCACTTGATACAATATTAAAACACTATTCCATGAACTTTCATGCCTAACTTTAGACAGTATGCTCGACACGCTGGTTTTCAAATGGCTAGACTTCAAGGTTCAGCCTAGCTCTGTGTGTTTTCCTCTTTTTCTCTCTCTTTCCTAATTCCGCCCACACTGTGCTAATTATTCCCAGTGAGAAAAATAGTAAGAAATGTGGGAAAAGCTCTGTGACATCATCACAAGGTTGCTCCAAGGTCCTAAAGTACTGACACAGCAGTTTAACACTTACTTTTCTGGACAGGACAGTTCATTGCTGGCCATTCCATTGTAGAGCCTCCAATCCAAGATTTGGCTGCAAATTCCAAAGCTTATTTCATTCTGGTAAATAGTTGGAGGTGTTCACGCTGCAAGGCAGCAAGCAAGGCTAAACTGATTTCCTCCAAAATGGCCAATGACATCAACATCTTGCATATGGTCAGATTCTTAAAGTGACAGCACAACATATTTACATAATATAAAACATCCCTCCCCCTTTATATCAGAGGTTGCTGCAATGAGAACAATTCACAATATTTGCAATCATATACATAACAGCTAGAGGTCAGGTGTTCTGGAAGATGTCAATGTTCTGGTATGGCTGTCAGAGGACCTCAGGCATCTGTTTATTTTTCTCATTGCTTTTCTGGCCATTCCCTTATTTTCAGACTAACTTTTTGCTGGCTATTCTGTTTCACATTTAAAAACAGCAGTATCTTTCTCTTCAGTTTTTGTGTTGGTTTACCACCACTATTAAAAAAACATTTTAGAAGTCTCTGTTTCATATGCATACTCTCTCAAGTACTTTGTGTGACTTGATGAATTATAAATTTGTTTATAGTCCTTTGCTGAGATATTTCACATGTTACGTTTGTTAATTCCTCTGTCATCTTTAAGCAACTGCACTAAAGAAACAGGCTTAGAGGTACACAGTTTAGTACAATCTCTTCACCCACTATCACCACCACTTTTTTCCATTGCTTTGTGATTTCTGCCAGTTTTTCTTTCACCATCAATGAGGCTTTCAAACTGAGGTTACTTCTCCAATAACTGAAAGAGCTATTTCTTTAATTTAAGAATGTATTTTTGGCCAACATTGAATACCTCAAGTCATTCATTGCCTTCTACTAACAGCCCTGTCCAGTAATACTTTCATAAGAAAGTGTGCATTTAAAAGGTGCCTTTTTGCTTTTTTTAATCTTTGTGCTCTTTTGCCTTTTTGAAACTCTGATGTTCAGATGTGGGATGACAACCTTGGCACTTGCTCTACTGGTGCCTATGTCACTAACTCATCACTTTTATTCAGATCATGTACAATAAAACAAAGTGCTTTTCCAGCATGTAGTCATTCAGATTTGTCACTTGAAGCAAGAACCACATCATGCTTTATTCAGATTCACAATCCAGTGTAATCATTCCTCTCCCTTGCCCAACAATGGTATCCAAAGATTTAATGAACACCACTGGCTTTTCTTTTATTTTAAGTGGAGCTGGGGTGTGTTGATCTTCTGAATCACAGGCATATTCTCTTGCATCTTCTTGTTTCAGATTGCAGACAGACAATTCAGCAACAGAACCCACTTGTTTACTTTGTACTTGACACTGAGATGAAATACCGCAGTCTCATTTTTCCACTCTATAGGAGGATCAGGCTTAGCAAGTTCACAGTGTAGAGTGATGGTGTTGCCTTCGTCAGCTCCCTTGCTCTGAAACCCTTCTGAAGTACCAGAATAGTACTCACTTTCAAGGCAGCACAGGTTTGTTGGTCTCCAACACCTCAAGTATATCTACTACTATCTTCTGGTTTAGGCCCATGAATAACCATCTCAATGATGGTTCACTTCAAACTTGGCAGCAAGCTGAAATCGAGTGGATCCTTCTATCCATTGCACTGCTGTATCTGATCTGCTAATTTCACAATGCAAGATGGCTGTATCATTATTCTGTGTTTCCTGATCATTAAGCTTTTGCTTGAAGGTCATAAGCAAGGCTGCAATTATCAGATGAACTCTTGAATTACCAAGGTCACAGGTGTGGTTATCACTATGAATCTTCTCAAGCAGATTAATTGTATGGCTTAATAAAGTGCTATCCTGGTTTGATTCACACTTCTTACATGCTTAGATTTCTCCATCAACCTTTGGTCCGATTGCATAAGGCACTAATCTAGGCTTGCAACTCAACCATTTTGCTTGATTCTCATATTTTGTTTTCAACTTGACAGCTATCATTTCCATGCTTCCCAGATCCCCATTGAAAAAATGGCATGTTTCTTTAGAATTTGTGACGGATCACTCTCAGAATCTGAAAGGTGATTTACTTCCATCCAATTAAGTTTTATTTTCTTCAACCATGTTCCTATTAAAAAAGCTTAAAGATTTCCTTTGGTAATGTGTAAGGCCAAGCTTCAGACTGACCATATATTAGAACATTCATATTCCTACAACCTTTTAAAGGCACCACTTCATCTCTATATGTTCTTAGTGCAACGTTTGAGAGTTGCAGCACAATGTGACGCAGCTGCATCTGTTCCACAGGTATCAGTGAAACTGCTACACCAGAGTCTGCCTCCATGCTCATGGGTTTGCCATTTCAGTAAGGGAATCCAGTATCAGTTAGTATCACCAACAATGGCCAGCTTGTTTAACAACAACTCCTCTTTGAACTATAGTCTAGTTTTCGAATGTCCTTTTTGTTCTGTGTTGATTTTGTTTTCGCTCTTTGGTTTCTGTACGTTTGCTGTATGCTATTGATGTTTCATACTCAAACAAACCCAGTCAATGTGCCCTTTGTTTCATAGTTTCTACATGCAGCTTCTTTACAACATAAATTTGCTGTTGCACGGCCTGCTTTTGCATGCTGATGGCAGTTTTTAATCTGCATTGGTGCTCGTCGTTGCCGCCATTTCGTGAACTCTCTCAGCCACCATTTTGTTGACACTCATACACAAGATTAGTTGAGAAGCCTCCTTAGCTACTAGTTCCATCAAGACTACTATTTCTAGTGCTTTCTGTAAGTCCAGATTCCATTCCATCAGTAATCTCTCCTGGATTAGTTCACATCTTAAACCACGTGGCAGTCTGTCTCTGATAGCATGATTAGTTGTCTCTGAATTCATAATATTCTGTTAACTTCTTTAAAATTCTTCTAAGCTTGGAAACAGATTAAGCACTGTGTTGGTTGTGTTAGTGAAGCCTGAACCTTTCACTAATCACCAATGGTTTGGATGAAAATGGTTCTGTCGGGTTCCTACCATTTCTTTGTTGGTTTTGAAATCTAGTTTCTCTGGCTGTGCCAGACTCCTTAGAAGGTGAAATAACTGCACAAAGGCTGATATCCTATCACCAAGTCACCTTTTATTTACATGTTCATTGAAAATGGGCAATGATTAGCCAGCTCAAAGCTAGTCTCTCAACTGAGAAGACCTTGTGAATTTCTGTCAGCCAGGACTCCCTGATTGACCTGGGTTAACCACCCAATCAAGGATCTAATAGTCAATGAGATTCACCCTGACATGGTTCCAATCATTACAGAAGTTTAAAAGCTCCCCCCCCCCCATAATATTAACAAATGCAAGGACAACCCTATCTGCTTCAATTTTGTTAGCTTGAACAAAATAATAGAATCTCAGTATGGGATAGAATAGAATAGTATGAGTTTCAGCTCTCTGTATTTTGATCATACAGTAGTACAACACCAGTATTTTCTTACTTTTTTAAATGGAAAGGCTTGCATAGCATAATACAAAATGAAAATTTGAACACTGCCTCATGTCTTCCCTGTAAGACATGGTACTTTTGAGACTACCTTTTCTTTCGAGTCTACATCCATAGGTCAAAACAATTCCCTCTATGCAGGATACTTGTTGCAGTGTTCCTTCAGAATAAAGCATGTGGAAAGCTTCTTCAGCATTGTTCAACCATTCCCTGATATAAATTCTTTACTATTTTTACCCATTTTCAAGAATGTTCTGGGACTAGAGAGTTTGAGTTGTGAGGAGAGGTTGAATAGGCTGGAGCTTTCTTTCCCTGGAGATTCAGAGGCTGAGGGGTGACCTTATAGAGCTTTATAAAATCATGAGGGATATGGATAGGATATTAGGACAAATGGTCTCTTTCCCAGCATGCAGGAGTCCAAAACTGAAGGTGTTGGTATAAGGTGAGAGAGGAAAGATTTAAAAATGACCTGAGAGGTAACGTTTTCATGCAGAGGTTGGTGCATGCATGGAATAAACTGCAGAGGAAGT
Source organism: Chiloscyllium plagiosum (assembly GCF_004010195.1). Lineage (NCBI taxonomy): Eukaryota > Metazoa > Chordata > Chondrichthyes > Orectolobiformes > Hemiscylliidae > Chiloscyllium > Chiloscyllium plagiosum. The sequence continues at coordinate 43,490,190 of NC_057718.1, read as the reverse complement.
TATGGAGGCAGGTACAATTGCAACAGTTAAAATGCTTCTGGATGGGTACATGATTAAGAGGAGTTCAGAGGGATATGGGCCAAAAGCTGGCAAATGGGATTAGATCTGGTTGGGATGTCTGGTCGGCCTGAGTGAGTGGGACCAAAGGGTCTGTTTCCATGATGTGTGACTCCATGACTATCTGTTTCGGTGAAGCAGTAACGGCTATGATTTCTTCTGTTGTTTTTAACAAAGTACCTCTGGGTTCTGAAGTGAGGGTCACAATTCTGTTTATTTGTTGATGCACCAGTGGGTTCATCTGCTGGATCTCGAAGCAGTTTTATCCTAGTTGCTAGTTTTTTTCTTGCATTACATTTCAAGAAGGATAGGAAACAGTGTTTAACAATAGTAGCAGATAGATTATATGAAGTGTTCTCTCTATAGGGCAGCAAGTGAGACTAAGCTGATTCCCTCCAAAATGGTTAATGATCATATTATTGTGCCATGTGATCAGAGTCTTAAAGTGACAGTCCAACATACTTGGGTTTGTATGTCCATCTTTTGGGTTTTCAACTGGAATACAAGGACAACTATATGGCAGCACGTTTGATGTGAGGAGGCATGAAGGATAGGAAGCCCACTGAGATTCATGAGAACAGGTATGATGAATTTTCAGGCTTTGTGAGGAGTGGAACTTAAGGCTAAAATTCTGGACTTACTGATGTTTGACTAAATTATTGCTGAAGGGCATAATTTGGGAAGGGGCCAGTTTGGTATTGGAAAAGTCAAACTTCAAAATAAAAGGAATGTAACTAATACTTTCTGTGATAATGGAATTGAGCTGGTAATACTCAGCAATAGAATTGCTAATTGACCACATCTGAATAAGCTCTGCATTGTACCACTAGATTTGGTTTAATTAAAAATCAGCGAGGAAGATTTGGACAAATGCTAGCATTTATTTTGAAGCCAGTACCCCAAGCACTCCAGTGCAGCTCCAGAAACACTATTCCAGGACAAACAAAATGCTTCAAGGACTCTCTAACACTCTCACAGAAGCAATGGAGTGTTGGCCTTAATGACTGGTAGGAGCATGCTACCAATGGTTCAAATATGGCAACCCAGAGTACTGGCAGAGAAAGAAGGTAAAATAAGCAAATCTTACACTTTAACCCACAACCTTGTGGGACAACCTATGCTGCACTCAAAATGCATGGGGACAGCAGGTGAATTCACCCCAGCAACCATCAGGGAAAATAAATCACTGGTTGAATAATGGGTGAAAGTTATCCCCACATAGGGAAAAGTTGGAATCTCTGAGGAGCTGCTTCTTCAATAAGACGCTGTTAACCTTGGTCCACTGGTGAACCTGTCAGGAGTAAATGTGAACAGAAGTAGTTTCTGATTGGAGTAGAAGCAAGAAAGTGAGTGGCACCAACAAGGGGGCAATGTCCAGGCAGGAGAGACCTGTGTGGCCAGGATAGGGTGGGGGCTGGTGAAGACTCAGTCACTGGGCTGGAGTGGGAGTGGAGGGGCTGGTTGTTGAGCTACCACGCCCTGGTTGCTCAGGAAAATGTGAATTGCCAAGCCTTATGGAGTTGGAAGTTATGGAACACAAGCTGTCAGACTGGGAGTAGGGAAGGCACAAAGAAAGCTCTTAGCAAAGACACTGAGGTTGCAAGAGTAGAGGTTTCCTCTGACAGCATGGTCTTGGTAAAGTTGGCTCGAGCTGGAACAGTATCGGGGAGCCCATTTCAATGGTGTTTCCCTTTCCTGACTATTCCATCTCCAACCTCATTTCTATGGCATGTTAAAAATTCACCTCATTTTGCCTCAGTATTTCCTTATATGCTAGGTCCCTTCCTTATATGCTAGGTCCATTATATGCAAGGTCCACAATGATGAGTTAATCTCAGGGTGGTATGCTGTGACCCATAAGAAATACAAAGATCAATGTTTAAGTCAGCTGTGCACAAGCTAGATCGATGACTTTGATGTCGGGACAAAGTATCATATTTCAAAGTTTATAGATGATAAATACTTTGTGAGAATGTGATTTGAGGAGAATGCAAACTGAGTTCAAGGGAATTTAGACAAGCTGAGAGTGTGGGCAAAAACATGAGAGATGAAACATATTGTAGATAACTGTGAGGTTTCCAGTTTAGTAGCAGGAATGAAACTACAAACCATTTCTTAAATAAGGGGAGATTGGAAAGTGTTGGGATATCTAAGGATATCTAAGTATCCTTTTTCATAAGTTGCTCAAAGTTAGCATGCAGGTGCAACGTTTGGATAGAAAACAGTATATTAATCTTAATAAAAAGCGAATTTGTGCGCAGGAACAAGTAAGTCTTGCTTCAATTGTACAGGTGCGCAGGGAGATTCACCAAACTGATTCCTGGGATAGTAGGACTGTTCTTTGAGGAGAGATTGAGGATGCTAGATCTCTACAGTCTGGAGTTTAGAAGAATGAGAGGGGATTTCATAGATACAAAATTCTTAAAGGATACACAGAATACATGGAGAAAGGATGTTTCCCTTGGATGTGGGTATCAAACAAAGAGACACAATCTCAGGATAAAAGGCAAGCCATTTAGGACTGAGATGGGGAAGAACCTCTTAAGTCTAAGGATGGTGAACCTTTAGAATTCTATCTCAAATAGCTGTGGAAGCCCATGATAAGTTCAAAACAAATACTGATAGATTTCTCATTACTAATGACCTCAGAGGATATGGGTATCATGTCGGAATATAGTATTAAGGTAAATGTTGCACAATGATCTAAAACGGTAGGGCTGATTTGAGGGTCTGGGTGACCAATTCCTACTCTTTTGTTCCTATGTTTCTTAAAATAAACTACATTACACACCACAACCCCCACCCCCACAACACCACCCCTGACCATCCTGGAGTAAATTCCATACATTTGGTGCAACCACACTTTCATTATTTCTCCAAATCTTAGGTCAATCTCCTGCTGTAGTTATGATGAAAGGCTTATAAAATCCTCAAGAAATTTCAAGCACAAACTGCATTGCAAAATCTTATCCCAAAATACTCAAACATTCTCAAATCCAAAGGATTAGAATATTTAAACTCATTCGATGATGTTAAAGCAATAATCTTTTCTAACACTATGTTCTGAGGAATCCTGAGGAAGGGCCACTGGACCCAAAACCCAAACTCTGATTTCTCTCCACACCTGCTGCCAAACCTGTTGACCTTTTCCAGCTATTTCTGTTTCCAAATCTTTTATTAACATGTGTTTTCAATGTATGTTGCTGTTTTGACTCATCACTATTTGTGGATACATTGACGTTTTAAAAGCTATTCATATACTTTAAGGAGCAGGCAAGTATCAATATTAATAACCTCTATAGCAATCAAATAATTTTAACTTCCTGCCTTTGTATAGTCTTCAGCACGATATTATCTGGGCTATTCAACATTTCTGTACTCACTGAATATTGTAGATTCCGCTCAGTGTCCAGCTCACTCAGTGAGCTTTTCTCAGAAGAAAATAATAGTGATGATTTCTCACTGTGGGTATATTCTGCTGTTAATGGGTCATCCACAATGTTCCACTTTATTTCACATGGCATTTTAACAAAAAAACCCTGCTTTTCCACCAGGGTGTGTGAATAAAGCCATTTCAGCTTACAAATTATTGCTCTACTAATGCTCCTATTTTTCTGACACCTAATGAATGTTGTAAGCTTTATAATATTTACAGTGTAAGCTTACAAGATAAAATTGGAACATCTTGAGTTGTATATCTCACTAATTCATATTCTTTGGCTGTTCTAGGCAGATTGCTTCTATCCAGTGTGCAAAACACAAGTCACAATCTGTTGTGCAATCTGTTATGCAATGTATCATAGCATTCTGCGTTTTCAGCCCTCATTCATACATTTATTCACTCTCATAATTTACATGAATTGTAACTGAAAATGTATAACTTCACATAAAGCAGAATGCAAGAAGTGTTAATTATTATTAAAAGACAGATTTGTATCCTGCAATTGCACATGTTGCGCAAAAATTAATTTTTACAAGACTAAGCTTTGGGATTTTTTTGCTGATTGATTAAGCCTGCAAGCTTCAACAGTTTTTTTTTTAAATACAGATGTCTACAAAATATTTGTTACAAGTTAATCAATATGAAAGAACCAACATTGAGAAAGATGTAGACAAATACGTTTTCTAATGGTTAAATGAAATACTAGTTAATATATGCTGTGCAGATTGGAAAAAAACTTTAAATGGCTTCATGGAGGTGAGATTGGTGTGTGTGAGAGAGTGAGAGAGAGAGAGACTGCAATATGATCCCACCCACATTCATATCTAACCAGGGCAGGTTTGCAGGTGAGCAGGGAAAGCCTATTCTAATATAGAACAAACAATTAATTTTGAATTTAACACTGCATTCCGACAGCCAGCACTCAAGTTTTCTTACCTGTCTGCAACACACCAGGGTAAACCAAGTAAGAACACAACAAGGCTCACTATAATAAAATTATAGAGAAGTCTTTAGTGAAACTGAATAGCTGCACTCATGCCTAGCAGTGAGGCATGCACAGTACTTCAGTGTCCTTACTGCTTTACAGATGATTTCCAACTTCTTTGTTGTTAGTCCACTTAGAATTTGGTCACCTTGATCTGACTTTTCCTACTATCAGCAAAGCATGGAGAAACCAGAGGAAATTGAATATTAACTTTGGATGAGAAACAAGAGAAGCATCCTTAGCAATATCAATAGCAACAGAAACAACACCAGCAGAAGCACTATGTGCCTTGTTGCCAACACATACTGCTCCACAGGACAGAGGGGACGGACACAGAGATCTGATCAAAGGAGGATACGTCTCGCAGGATCTAAAAGCAGAGAGGTATTTCTCCCAATATTTCTGAGCACCGGTGCTCAGGCTTTCCTTACAGTTTGCTGCTGACACTCGTAGTCTCCTGTAACAAGAGCTCCTTCCCATTCAAACAGAAAGACACACTCTGCCTGTGCCCTTCAAGATGACTATCACTGGAGACATTCCTGAACTCCACAGATGCTTTGCTTCTTCTTGGAGATCTGTACTCTGAACTGTAAGGAGATAAAATGGTGAATTGTAAAATAGATTGTGTGGAAAAAAGGAAAACAGTACTTATAAAGGGGAGGGGCCTTGAGGCACAGATGAATTGATACTAAAATATGGTTGAGTGCAAGTTTCAACTGTTGAAAAGGGGACGTGAGGACATCTCTGAAGAGAGAGGGATGAGTGGACCTGCAGGTATATTAGTGTGAGGAATGTTGTACAGGAGGTTGCTGAGGAAGTCAGTATGTGGAGGCTTGGCTCTTGAACATATAACATTATTCACCTTGCCTACCCACTGAGGTTCTATTTCTGGACTTCACTGTCTCCAGATCTGAGGGACTGCACACCTGCTGCTCACTCCCTCAGCTGCTCCCATCTACTCCTCCTCCTCCTTAGTAAACATCACCTCACTTCAATCTAATAGATCTTGCAGCAGGACGAAAAGGTCTAAAACCCAGGGAACTAAGTTCCCTCATTTCCTTTCATTTCCAGTGGTTACTGCAGCCTCAGAAATCAATGTATTTTTCACCCTCCCTTCAATGAGAAATTCTTTTAATGATAGATTCAGTGTGTCATTCTGCCCACTTTTCCTGACTGGTTGTGAAAATAAAAATGCAGGAATGTAGATAAATCACCATGGCAAAGCCTGTTCCAACTGTAAAGGTTTGTAACCTTTAACCGGCCTACTCACTTTGTGCAGGTCTATTCAGGGTTGCATGGATAAAATGGGTCAGGGTGGGATGCTCCATTCACAATGCAAGTCTGTGGCCATACTAACCTGACAAAAAAAAAGACTGATTCTTGTCTGATCTCAGAAGCAGAGCAGACACAGGCCTGGTTACTTCTTGGATGGGAGTCTGCCTGGGAATACCAGATGCAGTAGGCTTTATGGGTGACAAGATGGCACAGTGGTTAGCACTGCTGCCTCAAAGCACTAGAGACTGGTGTTAGATTCTAGCCTTGGGAAACTGTCTGTGTTGAATTTGCACATTCTCCCCATTTCTGTGAATCCACTTGAATTATAGCTTCCTGGCAACCAGCGTCCACTGCTGGGTTCCTCATTCAGCTGGATTTAATAGTTTTCCTTCTTGTTGGCAAAGTGTAAGCATTTTTCCTGCCAAAACCTTGGAAACAGAAATGGAGATTCTGAGCAAGACTGCCCAGAGTCTTTCTCTTCCTCTGGACATCAATCGATTTAAGATCATTGTATAGTTAAGCAATTTAACAAGCTTGAATTTGGGCGTCTACCCATAATGTTATGGTGAAAAAATATTGTACTGTCATATTTCGTGTCTTTTTCTGATTTATTTCAATAATGTTTTATTAACTAACCTGCTTTTCAACGAACTATTTTACTGAATGGGAAACTGCACTATTCTAACCCAGGTGTATAGACGAGGGCCATGAAGTTGATATAGTTTACTTGGATTTCAGCAAAATCTTACTTTGTCAAAGGTATGATGTGCGCTTTGGTTTTTTTTGGAGGAGACCACTTAACGTCAACACTGATGAAGAGTCATCTATATTCAAAAAATGACCTTGCTCTCTCTCTGTGGATGCTTCCTGATATGCTGTGATTTTTCACATTTTTTTTTGTTTTCAGTGCTGATTCCAGCACCTGCAGTATTTTGCTCCTTAATTTAAATAATGGATGTTTTTCCCCTCTTAAGCCGTAGGCAGCAAGACACTGTTTGATTTACTCACTTCCACTTTAACTCCCATTCTTCACTGAAGTAAGACAAAATGTATCCATCAAATCCTGGTTTTCGGATTCCAATTTTTGAAACAAACCTACAACAAAAGATTCTTCAGATGAAATAAAACATTGGATTTATTACCTAAATATTCATTACATGGGTTAATTGTTTTGCTACTTCATTCACAATGCAAGCCTATGGCCATACTAAGTCTGACAAAAAAACAAGCCTGGTTCTTGTCTGATTCCAGAAGCGAAGCAGACACGGGCCTGGTTAGTTCTTGCACGGGAGACTGATTGGAAATGCCAAGTGCACAAGCTTTATGGGTGACAAAATGGCACAGTGGTTAGCACTGCTGCCTCACAGCACGAGGGACTAGGGTTTGATTCCAACACTGGAAAATTATCAGTGCTGAATTTGCACATTCTCTCCATTTGTTTTGTGTGGATCTGCTCCAGTTTCATCCTACAGTCCAAAGATGTGAAGGCTAGGTGGATTAACCGTGGGATTACAAGGATAGGGTGGGCCTGGGTGGGATGCCTTTCAAACGTTGATGCAGACATGATGGGCTGAATGGCCTCTATTTGCGCTGTGGGAATTCTATGATTCAGGAAAACAAAATAAGATCGGAATGTGAGTAGATAGATCATAAATCATAAATTTGATGAATCCAAATGTACTTAAAAAGTTAATTCACTTGAATTATAGCTTCCTGGTGACCAGTATCTAATACCGGGTTCTTCATTCAGCTGGATTCAGTAGTTTTCCTTCTTGTTGGCAAAGTGTAAGCCTTTTTCCTGCCAACAGCTTGGAAACAGAACTGGAGATTCTGAGGAAGGCTGCCAACTCAGCCCAGGTCTTTCTTTTTGTCTAGATATCAATTGAATTAGGATCATTGTATAGTTAGCACATTATCAAGCTTGAATTTCAGTCCTGTGTTCAAAGACAAGCATTTGTGGTGCTGATGGCCCATTTCAGAGGGTTCATTGGAGAGTCTTTATGCTAATAATGTAGCTTTACCTGTTCCATCAGAGATTCCATCATAAGTTTAAGGCAAAACTGCAAAAGTGTAAGTGGCCACTTTGATACAATGGGTTTAGATGTTTTGTTTCCCCCAGCTGCCTGGAGGCAGATGCCCATCTCAAAGCCCTCTGCATCAGCTTTAGCTGGAATAACAATACAATGCAGGTGGTTCAGAAACATCTGGAAATAAGATCGTATGATTAGCCTCAGCTATTTTAAGAGTTCAGCAAGATTGTCCATTTCTAAAAGAAATATAATTTAAGCATGAAACCATAGAAGAGAATAGTTTTCTTTGGGATTTCTCTTCATGCCCTCTAGCCATGACAGTTTCAACAATCGAATGTGAACTGCAAGTTCATAATAGCATTTCCTTTCAGACTAAAGGCTGTACTGAATTGAACCCATTGGAGAGGGCATGATAATAGCAATGTGGCAGAATTTGGCAGAACTACCCAGGTTATACTTCCAACCTCAGGAAAGCTTCCTCAATTAAGGTTGCAGAATGGGAGAGTTTGATGCAAGAACCATTAACTAGCAGTGTGATATCATTTAGGTGCTTAAATGAGCCAATTGATTTTGGTTATCCCTAATTGCGATGTAATTTAGTGCTGGCTCAGGCACTGAATAGAATCCACTCACTCCCTTGCACTCCCAAGTGCTGTCCTATGAACTGTGTTGGATTTGGCAGTGGCTTTAATTCAGTCAGCACCCCCCCACCTACCACAGAACTGGTAGATTCGTCATCAGTTCACAAACCCCTGTCAAGCCCACTAAATCCAACACATACATATAATAAGTGCATTCATAATTTTAACACTATCCTGGAAATCAAGGAGAGGGATAATAGGGACAACATTGAGTTGTTCATCAATTTACAATTGGAAACAAGCCAGAAGGGTTACTTCAAGTTTCAATCCTATTGGTGTCTAGTTGAAATGCTGGGTTCTAATTTTGAATTCTGCCCTTCCTTAACACCTAATGATTGAACCTGAAATAAAATTTTGCAGAGTTTCTCCCGTTTGTCTCTGTAGCCATAAGGAAGAACCGTAAAAACCAAGGAGAAGTAGGAAAATCGGTAATTACACTTAGTTTCTGAGGTTTCAGTATCAATTCCACTACATTATGACAGTGGGAGAACCCCTGTGGAAATCTGTCCTGTGGGACACCAAGATAAACTACCATGTTGTCAGTCTAGGAAAACTTTCAAAATTATAGCATGGGTGGTCAACCTTCCCTCTTAATAACTTGAGCTTGGGTGGGACAACGTCTGAGCCTATTTTGTCAGACACATTTATGATCTAGCCTCTTAATTGCAGTAATGCTTTAGATTTATCACAGAGAATTATGATAGCAGTATTTAGCAGGATGAATATAAGATTAATGACAAAAACCTGTAGAAGTGGCCACAATTCACTTGTCTATGAAGCAGTTACAAATTCAGATGGAAATCATTAAGCAATGGGGATAAAGAGCACACTTACTTATTACTACAATTGTCATAACCATTTGTAACATATCTGAAATCATGCTTACTTTAATCATTTGCAATTATAACACACAAGTAGAAAATTGTATAGTTTATTCAATGTAGTTGACTGTTCCATATTCATTACACTTGCAATAAAGTCCTTGTTCACTTTTAAATAGACTTGTCTTTTTTTTTAACTGAACCACCAAAGTAAAGGCTGATGGTTTATAATGCAAGGCACCATCGAGGTTTAAACATTTTCAGGAAATCAGAAATAGTCTGAGCCCATCATTTTCAAGTTGCAGAACTTCAAGTGAAAATTTCAGTACTTAAATATCTTGAGGGTTTTTATTTCTACCAATCCTTCAGGCAAAAGTTCCAGACCACGACAACCCTCAGGGTGAAAATATTCTCACTTCATCTCTAATCCTTCTGTCAATTACTTAAATTTATGCCCCTTAGTTACTGACTTCTCTGCCAGGGGAAATGGTTCCTTTCCATGCAGTCTACTGGGCTCTTTGTGATTTTGTACATTTCAATTCTCCCAAACAACTCAACCTATCCAATCCTACCTCAAAGCTCAAATTCTCCTTTGGTAGCTACACTCTCATGAATCTCCTCTGCACCCTCTCCACTATAATCACAACCATCCTGTAAATTAACATTCAGAATTGTGGGCAGTAGTCTAGCTATGGGCTAACCAGGTTTTTGGCAGTTATTGCATTTTTTTTGCTTTTTTCTTTCTATGCTTTGTGTCGTTATCATTCATGAGAACCCCAAAGTGCTGTGGATATTTTTAACTTGCAATTCCAAAGGGCACTTTTCAAAACAGGATAGCACAACCAAAGATATCTGTGGATGTAAATTAAGTGGCTGTCTAGAGAGATGGAGAAAAAGAAAGAGAGAGGGAGAGAGAGAGAGACAGATTAAATGTATCACCTAAAGTGTCAAAGAAACTTCAAAAAGACTGGATGGTGATTCCCTGTAGCAATAAAGATAGAAAAGGGTTGACAACATCCTGTTCAAGAGTAAATAATCACCTTGTAGATTATGCCCCAAAATGCAGCATTTTGTGCTTTTCCCTTGGAAGAATACACAAGTACTGGAAATAAAAATCCAGTTTCAACTCTGAGTGGACTAATGAGACTGAATACTCTTTTATATATACATATCAACCCAGGTTTGAAAATTAGCAAGCTATGTAGGTGACAGTGAAAGAACTATCCCTTGGTTACACCTATGTTGCAGGTAGACATAGACACTACCTCACTTTGAGTGCTATAAACCCGATTTTAATAAAGAATCGGAAGAAAAGAACTTCAATCAGCCTACCAAACTAAGAATTTCCAAAAAAATGACTATTCAATTACCAACAGCAATGCTACCAGTAGCCTCGACTAAAACAGCTGCAACTGTTGCAGTGGAGGTTACTGGTATTGTTGACATTGGTAGGTGAACACAATTCAGAAACTGATCCACATGTATTTTTTTAAACGTTTATCTGTTTGGACTCCTCCCTTATTTCCAACTCTATATATGTGTGTTCATTGCTAATTCTTCTCATGTCTAGTGATCTGATGATAAGTTCCAACTTGAATTTTCTTTTAAAATAAAACACATGCATACACATGCAGAATATAAAGGTGATTTTTAAGAAATTAATCATGAATTCTACTTATTAAACCATTCTTTTCTCTTCACCTTTCTTCTTTCATTCTTCAGAGCTTTTATAAGTTATTATTTTTCTTTGTTTCAATATATTTCAGAGACTTTGTTGCTACTAAACATGCTCCAGATCAAACCACACCTGCAAAAATATTAACTTAGCACACTAATGATTTATGTTTTTTGATACTTTCATGGCATATCACTGGCAAGACCATCACTTGTTATTCGTCGCTAAATTGCTCTTGAACTGTATGGCTTGCTAATCCATTTCAGAGAGCAGTTAAGTCAAACACAATGCTGTGCATCTGGATTCACATGTAGGCCAAACCAGGTAAGGATGTCAGGTTTCCTTCCCTAGAGTGCATTAGTGAACCAAGTAGGCTTTTAGAATGAATGACAATTGTTGCATAGTCACCATGGGGATGGCTTTTTTAACTCCAGCTTTTTCTTTCCTAACTTAAATCCAAGTTTCATCATCTAACATGCCGGGACTTGAATGCATGTCCCCAGGACATTAGCTTGGTATTCTAAATTGTAGTCCAGTAATATTGTGACTACATCATCACTTCCCCTATAATTTCAATTACAAAATTTTTCCTTTTAAAATCTTTAAATTATTGATACCCCAAAAGTTCAAAACAATTAAGGTTAACACTTCACAATGGTGTGCTATTGATATGTACTGTATAAAATGCACAGCAATAACCAAATTCAACTGCTCAAGCCTACCTTGTCTACCTACTTTTACAAGGAGCATGCTCATCAGGTCATTCGTGATTTTGCTGTTTCATGCAACACAGAAGAAATCATCACCTACAGTTATTGATTCTTGCAATAGTTGTCAGTCTAATAATCCTATTATAGTATTGATAGGCATTGGCATAAATCACCAAGGTATAAACCACCCGGTAATCTTTGTCACTTGGTTCACAATAGTTTCTTTTGATGTATTTCTGTAGAATTAGCTGCCACTTAGGAGGTACGGCCTTCAAAGAAAACCAAGAGTTGGAAGCATTTGTGAAAATGAGACTGAGTGCAGAATATTTTGTTATAGCTACAATGCATGTATTTAATATTCTAAGAATTTCACAAAATTGTATTCTTGAAGGTTTTTTCACTAAATATCTGAAGTATCAAGAGTCTAACTAATCTTCAAAAAGTTTCATTTCTGGCTAAGGTTACCACTTTCTACATTTTCAATATTCCACTGAAAAAATGAATTGGCATTACTAATCGAATCCTAATATACTCTGGGGTATCATTAGCACTTGTCAATTCTGCTTCAATGTATTCCAATTGGATTACTTGTTCTAAGTTTTCATTTCCAGATGGTATGTTATGCTAAGGTGCTCAAGACGGAACAAAAGGACCTCTATTTTTGGCTCATCGGTTTCTAGACCATATGTTTGGCTTTCAACAACAACTTGTCATGAGTTTAAAATATTTGAATACAAGAAAGCTTGGAGCAAGAAATGGTGTTTAAGGAGTATCCACATTATACAGTAACTAGAAGTGGTACTTAAGATCATAAAAATAGATAGCTGGTCTCCAGATGACAAGATAAAATCTCACATTTGAAAAGCAGCTTCCCTATTTGCCTGGTTAATTAAGCATATCTGATAATAGGAAATTAATGTTGAATACCAGGATATGGGCCTACAAAGCATGTATTTGAGCACACTGCAGTGAGATCTGGACCATGTACAGCATGTATAAGAGGAAACTAACAGGCAACAGAGAAAACGGAAAGTCTTTCCACAAATACTGTTACCGCTGGAATAAAAATAGAAAGTCAAAGATTTTTCAAAACTAAGTTGTTAATTCTTATAATGCTTTCCAAATATAGATGAGACTAATGGCTTGGCACTCTACAATTGACGAAAGGTGCAATGTACCAATGGATTTCCTGTATGAAGAACCTGCGAGTGCTTCAACCTATTTTCAGGTTCAAAAATGTTTACAAAATGTATTTAATAACAAGCCAAATTGGGGGCCTCTGCTAAATCAAGCATCCAAAAAGCTTGGAAAGATGATAAAGGAAGAGAAAGAAAAAAAGAGGATAAAGAGGAAAGTGCATTGGATTCCAATGTCAATGCAAGCAGACTTTCACCATTTCACCATGTGAATTGTATCTGCAGTACCTGTACAAGGAGTGGCTTTTAAGAACTGGGCTCTTCAGCAAATCACAAAATTACAGCATAGTAAATGAATCACTTTGTCATTTATATTATCCTCTTTCCAAATCAATGCTGCAACTTATTCTATGCATTTAACTTTTTGATGAAAGTATCAAATAAATGCTTTTCATCAAAAAAAATTAATGTCGCAAAATTTATGCAGGTTCAAATATCATAATACAACAACTTGATGAGTAGGGGAGCTAGTTTCAATGCACATAGGCCCATAGCCTTCACTGTTTCCTGAAGGAGTTAACTAGCAGGATCCTACCACATATAATGATGAAAGGAGAATATTGAGTGGTATCATCTAATTTTGGCTGCAAATGTTTGCAAACACTTCAGATTAGTCTCTTGCATTTATATGCATGCTTCTTCCAAAGTTGAGATGGGCATATCATTAGCACTTATGCTTTCTGTTATATTGTCCACCTTCATGCTGAACTGGATCAAGTAGGGGGCAGAGAGTTTTGCTGTGAGATCGCTTAGCTTTCTCTATAGTATGTTACTCTTAGCACATGTAACTAGCCCTGTTGGTTTGCTAGGTATCTGGCTACTTCTGCTATGCCAAACAGACCACATTTAGTCTGCTTCCTTTCATACCCAATGCTGATGGAGGAGACAGGAAGGTATCCAGCCAAACCTTACAAACCGTGATGTACCCAGTACAGTGGCAGTGTCACATTATATACACAACATTGATTGAAAGATGAAATGACCTGTTCCTTTTGTATTTCTATCTCCACACTCATCTCTCCATTTGAAATGATCTAGAATCATTAGCAACGTGCACACTTTCATATCTATCCGGGTGCAATTATTTCTGGGTGGACACACAATTATGCATAAATGAAAGTAGCATGCTCATTTATTTATATTTTAATCACAGAGATACTATTGATGACCTCAAAGCACTAATACTGTAGTAAGTGGAAGTCTCTGATACTTGCTAGTTTACAGAGTCTGTGTTTAATCCCTAGAGACAACGGATAATAGCCCATTAAAGGACAATTCTTAAATGGCTTGTAACCAACCAGACAAGTTGCAACTGGATAATAATGTACCAGTTCAGTTCTTTAGATTGATTTAAACCACAAAGAACAGACTTCATTTGAAACAATTTGTAACATTTCAGATCTGTAGCAGTATTAGCTACTGTGTCAAAGCTAATGACCTCCAGTACCCTTTAGAGACAATCCTATTTCAAGAAGACCAGTCTTAACTGATTCTACCAATGCTTTATGCAGAAACAGGGTATTCAACAAGCTCATAACAAACTAACAGTGAATGATTATGTTTCATTCTGAATGAAAAACTTTTGGGATAGATTATGACATAATGTTACCTTCCTGCCAAAGGAGTTTAGAATAAGAAAAATGTTATGCTTCTTCTGGGAAAAAAAATTAAATGAACAAAGACATAAGCACAAGCTCATAATAGATTAGACAGTGATATAGATCTAATCTTTGTTCGAATAAGAGATATTTCTTGTAAACACTCCTCTTTAAAGGATGAGTATTACTGCAGAGTTCATAACATAATGAATAAAATTAAATAGAATAACAATATACAGTATTGGCCCATGATTTCCAGTAAAGATGAGGCCAATGGCATTTGCCAGTATTTACACACAAATTATACAAGTGAGTGACAAATGCATGGTTAAGCTCAAAAATTCAAAATTTGCAATCCAAGTTATGCCCAATCCACTGCCAGCTTCTCATTGTACCAGAGTTCACCAACGTGATGTATGTTATACTGAAAGTTAAATCATTTCACATTTGAGTACCCTGTCAAAGACGTGATAACCATTACCTGGATACTGGCATGGAAAGTTACTTTTTACTGGTGTGGAGTCGCATTCTTTCAGGTTTTAATTGTCTACGGAGAGTTAGAAAATGCAACATTTTAACTTTACAAATGTATTTCAATTTTTTTTTCCTTTCTCTTTTAGCTTACCTTAATCCAATCTTATTACCTTTATTTCTGCTTCTGTATCTGGTTTGAAATTGAACTCACCCATTCCAATTTACACTTCCTAATATTCATAATTTCACAGTCATTCAATACAAATCATTGCAAAGGTTCATAGTCTTCTGCCTTCATGACTTAATAAAAGGGGTTGCATATTGCTAATGAGCCTGACATCTTGCCATCAAGATCAAAATTAGGTACTGCTGTGACTTACACAAAGTGAGCACTCAGGAAGGAACAATCTTAAGTCGGCATGGAAATTAACACTTAGCAGGTGGGTGGAGGAGATCACACCAGTTGGGAATGTACCATTAAGTGATCCTGCTAGAGATAGTGATGCTATCTTTAAAGGACAGCTAGCATTCTTTCAATGTGGCTAATGCCTCTTTGTCACTGGTATATGGAGTAAACCTGTTGCTTTAGTGTTGTTGGTACCTGAAGTACACCTGCTGCTTTCCAATGGGCCTGCTGCCTTGTATACTCTGCTCTCATCAATAGCAATCCCACTAAAAGACTGAGGAAGAAGATGTCTGAAACATGGCAGAGGGAAATGATACCTTGCTACTGAATCTCTTCCCAGCTGCTTCAGAAAAACAGCAACACCATGAAAAGACCAGACCAGCAGATCAAACAAACTGGGATAGTGTTGCAGAAGAGATCAACAGTAATGGGTAATTGTGGCACTTGGTTGCGAAGCCATGTTTAAGTTCATGACCTTGTTTATGAGCCACAGTATGTATCTGACACCTCACCTCCCTTATCAGCTTACATGTAGCAATTTCTTGGTGAGGTTGAAGGAAAGGTCCAGCCAGCCAGGCAAACAGGTATGGAGGAGGGGGTCAGACAACAGCACATCCTTTCAGAGGCATGGTCACCCCTCCTGCACCAGACTATTGTCTGCAGGTCAACAACAGGACAAAGGTCTGTCCACATCTGGACATGAGGAGATTGCCTCAGAGGGTTCACCATCCCATTACTCCCTTGTACCCTTGACCAATGCAGATACACTGACATTGATCAGTATTTGCATTTGGATTTGGGGTCCCAGCCTGATAAGCACATGACACATGCTCCTGAGCAGATTTCAGAAGATGTGAGAGTCAAGCACATACACTTGGAAAAGTGTGAGACAACCTGGCCATGCTGAGCCCTCAGCTGATGATGTGCCTCTGAAATCATTGGTAAGGTAGCATAAGCTTCAGCATGAGATGCTCAAGGGCTTGGTAGAGACTTAGGAATGTCCTTATTCATACGTATGAGGTCTTATAGGATGATTATTTTTACAACTAGATCTTTAAGGTAAACTGGAATTGTTAATGTGTGATCTGCTGACAACAGCAAGCCTACATGGACTGATTACCAAGCAGACTGGGGAGGGGGTGCTGAGGGGTAGGTCATGTGTTATTGAAATGCACATGATAGGTTTAACACTCAGAAAAAGACAGAAGAGATGTTCATGTTATTGCAGACATTTTGCCTCAGAGAGTTTGAATAGTATCACAGAGAAATAAGACCATAAGACCATAAGACATAGGAGTGGAAGTAAGGCCATTCGGCCCATCGAGTCCACTCCGCCATTCAATCATGGCTGATGCGCATTTCAGCTCCACTTACCAGCGTTCTCCCCGTAGCCCTTAATTCCTCTAGACAACAAGAATCTATCAATCTCGGCCTTGAAGACATTTAGCGTCCCGGCTTCCACTGCACTCCGTGGCAATGAATTCCACAGGCCCACCACTCTCTGGCTGAAGAAATGTCTCCGCATTTCTGTTCTGAAATGACCCCCTCTAATTCTAAGGCTGTGTCCACGGGTCCTAGTCTCCTCGTCTAACGGAAACAATTTCCTAGCATCCACCTTTTCCAAGCCATGTATTATTTTGTACGTCTATATTCAATCTCCCCTTAATCTTCTAAACTCCAAAGAATACAATCCCAGTATCCTCAGCCGTACCTCATATGTTAGACCTGTCATTCCAGGGATCATCCGTGTGAATCGCCGCTGGACACGTTCCAGTGCCAGTATGTCCTTCCTGAGGTGTGGGGACCAAAACTGGACAAAGTACTCCAAATGGGGCCTAACCAGAGCTTTATAAAGTCTTAGTAGTACATCTCTGCTTTTATATTCCAACCCTCTTGAGATAAGAGACAACATTGCATTCGCTTTCTTAATCAATGCGGACTTGCTGGGCCGAGTGGCCTGTTTCCACACTGTAGTGATTCAATGATTCTGTGAATTACTGTGAGGATATAGAGATTGGAATTGAATTCTCTTTGGAACTTTAAAAAATGAATTTGGCAGCAAGACGTATGTTATTATTGCACATAAGAGCAAAAGAAAGAGGAGGAGTCAGCCATTGAGCCGATCAAGCCTGTCCCACCATTCTTTATGAACATGGCTGATCTGCCCCAGGTGGTAATTCATCTTTGATAATACCACCTCGTAGCCCTCAACTTCACCGATTCTGGATGATAGTAAAACGTTGGTTAGTTTGATCTTAGAGAAAGATTACAGATCAGCACAACATTGAGGGCTGAAGGACCAGTACTGTGCTGTTCTGTTCTATGTTCCTCACTGCACTTTATACTTACTCTTCCTGCAAGTTGAGGACAAGTGCTTGACATGCACCAATGTTTTTGTCTGTACTTCTCTCAATGAACCTAAATGGGCCTAAAATACATTCAAACAGAGAAGCCTCTGACATCTACTTCCTAGAAGTTGGGAACTCACAGATTTAAGACACTGTTCCATCCATTCAGTATCATGTAGTGATATATTATTGCTCATCACCCTGATTACTAATCATCTATAACTTATAAATTAAGTACAAGTCTTACCACTACCAATACAGCAATATAAAAACACCCACTAAAAATGCCAGTTAATGGCAGAGTACATTATTCTTACCCTACAACTGTGTGGTACACAAGGATGCCATGCCCTCTTTCTGCTTCTGGGGCTCTATATGAATCCAATGCAGTAATGGACGAAAGCACAACTGCGCAAAAGTGAGGACTGCAGATGTTGGACATTAGTGTGTGGTGCTGGAAAAGCGCAGCAAGTCAGGCAGCATCCGAGAAGCAGGAGAGTCGACCTTCGGGCAAAAGCTCTTCGGGGAAGAGAAGGGTTCTGTCCTTGTTACGGCTGTTGGGGTGGAATTCGTGGGGGGAAGTGGATGAGATACGCTGAAGGGCATCATCGACCACATGGGAGGGGACACTGTGGTCTTCAAAGGAGGAGGTCATCTGGTGTGTTCTGTGGTGAAACTGGTCCCCCGGGAGCATATGTGGCAGAGGTGGAGTAATTGGGAATAAGGGATATTTTTACAGGAGGCAGGGTTGGAGGAGGTATAGTCCAGGTACCTGTGAGAGTAAATAGGTTTGTAGATGTCAGTGTTGAGTTGGTCACCGTTGATGGAGATGGAGAGGTCCAGGAAGGGGAGGGAGATGTCTGAGATTGTCCAGATGAATTTAAGGTTGGGGTGGAATGTGTTTTAAGGCAGTTGATGAACTGTTCAACCTCCTTGTAGGAGCATGAGGTGGTGCCGATATAGTGATGGATGTAGCAGAGGAAAAGGAGGAATGGTGCCTGTGTAACTACTGAAGATAGACTGTTCCACATAATCGACAAAGGGACAGGCATAGCTGGGGCCCATGTGGGTGCCCATGGCTACCCCTTTTGTCTGGAGGAAGTGGGAGAATTCAAAGGAGAAATTATTGAGGGTGGGGATCAGTTCAGCCAAACGAATGAGTGTGTTAGTGGAAGGGTACTGGTGGGGACGTCAGAAGAGGAAGAAATTGAGAGTTTGGAAATGGAGGTATATAGGGATGGTGAAGATGAGGTGTTGGGGGCCAGGGAAACATAAGTCTTGGAGGTGATGGAGGGCGTGGGTGGTGTCCCAAATGTATGTTCCTGGGCTGGGGGGATCGGACAGTATCGAGGTAGGTGATGAGTTAGGTAAATCACAATTACTCCAATTGCAAAAATTCTGCAAAAAGAACCTGAGAAGCTTAAATCAAATTCGAAAGAGCTGTTAGTACTCAGTTTAAAACTATGAATAATTCAAATACAAATCTTATTAAAAGGCTCAGTGGAAAGCCAGTGCAAGTTCCAGGCAGTAATTGTGCTCCCCTGAAAATAAATCTGTTTGATAGGATTATCACATCAGCACTTGCTTCAGGATAGTTTTAACCAAAATTTTTAATTACCAAACACTCAAATTTTATTTCAGTTGTGGGCTACTGACAAAAGTGCAAGACCCACCATGATTGCAGGTGCTTGCCTAAGGACGATGAAACTGATGAAATGATCATTATGCTCAGTAACACCCAAGATTAGCACTGAAATTATGCAGTCTTTGATGATTTAGGCATGTTTGTTTTTGTGTGCAGGGAAAGGGGTAAAGAGAAGCAGTTGGGGGCAAGAGAGAGAGGGGAAACAGTGGGCAGGAAGAGAGAGAGAGAGAGAGAGATGGGGGCGAGAGAGAGCAATACCATAGATTTAATTTTGTTCTTAACTAACAAGGCAACCCCACCCCCTCTGCCCACCTCTCTGTCTTTTCGATAAGTTGAAAGACCATGGAGGTTTAACTGCCAGTCCTGACCCCCCTGTAACCAAGTCTCTGTGATGCCTACTACATCATAATCATTCACTATTATCTGTGCCATTAGTTCATCGGCTTTGTTATGAATGCTACGAGCATTCTGGTAAAGTGCCTTAATGCTAACTTCCTTATCATTAGAGATGTTGGAAGTCATATGTCCTAAGTTATCCTTGCTTTTTACTGTATTCTCAGTCTGCCTCAATTTTAAATCCGCCTGGAAACATGTTATCCTGCTGCTTATCTTGCCATTTACCTCCATACTCCCTGTCGCTTTCACTTTCCCTTCCCCCCAACTCAGAAGTTTAAAGTCCTACTGACCACCCTATTTATCCTCTTCGCTAGAACATTGGTACCTGATCGGTTCAGGTGGAGACCGTCCCAACGGTACAGATCCCCCCTGTTCCAAAACTGATGCCAATGCCCCATGAAGTGGAATCCCTCTTTCCCACACCAATCCCTTAGCCACGTGTTTACTTGCCTAATTTTCTTGTCCCTATGCCAATTGGCACGTGGCTCGGGCAGTAATCCAGAGATCATGACCCTTGAGGACCTGTGCTTCAATTTCCTGCCTAGTGTTTCGTAATGCCCAAACAGGTCCCCACCCTAGTCTTGCCTAAGTTGTTGGTACCAACGTGGACCACAACAACTGGATCCTCCCCCTCCCGCTCCAATATCCTTTCAAGACGGTCGGAGATGTCTCGTACCCTGGCACCGGGCAGGCAACACACCATGCGAGACTCCCGATCCGGCTTGCAAAGGATACTATCTGTCCCCCTAATTATAGAATCCCCTATAACCACTACTTGTCTATTAGCTCCCCCCTCTTGATTGGCCTTCTGGACCATGGTGCCTTGGTCAGTTGGCTCATCCTGTCCAGAGCCCTTTTCCTCATCCGAACAGGGAGCAAGAATCTCGTACCTGTTGGACAAGGTCAAGGGCTGAGGCTCCTCCACTCCTGAACTCCGGTTCCCCCTACCTGCCTCACTTACAGTCACACTCTTTTGTGCCTGATCACTAGCTGAATGTGAATTACTTAATCTCCCAGGTGTGACTGCCTCCTGAAACAAAGCATCCAGGTAACTCTCCCCCTCCCGGATGTGCCGCAGTGTTTGAAGCTCAGATTCCAGATCATCAACTCTGATCCGGAGTTCTTCCAGCAACCAACACTTGCTGCAGATGTGGTCACTGCCGTTCACAATGGGATCAGCCAGCTCCCACATCATACAGCAACAACATATCACCTGCCCAGCCATCTCTGCTTAGTTAGTTAATTAGTTACTTTGTACAAGTATGAATTAGAATATGAAATAGACAGATAAATAGACAGAACAATGGCTGCTGTGATCTGCCAAGAGAAAAGGCTGTTTTCTCTGTTAGTTAAGAGACAGCAAGGTGGGGAAAGTGTGCCCACAGATCAGAGAACTTTATATTTGAAACCTAAATACCTAATTCAAATTAATTAGTATCAAATTAAATCCACGACAAGAATCTAACTTGTGCATACTTCAGAATGCCTTACAATTCAATATATCTGACCAATTTTATTATTGCTGTGTACATGGACATGTGTATATTATTTGAAACTTCTTCAGACAACTGGCAATTTTTAAATTATTTGTCAGAGTTGAGTGGACATGATTTCTTTGTACTTGGCAATCTTAGAAAACTATCATATATGACTGAAAGTTACAGAGCAGGCCAGAACTATGAATGTGGCTCTTTTAGTGCCACATAGTGGGTGTAATGACCTGACCTGGCAGGAAAACCAAGTTGCACAATTCTTTTGAGTACAAACCTCCTAGGGTCTGCCATCTCCAACATTCTCCAACACATCACTCCTCATATTAGTAAGCTTTATGGGTAAACCTAGCCCTGTCCTTTCAGGCACCTTGCCATATCTGCATCTGACAGAATAGTGCTGTTGCTCATACCAATCCTACAGCAATCCCTTGGTGGTCCTCCACAAGTGTGATCCTTCAATCTCCTAAAAACAATCCACAGCTCACACACATTGGTGTCTTCCTTCCTTGCAGGAAAAGGACAGCGGAAAACACCAGGGAGAAAGGAGTGAATTTGAGATGGCTCTGCATTCGTCTCCACCTCAGCAGTTGCAGAGATGGTGGCAACGGTGATAAGCTGGGACGTAACACCTCAGGAAATAGGGAATTGGGAGTGCCCAGTTACCCAGTGGCAGAATTAAATAACATAGCCAGTGATTTATAATATTCATGTTCACTTTACGTTTATACAATCATGGGGGGTATAGAAAGGGTGAATAGCCAAGGTCTTTCTCCTGCGGTGGGGGAGTCCAAAACTAGATGGCATTAGTTTGGATGAGAGGAGATAGATTTAAAAAGGACATGAGGGGTAACAAGTGGTGCACATATAGAACAAGCTGTCAGAAGAAGTGGCTGCTATTAGAACATTTAAAAGGCACCTGAATGGGTACATGAATAAGGAGGGTTTCTGGGATATGGACCAAATGGGACTAGGTCAGATTGGAATGTCTGGTTGGCACAGACAAATTGGACCAAAGGGTTTTATTCCATAGACTCTATGAATTGAAATATGATCTGCACAAGAATGTCTTCGAATCTTTTCACCTTGTCAGTTGTAATTCATATTGTCTAGGTCTTTCTGGCATTCTTCAAGAGATTATGTCAGAGAAGGGCAAAGACACCTCAAAAGGAGTCACTCCCTCTGAGGATGCACTGTCACAGGATTCATGCATATTCCCCAACAGCTCAGCTATATCCACCTCTGGGGGGTCATCAGTATAGGTCACTGGAACTCACCATGTATCAGCCACTAAAAGCATAACTGAGTGTGAACCTATGAAACATGGGGCTGCAAATATGTTAATTAAGATTTTTTGCCTCCATTTTTAACAACAAGCAGTCAGCTAAGATATTTCATCTCAAGAGGAAATGAGTGTTTCACTGATGTAATGTTAGACATGATTTATATTATTACCAGCATAGGTGCAGAACAACTATCCTAACTCAAGGTAAATAAATCTCAGGAGCCACATAAGACACAGCCAAGGATCCTTAAAGTAGTAGCAAGAGAGAAAATTGTAAGAATTCTAGCTCAAATCTTCCTGAAGGCACTGAATATTAATGTGGTACCTGGGACTGAAGGCAGGCAGCTAATATACCTAAAACAAAGGTATCTATAGTTCCTGAGGAAATTGTAGCCATTATGTGTACATTAAAAAAAAACTTATTCAAGATAAGATCATGGTGAATTTGGATAGAGTTGAAATAATAAAACATAATAAATATGGCTTAATGAGGGGGCACATGATCAATTAAACTTTATGATTTTATTTAAAGGGGTAAAGAAGGAGCTTGATCAGAATGAGGTCATGAAGCTGGGGGTTTTGAATTTGAGATAGTATGTCATGAAAGGCCAGATCT
The DNA here is from genome assembly GCF_004010195.1 of Chiloscyllium plagiosum. NCBI lineage: Eukaryota > Metazoa > Chordata > Chondrichthyes > Orectolobiformes > Hemiscylliidae > Chiloscyllium > Chiloscyllium plagiosum. The sequence continues at coordinate 43,467,100 of NC_057718.1, read as the reverse complement.
GAAAATACAGCTAATGAGAATTACTGGAACTATTCTACAATGGATATGCAATAGGTGAATTTAAAGAACCAAGAGTCTGATAGAACACAGATTGGCACCATCTGGATAGCGTATTTTGTAACCTATTTTGTTTTCTATCTTCATGACGTAAAGAGTCACAGGCACAACTGCTACTATTGCACTTGATACAAAACTCATGGTGGCACTCCATGTCAAAGCAGAGCACCATAATGTACAGGAGATTTCAATAAACTTAGGAAGGAGCAGAGACAATTTAATGTTGTAGAAAAACGCAAAATTTTCAGAAGGGATAGAGTACCTAGGAAAGAATTATCACTAAAATGGAAATAACGTGCAAATAAATTGAAAGAGATCTGGGCATTTAAATTGAAAATAATTTGAAACTAACGCAACAATGCTCTCAGTGAGAAAAATACTTCAGCTGTTGAGACGAATTATAAGATCAACATTAAGCCAAAATAATGTAATGTAATCCGATGACTTTATAAATCAGTAATGTGAACACACTTAGATTACACTGTACTGTTCTGATACCCATAGTACAGAAGAGATATGCTATTGAAATGATAAGGGAAAGCGACCACAATGACTGATGCAATAGAGGGACTGGATAATGAACCGCACTTATGTAAGATGGGACTGGCCTCACTGAAAGGCAGAAAGCTAAGAAGTGACATAACTGCTGTTTTTTGGATTGTAAAGAGATGAGACCGAGGCCAGTTGTTTCACCTTATTGAGAACAGAAGAGGTAGAGACCACAGCCCAAGAATGTACAAAACTATCCCATGAAAACATTGGAGAAGATATTAGCATTAAAAAAATGCAAAAAGATTCAGGGGTGTGGGGGGGGGGAGAGTTGAAGATGCAATTTATTACAACATAATGGAGTATAGCACCATACATCAAGTCCTGCTATTCCTGGAATTGTACCATTGGCATAAAACAATACTAACTGAAACTCTAATCCCATTATGTACAGACAAACCCATTATGTACAACCCTTACTTGTACAGACAAACAAACAAATAGGAAAAATAGATTTTTGTAGAGATAGAAACCTAGAAAAGCAGCTCAGTGATTTTTGCTTCCTGATTCTGATGTTCAGGCATTCTGTGTTTGGTCTGCCAAGCCCTTGGTGTTCATTGTCTTTCTCTGGAGTATTCCACTGGTGTGTAATTGCTGCAGAGAAACTGATTCACTTGAAAAGTGCCTCTAATTTATCAATTTAAAAATTACAGCTCACAGCAATTGCTTCAGGAAAGATAATGAGTTTTCTTCAAGTTTAAATTGAGATTTTCATTGCAGAGAACAGGCAGCTTCTGCTGGAGAGAACAGAACAGCCCACCCTCTCTCTCTCTTTGTCTGTTTCTGTTACTGATTCCCATTTCCAAACTTCAAGTTAGCTGAGAGTCAATCGGCTTTACTTGTAAACTTCTCCTTGGCTCCTGATCATCTGCATACTGGAGAAACTCAGAGGTGCAAAAACAAATTCACGCAACCATCCTGGTAAATCCCAGTGCCTTTTAGTTTTAGGAAAAAGACAGAACTTACTCCTTGCGCTCCACAGAGTTTAAAGTCACCAAAATAAAAAGACACAGTTCTTTCAAATGCTAACCAATGCATATGTGACTGCTTTGCAGTTTTATGACAATAGGTACAGCATGGGTGTCCAGGCTTGTAGCAGGCAAACAAAACTAAATCAGATTCTGTGTGCAGATTTTGATTCAACAACTACTGGCCAGGCTTAACTGGGCTCCAGACCTTTTGCTTCACTGCCATGTTTCTTCACTGCCATGTTTTTGGGAAGTTTTGTCATGTGGAAATGACCTTTCCAGCACTCAGAGTTAAAAGTCTTCTTGGTAGATTGTTGACACTTTATTGCTGGTGTGCATTACATCAGTAGGCAATTTAGTGACAAAAATAGTCCCATTCTTACTCACCAACTAATTTTATGCAGCTGATTTTAAAATGATACACACTACAATTTTCAATGAGGAGTTTCCTTTTAATGTTGATTCACGTCAGGTCTGATACAGAGTCACATGACACACTTGGCACTATTTTGAAGGAGATTCTCCGGCGTCCTGCCCTCTTGATTACTGCAACTTCCAGTATAAACAGATATGATATAGAGTCATAGAGTCTTAGAGATGTACAGCATGGAAACAGACCCTTCGTTCCAACCCGTCCATGCCGACCAGATATCCCAACCCAATCTAGTCCCACCTGCCAGCACCCAGCCCATATCCCTCCAAACCCTTCCTATTCAAATACCCATCCAAATGCCTCTTAAATATTGCAATTGTACCAGCCTCCACCACATCCTCTGGCAGCTCATTCCATACCCGTACCACCCTCCGTGTGAAAAAGTTGCCCCTTTGGTCTCTTTTATATCTTTCCCCTCTCACCCTAAACCTATTCCCTCTAGTTCTGGACTCCCCGACCTCAGGGAAAAGACTTTGCCTATTTACCCTATCCATGCCCCTCATAATTTTGTAAACATCTATAAGATCACCCCTCAGCCTCCTACACTCCAGGGAAAACAGCCACAGCCTGTTCAGCCTCTCGATAGTTCAAATCCTCCAACCCTGGCAACATCCTTGTAAATCTTTTCTGAACCCTTTCAGGTTTCACAACATCTTTCCGATAGGAAGGAGACCAGAATTGCACGCAATATTCCAACAGTGGCCTAACCAATGTCCTGTACAGCCACAACATGACCCCAACTCCTGTACTCAATACTCTGACTAATAAAGGAAAGCATACCAAACACCTTCTTCACTATCCTATCTACCTGCTACTCCACTTTCAAGGAGCTATGAACGTGCACTCCGAGGTCTCTTTGTTCAGCGACACTCCCTAGGACCTTACCATTAAGTGTATAAGTCCGGCTAAGATTTGTTTTCCCAAAATGCAGCACCTTGCATTTATCTGAATTAAACTCCATCTGCCACTTCTCAGACCATTGGCCCATCTGGTCAAGATCCTGTTGTAATCTGAGGTTACCCTCTTTGTTGTCCACTACACCTCCAATTTTGGTGTCATCTGCAAACTTACTAACTGTACCTCTTCTGCTCGCATCCAAATCATTTACATAAAGGACAAAAAGTAGAGGACCCAGCACCGATCCTTGTGGCACCCCACTGGTCACAGGCTCCAGTCTGAAAAACAACCCTCCACCACCACCCTCTGTCTTCTACCTTTGAGCCAGTTCTGTGTCCAAATGGCTAGTTCTCCCTGTATTCCATGAGATCTAACCTTGCTAATCAGTCTCCCGTGGGGAACCTTGTCGAATGCCTTTCTGAAGTCCATATAGATCACATCTACTGCTCTGCCCTCATCAATCCTCTTTGTTACTTCTTCAAAAAACTCAATCAAGTTTGTGAGACATGATTTCCCATGCACAAAGCCATGTTGACTATCCCTAATCAGTCCTTGCCTTTCCAAATATATGTACATCCTGTCCCTCAGGATTATAAGTAAATATAAGTAGTTATTCCATAGATTTGGTGATCAAAACTGTTCACAGTATTCTAGTTGTGTTCTCATTAAATGAGGATACAATTGTAGCAAAATATCATGAGTTATGTAACACAATCCCCTTGCAATATGGCCAACATCCCATTTCCACCCCAACCATTCCTGCATGCTTACTATCTGCTTTCTTTTTATGAGTTTCTCTGAACATTAACATATAGAAGGTTTACACCATGTAAAATATTTTGCTTTGGTATTCTTATTCCCAAATTGGGTAACTTTTGACTTTCCCAGTTACATTCCATCTACCACCCATGTTGTTGCATCTCTTTGCAGACCCAATATGTCTGTTTCACAGCTTTCATTCCCGCCAAGCTTTGTTCTTAGCATCCCCAAAGGCCAGAGAAAAACTTCATATCCAATTCTCTGGTCAACCATTCACTTACAACCCAATGCCAAAATAGATTGGTATCACTCTGGTCTATACATTGACCTTCCAGCAACACACCAGAACAAGTCATTAGTCTGTACAATTTTCCTTTCCAGAAAACAGGTGAAATTGGGATACTGAATTTATTCAAATTTGAGTTAAGTTGATTTTTAATAGACAAGAGAGTCAAGATGATGGGGTACAGACAGAATAGGAAACACAAGATCTGCCATGATTTTATTGAATGGTAGAGCAGGCTTGAAGGATTACATGACCTACTCCTGCTCCCAGGTCAAATGTTCCTTTCTTCCTATAATAAAAAAAATGTCATGATGACAGTGAATCTCATGTAGAAGCTGGTCAATACCATTTGGGGCACCAGAGCCATTACATTACTTCATTCAACCTGGTGTACCAACCAGCAAGCGAAATATCAGATGCTGCCAGACCTGCTGAGTTTCTCCAGTAATTTCTATTTTTGGAATGTTCCTTAACCTGTCCCAGGGGCTGACATTCAAATGTGATGGATATTCACCTCTGGAAATCCTGGAGAGTTAATTCTGGCATGTTGAGATCAACAAAGTATGAATGGCTCTCTAAGCTAGCACATATTGAATGTCATTTTCATGGGTTAAGCATCCTCCTCAAAGAATACCATTAGCCTACAGCTCACAAATCACTGCCATTGACACAGGACCTCAAAAAAAACCCTGCGCACTGTCTAAAGTCCCATAGTCCCTGCAGGAATGCATTCCACAGACTGGCAACAGAAACTCAATGTGTGAATGAGAATATCACCAACTGGAACCTGGTAAATCAACAGAATGGTGAGGTCACAGGTCTCAACTTTACACAATAAACCTAGATAATCCTTACTCACTTGAGGACAGGCTGGGGAGAATGAGGTCACTGCTTCCACATGTGGAACTTGAGATATTGTTTAATTTTAGACTGGGGCTTTCCAAATCAGACCCTCACCCACAGGGTAAACTTTTACGCCCTGACAGGCCCATTTCTGGTGGCAGCACAACCATTCACACAGCATCAGCTGAAGCTACTGAATGGATGATTAACCTCAAATTAAATTACCCCTGCTGTGCCAGCTATATAAATGAAAAATAAGTCACTAACAAGCTGAAACATACTCTCTCAGTCTCTGCATCAACATCGTTATTGTAGGGTGGAAATGTCCCCTACCTGATGTGCACACGGCAATGGCAAGAAAGTAAGGAAGCCACAGAGAGAATGAAAAATCCAAATATTAGCATTGACAACAACTTTTGTAAATTTCTGTACAAGTCTTAAATGGCAATTTTGAAACCTTGCCATTAACAGTGTCAATTTTATTTTCACGCATTTCCTTCTTTTAAAGCTCAATTCTTCTCATGACCTCTTTCATTTCTCCTCATCTTTACTGAGAACCGAGATGGTGCAAATTCCTGACTTGTAAATCAGATTAGGTATTCTGCATATTCTGCAGCTTACTGAACAGTTGTCTGACCCATTGCTCAATTGTTTCTTCACAACAGTATCCCTACACGCTCCAAGGCTTCCATCTTTTACAACTGCTCATTCACTCAAGTTGGTTCAGCAAACCACCAGCCTTACCATATTATCAAACATGTTCTCGGTCCAACTTTCAGCCTTTAACACTTTATTCTAGAGTTCGTGATCACCTAGTATTCCATGCTTCTGCATGGAGGAATACATCTGCATCTTATGTAAATGATTAGGACGCATCGTATCAAACTTCGTTTGCTTTCCTTGCAAGCTCTTACTTAAAACTGTCAACTTCTGTATGCTTCGCATTTGCTTTTCTTTGAGCAGGCTCACTGACTCTAGCACTAACTTAACAGACTGCCTGCCTCTGTGGTTTGCATGGCTCAGATGGAGAGACAGGCAGTTTGTTATGGTAGGGAGCACTGAGCATTTAATGGGATGGACATGCCACTCTATGAGATTGTGGAGATGGTTTTTCAACATTGCACTACGAGTGTTAAAGTCAAAGGGGAACAATCCTTAGTCGGGTAAAGCAGGAATACAGTATGTCGGGGGCTGGGGGGGAGGGGGTGTGGTGAGTACCACTAAAGAATACCAAGATTTAATGGAAGTGGATGGACACGCCGTTATTGCCGATGCAGGAGCAAGAGGGGTAATTAGATGTCCCAAGTGAACGAGTCGGAAACACAGATAGTGGGAAGGGTTCATAGTTTGGGAGGTGGAGGTGTGTGAATGACATGATATAGGCAATACTGAGAGCTGTAGTCCATGAGTTTTGGAAGGACATTTGTGCAATAGCAAACTGAGAGAGAATGATGGCCCTTTGAAATTGAGGTAGTCATTGACCTTCTTTATATACCACTGAGCGTCTCACCTTACTGACATGGGCTCCAATCAGTTTCCAGGCTAGTTTGATTTAGTGGTGTGGCCTGCTGTCATAGTCAGATGTAAAGAGGACAACTGCCCCTTCCACAGTACCCCATCCACCAGTATCTCCCCCTGTCTATAGTGAAGGGTAGTTCCTGGCTTTCAGTGTCAAAAGTGGTGTACAGCTTCAGTTTAAATATAACACCAGCAGTATAAAAGCACTTCCACCCCTCCTACTGCACTATTACCCAAGAAGGGCATCCAAGAGCTCACCTGGATTATTAATGAGATGAAGTGCAGAAGACTGAGTAAGAAATATCACTCCCAGTCATGGTAGATCAGCCACCATTGAACCTCATTAAACAAAATACAATCTGAAAATAGAAAAATTCCACCAAAGATGGTAAATAGTCAAGTCTCAGTTCTTCAATCTAATTGGCCCCTCAATTATCCTCTCATTCCAATATTCAGTTAGTGTCCTTGACTTTGAAGACAGACAAAAAATATTTGTTCAGCACTGCTGCCATATCCTCAGTCCCTCTGATAATTTTTCATGTCTCTGTTTCAAAGGGACCAACATTTATATTAGTTACTCATCTTTTTATATATTTTAAAGACTCTTACAAAATGCTTTTGTGTTCTTGGACAGTTTTCTCTCAAAATCGTTGTTTTCTAGCTTTATCGACTTTTTGATGATTTGCTTTTTTTTATTCTTGCAATTTTCATGTTTACTACTGCTCTTTGAAATGTTATTAGTCTTTTGTTTTCAGCTAATGCAATCCTGAACTTTCCTGGTACGGGAACTCTTGCAGAGTTATTTTTTATGGAATGTTGATGAGTTGAATCGTTTCTTTAACTGTTTCCTTTTTTTGTTTATCACCATGCGTTTTAGTCTATTTACCAAATCAAACTTCACCAACGTTGAATTCGTATTGATGTTATTGGCTTAAGATCCTTGTATGTAAGTCAAGTTCATGACTTTCAACATTAATATGCAAGTTTACTGTATTATGATCACAGTTTGCGAAACGATCTTTCTCTCTGAGATTGTTAAAAAAAATGCCTCACTGAAACTAAAATAATTTAATCACTGGCTGTTTCTGCAATGTATCTTTTCAAGAAACTATCACAATAACATTCTAAAAACTCACCTTCAAAACCACCTTTTCCAATTCCACTGGTTCAATCAGTATGAAAATTAAAGACCCCACATTTATTATATAACCTTTGATTACAAGCTCCAATTATTTCTTGCTAAATGTTAAATCCAATGCTATAATCATTATTATGGGCCCTATAAACTACACCTGGTGTTTTTTAATCCCTTCTATTTTTTAATTTTACATTTACTAATTTTACTTCTTGATATTCTTAGTCAAGATCCTTTCCCACTCCCATTTTGATTTCATCCTTTGCTATCTCCTGCTTTTACACACTACAATGCTGCATATCCTATAATATTCACTTCCTGACAGTACTCCCATCAAAAATAAAGTTCTGAAGAAGGGTCACTGGAACCCAAAACATTTAATTCTGCTTTCTCTCCACAAATGCTGCTAGACCTGCTGCGTATATCCAGCAATTTCTGTTTTAGTTTCAACATTCCCTTTAAGCTGTATGGTCACTCAAAGGTCCGCACATGGCAATGAGCAAATCAACACCATTCACAGCATTGACATCTGAATCCAAACATCACTCAGATACACAGACCTTAGACATCCATACAAAAGGAAAAGTAATTAGTGGAATGTTGCTTTCCAAACTTAGTCACTTTGTAACCATGTCTCGAGGAATAAATCTAAACTATTTAACTATTTGACTTTTTAATTCTGAATGCTCTGCATAATTAGGCAAAGAGCTTTTAATTATATGCTTCTATTACTATTATTCTCTGACACAATATTACTGTTAAATTCTCCATCCCTACCTGACCCAGCCTGTTGGACTGTTGGACTTACACCCAAATCACTGTGTATTTCTAATCGACAAATTTTTACTCACATACCATTAAACCATTAATCGATACCCCTGCCAGGCACCCACCCAACTCCCTACATATTCTTAAATGTAAAGTTGTATCCCTAATGATTATAAATGCAACTATAGCACTGGAGAATTAAAAATTTCTAAGTAAGGCCAAAAGATATAGGAGCTGAATTAGGCCATTTGGCCCAATGAGTCTGCTCCATCATTCAAGCATGGCTGATATGTTTCTCAACCCCATTTTCCTGCTTTCTGCCTCATAATTCTTGATCCCCTTATTAATCAAAAACCTGTCTTAAATATACTCAATGAATTGGTATCCGCAAACCTCTGCGGTAATGAGTTCTACAGATTCACCACCCTCTGGCTGAAGACATTCCTCCCCATCTTAGTTCCAAAGGGTCACCCCTTCATACTGAGACAGTGCTCTCAGGTCCCAGTCTCTCCTACCTATGGAAACACCTTTCCACATCCACTCTATCCAGGTTTCTCAGTGTTCTAAGTTTCAATGCGATTCCCTCTCATCCTTCTAGACTCCATTGAGTACTGACCCCACAGTCCTCAACCACCACCCTCAGTTGACAAGCCCTTCATTCCTGGGATCATTCTTATAAACGTCCTCTAGAACTGCTCCAACGCCAGCCCATTCTTCCTTAGATACAGTACCCAAAACTGCTCACAATATTACAATAACAGTCTGAAAATGTGTTGCTGGAAAAGCGCAGCAGGTCAGGCAGCATCCATGAAGAAGGGCTTATGCCCGAAACGTCGATTCTCCTGTTCCCTGGATGCTGCCTGACCTGCTGCGCTTTTCCAGCAACACATTTTCAGCTCTGATCTCCAGCATCTGCAGACCTCACTTTCTCCTACAATTACAGTCTGACAAGAGACTTACACAACCCCAGCAGTATATGCCTGCCCTAGCCCTCTTGAAATGAATGCTAATTTTGCATTCACCTTCCTAATTGCCAACTGAACTTGCATGTTAACCTTAAGGGAATTCTGAACCAGATCTCCTAAGTTGCTTTGCGCTTCAGATAGCCAAAGCCTTTCAACATTTAGAAAATAGTCTGCGTGTCTATGCTTCTACCGAAATGCATAGTCTCACACTTTCCCAAACTATATTCCATCTGCAACTTCTTTGCCAGTCTCCTAGCCTTTCCAACTCCTTCTGCAGCCTCCCTGCTTCCCCCACACCACTAGCCCCTCCACCTATCTTTGTATCATCTGCAAATGAAGTAGCAATGCCCTCAGTTCCTTGATCTAGATCATTAGTATTTAACATGGATTGTTGTAGTCCCAACACTGACCCTTGTGAAATTCCATTAGTCAACAGACGCCATCCTGAAAAAAACGCTTTATTGCCCACTCTTTACCTTCTGCCAGTCAGCCAGTCAGCCATGCCTGCACTGTGCCCCTAACACCATGGGGTCTTGTCTTATTGAGCTCTTTCATGTGCAGCATCTTGTCAAAGGCCTTCTGGAAACCTGAATGGATCACGTCCACTAGTTCTCCTTGTCTAATTTGCTTGTTATCTCCTTAAGAAATTCAAATATAGTTGTCAGGCATGACCTTGCCTTGTATATTCATGCTGACTCAGCCCTGTTTTACCACACACCTCCAAGTGCTTTGCAATCTAATCCTTAGCAATGAATTTGAAAATCTAACCAAAGATCCAGGCCAGGCTAACCAGTCTACAATTTCCTATCTTCTGCCTCCCTCACTTTTTTAAACAGGTGTGGTATATTACTCTCTTGGTGTGGTATATTACTGTTTTTCCAGTTTTCCAAGACCCTCAGTGACTTTCATAATTCCTGAAACATCACCTCCAATAGACCCAAAATCTCCTTAGCTATCTCCTTCAAAACCCCACGGTGTAGTCCATCTTGTCGAGGAGATTTATCCACCATCAGACCTTTCAGTATATCCAGCACCTTCTCCTTAATGATGGCCACTATGCTCAACTCTTCCCCCTTACTGTCTTGAAGATCTGGTATGCTACTGTTGACATCCATCATGAAGAATAATGCAAAGAACCTGTTCAGTTCCTTTGCCATTTCTTTATTCCCCATTACTACTTCTCCAGCCTCGTGTTCCCATGGTCCAATGTACACTTTTGCCTCTCTCTTACATTTTATATATTTTAAAATATTACATTACGAGCTAGCTTACCTTCATATTTTATATTCTCCCCCTTATTGCTTTTTTACTTTTCCTTAGTTAGTTTCTAATGGCTTCCCAATCCTCTGGCTTCCCACTTATCTTCACCAACTTTGTCTGCTTTTTCTTTTGTATTTCTGCTGTCCCTAACTTCCCTTTTCAGCCACAGTTGCCTCATTTTCCACTTAGTATGCTTCTTCTTCCTTGCTATGGATTTATGCTAAGCCTCACAAGTTACCCCCAGAAACTCTTAGCACTGGTGCACAACATCTTCTCTGACAGTCTCCACTTATAATCAACTCTAGTCAGCCTTTCCCTCATGTCATTATAGTTACCTTTACTCAATTGTAATACTGCAACATTTGATTCAAACTTCTTCTCAAACTGCAGTTTGAATTCTATCATATTGTGGTCACTGGTCCCCAGGGGTTCCTTCACCTTAAGCTTCATAATCAAATCTGCCTTGTCAAATCCAGAATTGCCTGTTCCCTAATGAGCTCTAACTCAAGCCACATCAAATCCATTTCACAGACATTCCATGTTTCCTTGGGATCCATTAACAACCAAATTTTCCCTTTCCACTTGCATATTGAAGTCCCTCATGATTATTGTAATTGTACCTTTCTTGCATACCTTTTTATCTCCTAATTTATTTTCTGTCCCACATCCTAACTATTGCTAGGAGGCCACGAAACTCCCTTCAGGGTCTTCTTTCCTTTGCTGTTCATTAACTCTACCCAACATAAATGAATAAATTAAAAACATCTGGGATTAAAAGTAAGGGTCATTAATGGTGGCTATGTTGTGTAAAAATGCTTTTAATTTATTGTGTTTCTTTCCTGGGCTGATCCATATTGGAGTCCAGGCTTACAAGCAACTTGATTGTCTCTTATTTGGCAAAATATGGGAATTATCATCATCACCATCAACATCCTGAGGTCGGCAATGACCAGCAGTAATGTGGTCAACCATACTGATACTATTTCCAAGTACCAAATCAAAAGTGCAATGGAATATTGTTCATTTGCCTCGATCCATGAGGTCTAAGAACACATAAAAAGCTTGGCACCATCCAAGACAAAGTGGCCTGCTTGATTTGCGCTTCATCCACCATCTTAAGCTTTTCATTTCCTGCTCCTGTGGTGTACTCTTGCACAGTAATGTGCCTCATATTCTTTGACAATATTTTCAAACTCACCACCCCTAGTACCTGGAAGGACAAGAATAGCAAGTACATAAAAACATGACCATCCATAAGTTTCCCTCCCATCCTAACCTGGAAATATATTACTGTTTCTTTAACATTGATTGGTCAAAATTCTGGAACTCATGAAGCTACAGTACTATGGACTGAAGCAGTTCAAAAAAATGCAGTTCACTACCACCTACTGGAGGGAATTCGGGATGAACAACCAATACAGGTAGAAGATCCTTTATCCAAACATCCAAAAACCAGAAAGCTCTGAAATCTGAAGGTTTTTTCTCATTAACAAGCTTGTTTGGCGAGCAAATAGTTAACCCAAGTCAACACCCACTCAATGTGTGTCACTCAGATGTGACATGGTGGGGTTGGGGGGGTTGCTGGTGGCCAAGCTCGTTCTTAGTTATAAGTCAGCTTCTCCAGTAAGATTTTTAAAAATCTCACCATTAAATTGTCACATTCTGAAAACCGAAAAATTCCGAATTCCGAGAAACAGCTGGTCCTGAACATTTCGGATAAAGGATTTTCTAACTGTACTAGCATTGTTAATAATGCTGAAAAACAATGAATATTTTAAGCAGTTGCTACAAAGGAAGCTCACCACAACTTTCTCAAGTGCACTTAGGAATGAGCGATAAATGTTAGTTCTATCTAGAATGCCAACATTGGGCACAATTTAGTTTGAAGTGAAAGGTTGTATTTTTCCAGTTCCATATGGATTTCTACATTGAAGTTTTTAATCATTTTCTTTTTCCTAATCTATTGTATTCTGTTAGAAAACTGAACTCACTTTTTTTTTTGTAAATCCAAACATCTGAATAAATTGCGAATGATCCTCCACTCACTTTCATCCTCAGAGCAGGCAACTTGTTCCCAGACACTTCCCAGAATCTCCAAAATCAGTTACATGGAGCATCAACAGCAATTTATAAGTAAGTGAAAGATTGGACTAATGATTTTACATTGAAACAATCATGCCTCAGCTTTGCTATCCTATAACGTCTCGTCATTAAAATGATGGACAATTAAACCACTTACTGAAAAAGGAGGATCCACAAACATTCCCATCAGCCAGCACACAATATAAAGGAAATATTTCAATAATCTTCAGTTAGGTGCTGAGTGGATGATTCTTCACTGTCTCCTCCAGAGGTCCCCAGCAATACAGATGCCGGTCTGCAACCAAATCAATTCATTCCAATGTGATATCAAGGAATAATGGAGGCTGTGAATTCTGCAATGGACCCTAACAATGTTGCAGCATACCACTGAAGATTTGTGCTCCAAACCCTCCCATAACCTGCCCCTAACCAAATTGTTCCAGCACAGCTACGACAGTAGCATCTACACAACAATGTCAAAAGTTGAGCAGGTATGTCCTGTACGCAAAGAGTAAGAAAAACCAAGTCCAACCTATTACCATCCTGTCAGTCTACTCTCATTCATCAGGAAAGTGATGGAAGGTGTTCAAGAGTGCTATCAAGTAACTGTTGCTTAGTGAGAGCCTGCTATGATGCTTAGTTTAGATTTAAACCTGGATCACTCAGCTCTTGACGTCATTACAACTGTGGTTCAACATGAACAAAAGAGCTGAATTCCAGAGATAAGGTGAGTGTGACAGCACTTGACATCAAGGCTGCATTTAACCAAATGTGTCATCTAGCAAGGTTGTGGTTGTTGGAGATCAGCCATCTCAGCTCCAGGCCATCTCTGCAGGAGTTCCTCAGTGTAGTGTCCTAGGCTCAACCATCTTCAGCTGTTTCATCAATGAGCTTCTCTCCATTTTAAGGTCAGAAGTGGGGATGACTGCACAACTTTCAGCACCATTCATGATTCTTCAAGTACTGAAACAATTTGCAGCCAAATATTCAGGTTTGGTCTGGGAAGTAGCAGATAATATTCATGCCAAGCAACAACCATCTCAAGCAAGAGAATCTAACTATCACCCTTTGATATTCAGTGGTATCACCATCACTTAATCCACCACTATTGACATTCTGGGGGTTCCCATTGACCAGAAACTTAATTCGATTCGATATAAATACTGTGACTGCAAGAGCAGGTTAGAGGGTAGGAATTTTGTAGCAATCAACTCAACCCTCAACTCCACAAAGTCCATCCACCATCAATAAGGTACAAGTCAGGAATGTGATGGACCACTTCCTTTTTGCCTGGATGAGTTCTGCTCCAACAATAAACAAGAAGCTTAATAAATATCTTGACTGGCATCATATCCACAAATATTCAGTTTCTCCATCACAAAAGCTTAGTAGCAGCAGTGTATAGTATTGACAAAGTGCACTGCAGGAATTCCCCTAGGTTTCTTAATCAACACCTCCCAAACCCATGACTACTTTCATCCACGAGGACAAGGGCAGCAATACGTAGGAACACAATAACCCGACTGTTCTCCTCCAGCCACTCACTATCCAGACTTGGAAATATGCTGGCATTCCTTCAGTACACTGGGTCCAAATTCATTAAATCCCTTCCTGATGGAAAAGTGGGTCCACTTACATTAAACGGAATGCAGCAGTTCAAGAAGACAGTTCACCACCACCTTCTCAAGGGCAAAAAGGGGTGAACAATAAGTATTGGCTCAACCAACGATGCCCAGAGTCCACTGATTAATTTTTAAAAGACTCAGAAGCTTGGCTTTTGTTGGCACCATGCACAGCAGCTTTCTTATTTAATTTCTGCAATTATGTGAAACTGTCTTCAGAAAATGAAATGTATTTATCTAATCTCCAATGTATCCTCAGGATGACTGAAAACACATTACATCCAAAAGTGGAGTTGACATTGTGATGTAGAAAATGGGGCAGCCAACTGGGAGACACTTGGTCCCATGATCAGGAGCAAATAATCTGCCAGTATTTTTGATGTTGATTGAGAGACAAGTAGTGACCATGACACCTCACATGTTTCTTCAAAACAGTAATATACAATCTTTTTATATCAATCTGTGAAAACACCAGGCAACTGAATCTACATTTAAAAAATTGCATTTCCTGTTTCATTCACTGGCGTTTGATAACTTTACAAATTGGGATGTGAATGACACACCAGCCAGTGAGCAAACTTGGAAAAACAATGGAGCTAGATTCTGGAATACACACTGAACTATTTTTGATTTGATTTGATTTGATTTAGTATTGTCACATGTACCAAGAGATAGTGAAAAATATTGTTTTGTGTGCTAATCATACCTTAGATTAAATATAAAATCGCACAATACCAGGTTATGGTCCAACAAGTTTATTTGGAAGTGCTAGCTTTCAGAGCACTGCTCCTTCATCAGGTAACTGATTACTGGACTAGTTCCCTGATGAAGGAGCAGTGCTCTGAAAGCTAGTACTTCCAAATAAACCTGTTGGACTATAACCTGGTGTTGTGTGATTTTTGTCCAGACTCAATGGAAGGAAGGCTGTTTTTCATGATAGATTAGGCTGTGTTCACTGATCTCCGTAATTTCTTGTGATCTTGGACAGAGCAATTGCCATATCAAGCTGTGATGTATCCGGACACAATGCCTTCTATGGTGCACTTATAAAAATTGATAAGAGTCATTGTGGACATGATGAATTTCCTTAGTGTTCTGAGGAAGTAGAGGCAGTAGTATGTTTTCTTGACTGCAGCATGAACATGATGGACCAGGACAGATTGTTGATGGTATTTACTCCTAGGAACTTGAAGCTGTCAACCACCTGCACCTCAGCACCATTGATACTCAGGGGTGTGTTCCCACTCTGCTTCCTGAATCATGACCAGCAACTTTATTTTGCTGATATTGGGGGAGAGATTATTGTCTATACCATACCACTAAGCTGTCTATCTCCTTTTTGTAGTTGGATCTCATTGTTTGAGATCCAACCCACCATGGTAGTGTCATCAAATTTGTAAATGGAATTAGAACTGAAAATCAGCCACACAGTTTTGAGTGTATAAGAAATACAGTAAAGGGCTGAGTATACAGCCTTGCAGGGCACTGGAGTTGAGGATCATTGTGGAGGAGGTGTTGTCACCTATCCTTCCTGATTGCAGTCAGGAAGTCAAGGATCCAGTTGCAGAAGGGGGAGCAGAGTTGTAGGTCTTGGAGTTTAGAGATGAGCTGGGTTAGAACTCTATTTTAACAGCTAATTTTGAGCAACAGAGCCAGACAGAAGGAAAAATAACTTTGGCCTCTGCCTCTTTTTCTCAACATTTCAGAATGCTGCATTCAGTGAAAAAAACTAATTGTATGAACAACCTTCATTTTCTCGCAATTTTAATTAAAGTACGATTGCTCCATGCTAAACAGAAAGAAAACAAATGTTGTGACTGATCAAGAGAGGTTCTGAAAGAGGGGAGTAGTTCTTCCTCCTCACTTGGTCACGACATCATCCAAAACATAGAAGTTATAATAGTGGCAGTTAAACATTTCCTCTGTACTTTAATGCAGTGGCAGCATACATTTGTGTGGTTAAGTCTCTAGAAAAGGTCTTAAACCAGTAAGCTTCTGACTTCGAGACAAAAGTATTACCAACATTGCTGTAGCTGACACCACAAGATCTTAATGTACTATCGAGGGAACCAAGCCTGGATGGTATATTAACGATAATAGTCAAATAACCAATAACTCATCAGAAATTGATTAACTTTTTGGGTTAGTTTATTTAAAATAGGAAAAAAATGTTATATGCTTATGAATCATATATTTCAGCAAATCAACTAATTTCCATGTGCACACATAGCAGACAAACAACATTGTGCGTGGATTCGTTAAAGGTATATGTATCCTTCAAGGCAGGATACATATACAACATATCCCTTCTTTGTAATAATAATTTAACAGCTTACAATAAGAGGTGAAGCTACGCGTCTCTGTAGCATGTAGGTAATTTGTTGGATCTGTCCAGATCGCATTACAATGACTTTGTCCATAGGAGTGCCATTGATTTCCCACAATCAGCAAAACTCTACAACACAATGATACAATCGGACAGTAATGACAGCGAACAACCAGAAGGCCCTGAGGTGATGTAAGGTGCTGCTCCAGTTGCAGATGCCAGGGTGATGGAGTGCTGAGCCAACGAGGCAATTGAGATCCTCACTGCTTTTTAGTTGCTGCCAGAGTGCAAATCCCTGCAAGATCTTTTGATTTCCCTCTCAATAAATGCACTATGGAAGTGTCACCAAATTCAAACACTTCCTACAGACCTGAGACCCCTGGTACCAAGAAAGAAAAAGGCTTCAGGCTATTGGCATTGATAATTCCATCTGCATGGATCCCTCAAACATTCAGACGCTTCTCACTTGAAAGAGTGTCGCATGTGACTCAGTCACACATGCTCCAATCCTGGCAAGACAAAAATGAGGACTGCAGATGCTGGAGATCAGAGTCAAGGTTAGAGGCAGAGAGCCTCCAAGGTGGAGAGATGAAGGGCTTTTGCCCGAAACGTTGATTTTCCTGCTCCTCGGATGCTGCCTGACTAGCTATGCTTTTCCAGCATCACTCCAATCCTGGCAAGTTCTAGCCAAGATTTCTATGCACTCAACTGTAAAATGCAGAGCATCTCAACTGCAGATGCTGCTGAGACAATAGCTTTTGAGGGATGAAAAACAATGAGCAATGTACACTGGCCTCTCAGCGATGTGCCTCAGTTCCCAACCTAAGAAAAGTTAGAAAACACTTTATGTCAAACTCAAATTTACCACCACCTCTAAGACTCAACAATATATGGTGTCAGCTACCCTCAAACCTTACTCAACAACTCCTCACAACAACTCAAATGTTATCTCATTCTTCTCTGCCCAATTTTCCCTCTGGGGTCACAAAGTTTAAAGCATCTGAATAGGGTCACGTTTTGTGAAAGTTTGGGAAGAAATAAAATAATTGTCCAACCAAGGATTGTTGATAAAGATAAAGGATACCCCTGCCTCTTTTCGGATGCTTCAAAAGCAGGTTAGAACTGTACATGAATTAAAAGTGCTATGTTGTTTTAAGCACAAACTAAGTTGAACATCTATTCATTTGTGATACCAACCGGCTTCTCATTCAACTGTACAAATCTCAAGGCTAGGCAAAGCAACACCCTAAACAAATGAACACGATTAAAATTGTCTAAAGATAAGGAATGCTTGAAACACTATAACTATTTTACTATAACAGGTTAGCAATGCCTCTTTTAGTGAGCAATCTTTCTTGATTCATCCAAATCGCAGCTTTTATAGTGATCCACACATAATATTTCTTTTATTAAATTTCTGTCAAAATAGGTTTTGTGAAAAGTCATTAAAGAGATTTGTGCAACAAATGAACTTCAAACAATTAGCATGGAAACAGGGATCTGGATGTCAGAATTGTATATGATTGAGGGACAATTGCTTTCTAGCAGATTAATGACCTTTTGCAAGTTACAGAATAAGATCCAAACTGCAATTATCACCATAGCAACATTCAAAGCAACATGGCATGAAGAATCAACAATCTGCCTTTATCTGAAGGAAAAGCAGCTATGCTGAATACACTCACTCTCATTATGATAACATTGCTTCAAAACTGCAATTCCATGTATTTTTCCAACAAAAAAGTTAGTTCATTGAATAATCATATATGACATCATCAAACATGTTTGATAAATTGAAAAAGACAGACTTTGCTCTTGAGAGATTTACGGGATTTTTTATTTATAACATGCACTGTATGAAAAAAGGTATATCAACCCATTCAAGAAGGATCTGTGAGAATCAAACATTTTATGAAGACGTTTTTACCTGGGCTGGTGAATATTTCACATTTCCCAGTTACTGATATGATAATTCAGATTTTAATAGGGCTTCTTGCAGTTTTTCAACCCCGAAGCATAATTCATTCCATGTTACCCTTGTGCATACAGGATTTCAACTACCTTTCTTTTGTGTGCATCTCATCTATAGCAAAGTTATATTGTTTCAATATCTGATGAAATGAAAAAAAGCATTCCCCACATATGAGTCCGAGGTAAGAAAAAAGCCAGGATCCAAAATCATTTTGATTACTTTCAAATGACGTTTGAATCATTGCTGAAATTTTAACATACGTTTATGTTCAGACCAGGGGTCAATGTGGTTTTTTTTCTGAGGAATTTGCTTGAGATCTCTTGAGAGGTACTTATTGAATTTTGTAGATTTTTTTTCATTTCTACCAATTCCTGGTGCAATCACATTGTAATATTATCCTCTGTATTTTTGTTGACATTTGGGGTATTTGGACTCATGCAGATGTGGAATTAGAAGAATTTGGCAACATCCTCAATGATCATCACTCTCCCTTTGCTGAGATGTTCAAATCTAATTGCTTCCTTTGGCAACCTCCCTCCTTCTCTCCACTGAAAACATCTTATCTTCTCCTCTTTGCAGCAACCAACATATACTCTAAGTCCCCTTTCCAGCCATGCACCTCTCCCTCCCATCCTTTCTACGGACTTACTTCTTTTCTACTTTCTTCAAACCGCCTCTAACCCCAAAGCGTCCTTTCACAAGCCTAAGTCAGGGAACGTCATGTTCCTCTTGCCCTCTCCACTTGATCTCAGCTGTCAGGGTCAAACATCCCCCAGCCCTGGCAATCCCATATTTTCCCCAACCCCACCCAGTCCTGCCTCACGGGCTGACATGTGATTCCTCTATGTGTTGCTAATCCTGCTCAGCACCCTACCTCACCTTCTCATTGCTCCTTCAATCACAGGCTGGGTTCTGTTGTGACCCTATCAGCTACAAGTGAAGAAGGGACCCAGCCTGTGATTAAAGGAGCCACTCCTCACAAAATTTCTTATCTGTGTAGCTTTTTTCCTCTTGATTCACGGAACGGCCATTTTCCCCAGGCACCGTGGGATCTTTAGAGGGAAAATCCATATGTTTTCCTATCTGACTTGAATACTCATTCAGATCACTGATTGAATCATTTTACAAATAAAGAAAACAAGCTTAAAATGATATGCATGCTACTGTATGGCTGTACTGATGTAGGATCATATTGGGAACAATGAGGTCACAGGCTGCAAAGTTTAAAAAGATTGAAAATGTTTAGGGATATTATAACCAACAATTAACCTCCAGTCACTGCTTCTAATAAAGATAGCATTAAATTTCATTTTGACTGCTAATTTTCATGATATCCCACATTAAGTGTGTTGCTGAGTGGCTGCATGGCCCAGCATCAATCTCAATTTTTCGTAATGTCAGCATCACTTTGAGATAGCATGCACTGCTTAAAACTACCCCACATACCTTAAAGTGGAGGTCACATTGGCTGGAACAGATACTGATCAGATTACAGCAGAGAGGATAAAAAAGAAGAACACTGAAATGTGGTGCAACAGATCAGTAAGTGCGCCCCATGATACAACAATGCAGGAGGAAGAAAGCAGCAGTGAGGTTCTGTATCCAACGGACACTCCAGACAATTGTTTCACAGATTATAGGAGCACAACAGGAATCAAGCCCCAAAGACCTGGATGCAATAATGCAAGAGGGTAACATGACTTACAGAAGTGGTTAAAGTCAGTGAATTTATTTTAGAATATCATATTCAAGCAACTGCTCTATTTGCCACATGCACTGCTCCATGCACCACACCCCCATCACTCAGCTACTTACAATCTCTATAAATTATACAGCGACATTACATTTATAGCTTCATCTTGTCTTCATTGACTTTGCACTAACACAGGCCTCACAGCATCATCACAAATCTTGCACGCATTGAATATGCGTATTCAACGAAGTCAGTTACATCAACTAAATTGGTTACTGCACACTCACTGAAATATTTCTATCTTCCTTGCTTAGATAATACTGGAGGAGTCCATGATGTTTGCTGAAAGATGTGATTCTGTGTAGAACGTTATTATGCTATTGCCTGATTAGATTTGAAGAGCACAGTAGCAATAGTGAATGCCACAGACAATGTACTGCAGATATTTATCAAAGGTTCTTAGACAATACCTTCAAAATACATCACTGCTATTATTTAGAAGGACAAGGGCAGCAGAACATTTTGCAACTCCCCTCCAAGCTGGTCATCATCTTGGTGGCACAATGGTTAGCATTGCTGCCTCACCGCACAAGGGACCCAAGTTCAATTCCAGCCTTGGGTGACTGTGTGTTTGGAGTTTGCATGAGTTTCTGCCAGTCCTTTGGTTTCCCCTCCATGGTCCAAAGACGTGCAGGTTATATGAATTGGCCATGATAAATTGTCCCACAGTGTTCAGGGATGTGCAGGTTAGGTGCACTAGCCATGGCAAATGCAAGATTATGGGGACAGGGTTATGGTGGGATGGTCTGAGGAGGGCAGGTGCAGACTCGCTCGGCCAAGTGGCCTCTTTCTGCACAATAGAGATTCTATGATCTTGACTTGGGAAAATACCACCCTCCCTTCACTGGCACTGGATCAAAATTCGATAACTTCCTCCCTAACAACATAGTGGTAAACCTACACAAACTGAACTACTGTGATTCAAGAAAACAGCTCATCACCAACTTCTGAAGAGCAAGTAAATCAATGCTGTCCCAGCCAACCATGCTCAAGTTCCATGTATGAATTTTAAAAAGTAAGAGGAGCTGAACCATTGATTGCAGTCAGCAAAAGTATATTGAATAAAGGCTTAAAAATATGATTTGACTAAGGAGCTAAGGATTTTTGGGGAGACAGATCCAGATTTCTGCTACCTTTGGTGTGTAAAAATGTTTTGCTTTTTCATTCCAAAATGATCCAGACCAAATTTAAGATCAATGTCCCCTTTTTTCTAGATCTTTTCACAAGGGGGAGTATCTGTGTCTATTCTATTAAATTTTGTTAACATTTAAATACTTTTAAATTACTTCACATCGCAACCTTCTAAACTTAAGAAAATACATGCATTTCACATTCATGCGATTTCCACAAGGATCCTCAAAGTAACTAACATGTGCATAATAAAGGAAAATGTGTGAAAACTTTAAATCAGAATAAGAAACAAAAAGCTCCTCAGACAAAATATGTTAAGCTGAAAAAACAGTGAAATCTCAAATGCACCAATTTGTCTTTTTACAGATACAGACTGACCTGTACAATAGTTTATGATACTTACGTCAGTCTATAAATGGCAGTGCATAACCATCAAAGTAGTTATTTGATTACTGATGAATAGGTCAGTTTATGGTTGTTTTGCCAATAATCGTGGCAGAACTACAAACTGTAATCAAAGAGAAATGTGGAAAATTGACGGCCACTGTACCCTGCCACAGAGAAAAACTGTTGCAGAATTAAGTGGACAATCGCTGATGACCTTTTAATGAAGTTACACTGAAATGACTTTTCAAAAAAAACTGTACTTGTAATTACAACCACCGTACTGTTAATGAAAATACCAATTCAACACAGCTGTTCAATTAACGTTAACTGGTAGATACATTGCCTTACACTGCAATAATTGATCTTTAGCATGTGTTGTGGTACAGCAGTGTGCAAGGATAGTGCTGAAAAGGGATAATTCAGAACAGAGAAGAAGAAGGCATTACTTGCTGTTAAAGAAGAAATGTTTGCTGTGATTGGAAAAAGTTGAGTTGGACTAAATAGCCAGCCAAATTTTTAAGTAATGTTTAGCTTCCAAAGTGAAATCAAACCAAAGTCCAAACTAATTCTAAGTTGTTTGGTTTCCTTTTGCTATAGTGATAGGCTTCCAACTTAGGATTTCTATTTTGTTTGGGTTTTGACTTAAAGGAAACAAAGATAATTAACAGTAAATGTAAAATATATAGTGAGAGATGAGATCAATGTAATAGAAAGTAATATACTTGTTCAGTTACTTCATCATGATGGGCATTACTGCAGTGATGGCTGAAAGAGGGAGAGTGCAAAATGCCAAGGGTTAAGTCGCTTATTGCTCACTATTCATTAGTCAAACTGTTGAATAATCAATATAAGCGTTTCTCAGCTTGTTAAGGATACAGTTCTCCATGTCACACAATAATTCTGTAATAATTCAGACCGCCAGGCAGTGAAGACTAAAACTGAAGCTTAGGCTTCAACACTTATCAGCTTTATTATTTACAGAGACATGCATGATGACTCATGTACTGGGAAAAGGCTGCACCTTCTTTTGTATAACATCCCCTTAAGAACAAAGTGGCCTGAGGAGTTTTTGGAAAGAGGATGAATTAGTTTCCTGATTATGACATCACTAGGTTGGAAAAACGGCCATGTGAATGTCACACAGCAGAATACGTAGCATTGTGTTACACTGCTGCTGCCTGACCTGAATTGGGGTTGCTTTCATACGTTTGGGAAAGGCAATTCAATCAGCAATATATCCAATTGCATCTGTAAATGAGAACTCACCTTAACTTATAAGCATCTCCATCTGTACCAAGTAAGGCATGAAAAGCATCCTCTGGCAACCTCTACTAGATGTGATTTAAAACTACTAACCACATTCATGACGCCTTCTGGATGTTATTGTTTTGTACGCCTGAGACTTTCCAACAGATGACGTCCAACACACTAGAAGCTAAGGAAAGCATCATATGCTACATAGATGACATTCTTATCCATGATTCTATTAATAAAGTCTAACATGATGACAGAGTTAGGACAGTCTTAAGCAAGTTACAGGATGTTGAGTTGGCACTTATAAATATGAATTCCCAATGCCAGCAATTAAATTTTTGGGTCACGCTGTTCGGGCAACAATAGACACCTGCAGAAGACAGAAGCCATCACTACATTTCCAGTACCAAAGAATATTACAGAATCCAGAGATAATGGAATGGTGAATAAAGTGGGAATAGTTTTACAATGATTCCAAGTTAATAAGCCTCTAATGCAACTTTTGCAGCAAGATCAGACATGGTGTTGAACTAAGCACCAACAGTACTCATTTGACTGGATCAAAGATTTGTTCAAATCACTGAGGGGAAAAGGATCTGGAGGAGACAGGCATCATATTCATCATTGTGAAGATCAGGTCCAAGTGATAGGTGATCAGAGACCATCAGCAATGCTATGGACAGGAGTATAGCATGGGATCTGGCCAGGGAATGATACAATCTTAAAGCTGAGGTGGATGTACTGATTTCACATGTTACCTGCCTACCTTGGAAAAGGTGCTGCAAGTATCAAATAATGAACCTTGTATAGTAATAACAAAGCTTTCTGCTTTCTAACCCAGGGTTTATAACAATAATTTAATCCATTTCAGCATTTAGGTGGAAAATTGTTGGAACTGCAAGTGAGACGCTTAATCTATGAACTGTGTTAGGCTTGTTAATATCTCACTTGGCTTCTCCAGTCTTACAAGTTAAAACTAATCCTGACTGATTATTCTCGTTTGTTCGTAGCAAGCTGCCCGGCTGTCAGGACAACTCCATACAACCCTGTCACGGTAGGCGCTGCAAGACGTGTCAGAGTGTGGCTGAAAAATGTGTTGCTGGAAAAGCGCAGCAGGTCAGGCAGCATCCAAGGAGCAGGAGAATTGACATTTCGGGCAAAACATCGATTCTCCTGCTCCTTAGATGCTGCCTGACCTGCTGCGCTTTTCCAGCAACACATTTTTCAGCTCTGATCTCCAGCATCTGCAGTCCTCACTTTCTCCTAGTGTCAGAGTGTGGACATAGATACCACCATTTCACGTGGGGACACCTCCCACCTTGTACGTGACAGATACTCATGTGACTCAGCCAACATTGTCTATCTTATACGTTGCAGGCAAGGATGCCCTGAGGCATGGTACATTGGGGAAACTGAGCAAAGGCTACGACTTCGAATGAATAGTCACTGCACAACAATCAACAGACAGGACTGTTCCCTCCCAGATGGGGAACACTTCAGTGGTCCAGGACATTCGACCTCAGACCTTCCGGTGACCATCCTCCAAGGCGGACTTCAGGACAGGCAGCATCGAAAAGTGGCAGAGGCTGATAGCTAAGTTTGGTATCCATAGGGAGGGCGTCAACCGGGACCATGGGTTCATGTCACATTACAGGTGACCACCATTGTACACACACACACACACACACATACACACGGACACACATATACACAGACACGCACACAGACACTCACACACATCCTTACAGACACACACACTCCCACAACCACACAGGCATCCTCTCAGAGACTTAGAACACTCCACACTCATGCACACACATACACACACTCTCTCTCATAGACACTCACAATCCCCCACCCCAAACACGCACACACACACAGACAAAGACCCAAATGCACACATATATTTTGTGGGGTGAATTTGTACTTGCAGAGTTACATTGTACTTTGCTCAAAAACTGCATGAATTCATGTAAAACTCTGTTTTGCCACTTTTTAGCTTAGAATCAATCTAAACATCATTGCATAGACAGAGAACACAGGGGGCTAACACCTTCAACATATTGTCTAGCTAATGCCCATTGTTACAGCTAACCTGAGAATGCAACATTTAAAAAAAGGTTTTATGATTTATACATGAAAGAAGTGAAACTATCATGGTATTCGAACAGATGAAAGACTCAACAGACAATCAAGGTATTTTTAAATGTATAATTTCAATTACATCACACTGTCAGTTTTTGCTATAAATTCTGTGCCTTAGAATTGTGTCCCCCACTATCGCCTGATGAAGGAGCAGCACTCCGAAAGCTAGTGTGCTTCCAATTAAACCTGTTGGATATAACCTGGTGTTGTGTGATTTTTAACTTTGTCCACCCCAGTTCAACACCAGTATCTCCAAAGCATGATTATTCTCGTGTTATCCTTTCTTTCAGTTCCAAATTGCTTCTCGTTTCCTTCAGGTTTTTAAAGTTAAAAGTAAAAATTATAAAACACTGAAGAGCTACAATCCAATTCTCAACAAAAAGAATGTTTATCCTTAACACACAATAGATAGAGTACAGCATCAGTCTGGGGAATTTTTTTCTGGCTGGAGTCATACCTAACACAAAGAGATCACCTCAACCTTAGGATATTAGTTCCTCAGGGCTGTGTCCTAGGCCTAACTCTCATCCTCTGTTTCATCACTGACCCTCCCTCCATCAAAACGTTTGATGTAGGGATATTTTGCTGATTGCAGTTTTCAGTTCTATTTGCAAATCTCCCGATTCTGGCCAGGATTGCATGGTGTACAAACGCGCACTGTTGAAGTTGGTGGTAATGGTAATGGTAATAAATTGAGAAGGTGGCATTGCCTTGGCTCTCTGATGCCAATACTCAAGAACACAATAATGTGCTCATTGTTGGTGAGTCGTGTGGACACATTGTTTCCTATTTTGAAATGAGCAATTAAGAGACAATTGAGATTGTTAAGAAGTCAATATAAACCAATTTTATGGGCTCCTTCAAAATTTTCAGTAAACATCTTACAGTTACTCATCACCTGACTCTCCAAATCCTGTTCACTATATACTGATATCAGTCTACTGAACCATATCTGGTCTGTATGCCATGCCAATGTATCTTTTCTTAGATAAGGGGCCCAAAACTGTTCACAGTATTCCAGTTGTCCTCTGACTAGTGACTTGTATAGTTTTAGCAAAACCTTCTTTATATTCCATTCCCTTTGAAATAAGGGCAGATATTCCATTTGTCTTCCTATTACCTGCTGAACTTAATTGCTTGCCTTTTGTGATTCATGGATGAACTCCCTCTGTTCCAAAGCTTTATGCAGCTTCTCTCCAGTTAAATAATATTCAGTTCCTTTGCTCTTCCTGACAAAGTGTGTAACCTCACTTTTCCCACATTATTTTCCATCTGCCCAATCATTTGTCCTGTCTACATCCCTCTGCAGACTCTTTGTGTCACCCTCACAACTTGCCTTCAAATTTATTTTTGTGCAATTTGCAAACCTGGGACGGTGCATTCACTTTCTTCATCCAAATCATTCATAGACATTATAAATAACATTGAGCCTAGCACTGATCCATGTGGCACACCACCAGTTACAGATTGCCAGCCTGAAGTATCCCTTTATCCCAAATGTCTGTCTTCTGTTAGTTAATTATTCCTCCATCTGTGTTAATATACTACCTTCAACACCAGGAGTTCAATATTATTAAGTAGCCTGGTGTGCACCTTATCAAAAGCCTTCTGAAAATCCAAATATGTTATATCTAATGCTTCCTCTTTACTTATCCTGTTAGACATCTCGACAAAGAGCTTGAGTAAATTTATCAAGGATGATTTCTCCTTCACAAAGCTATGCTGACTCTGACAATCATAGTATATATTCCTAAATACACTGCCATTATATCCTTTATCGAAAGGCTTTAACATTTTTCCAATAACAGATGTTAAGCTAACTGGCCCATAGTTACCTGTTAGCTGGTTTTCTTCCCATTTTAAATAAAAGTGTTACATTGGCAGTTTTCCAATCCTCTGGCACCTTCCCAGGATCTAAGGATTCTTAGAAGATTACTACCAATGCCTCCATTATCTTTGTAGCTACTTCTTTTAATATCCTATCCAGAGGACTCATTGGTCTTTAGACCCATAGGTTTTCCTAGCACATTTTCTCCAGTGATAGTTACTGTAATTATTTCCTTTCCTCATTTTGTCCCTTGAACATTTAATAATTCTGGAATGCCCATTGGTGTTTTCTACTATGAAGACTGATGTAAAAAATTTATCCAACTCATCTGCGATTTCCTGGTTCCCCATTATTATTTCCAGTGTTTCGTTCTCTAAAGGGCTTATGTTCACCTTGGTCTCTTTGTCTTCTTTATATATTGAAAGAAGCTTTTGCTGGCAGTAGTTTACAACTTTAATAATGGAGTGAATTTTCACTCAGAGACAGGAAACAGAAGTCAGGACTATTTCCAGATCCCAAGCCTTCACCCTAAGGTAACAATCACTGACATGGAAATTTAGCCAGGATAACTTTTCAATTGACATAGAATCATAGAATCCCTACAGTATTAAAACAGGCCCTTCAGTCCAATATATCCACACTGTCCCTCCAAAGAGTAACCCACGCAGACCCATTCCCCAAATTCTCTACATTTACCCCGGGCTAATGCACCTAACCTACACTTCCCTGAGCACTATGGGCAATTTAGCATTGCCAATTCACCTAACCTGCACATCTGGCGACAGATTATTTCTCTGATTAAGGGGTGTGGGCTGGCTGTCAATCAGAAACATTCCAGCTTCAGAGATGCAACCAGGAGAAGTAAAAGTTCGGTATCTGAGAGGGGATTTCAACAAAAAAGGTGACCTCTCAGATACTTCATTTAAATTTAAATGAAAACACCGACTATAGCTAGCCCGCCACAACAATAGGAAAGCCCCTCTTCACAGTGGCCTATGCCTGTACTTCCAACTTGACAAACAAGGAAGACCTGCAGATCTGAACAGAGTCTTTGCATAGCAACCTGCTATAGAATCCCTTCTTCAAAGCAGTTAGAATGTCACTGGCCACTTCAGGAAAGAGGAGGCTGATTGGAATATTTAAATTGCTGCTAAACAAGGCTGTTAGAAACCTAACTGTCTGTCAACTCATGGGGATGGCCAAGCTACAGAATTAGATATGTTACAATGTACAGGGATTCAGACAGAGACAGATATGAATACCTTGATTTTTAGACTTAAAAATCACACAACACCAGGTTATAGTCCAATAGGTTTATTTGAAAGCATGAGCGTTCAGAGTGCTGCTCCTTCATCAGGTGATTGTGATTCTCCACAATTATCTGATGAAGGAGCAGTGCTACGAAAGTTAGTGCTTCCAAATGAATCTGTTGCACTATAACCTGATGTTGTGTGACTTTTAACTTTGTACACCCCAGTCTAACACCGGCATCTCCAAATCTTGATTTTTATATATGGTAATGTGGGTTTTTTTGGTTTTGTGATAACCAAAGAAATTGCAACCAATATGACATCTTTCTTGGTTTCCTCCATATTCCCAATATTTTCCTCAGCAAAAAACTAGGCACCAGGATACATGAACACCAACTAGCCACAAAAAGACATGACCCTTTATCACTAGTATCCTCATGTACAGATGAGGGAGGACACCACTTCGATTGGACAACACATTCATCCTAGGACAAGCCAAACAAAGACAAGCACGAGAATTCCTCAAAGCATGGCATTCCAACTGGAACTCGATCAATAAAACACATTGAGTTAGACCCCATCTACCACCCCTGAGAAAAGGAATAGGAAGTGACCACCACAGAAAATGACATCATCAACACAAAGAAACCCAAACATATAAATAAAAAGCAGGAATTTTCAGCCTGAGGACCACTGAAGATGTTATCTAGTAGGGTAACGAAACGTCTGGAAATGAACCTTCCAGCTCAGCAAGCAAACCTACATCCAAAACCTCAACCTGAGCTACAAATCTTCTCAAAACTCACTATATCCTCCTCATCAATATAAAAGAAGAGACAATATAGGACATAGGTTTCAAATATTTGATCAAGGATAAAATTACAACACTCAAATAGAAAATTGGACTAATGTACCTGAAATTTCTAGCACGCAGTCTTCATGCATAGACAGTAATTCCATGTCTAAATAATCCTATCCTTCCTTTAACTATTTTTTACATGTTTATAAAATCTATTACTATTATTATTTGTTACTTGTTAAACTTTCTTTGTACTAATTTAGACCATAAGACCATAAGACATAGGAGCGGAAGTAAGGCCATTCGGCCCATCGAGTCCACTCCGCCATTCAATCATGGCTGATGGGCATTTCAACTCCACTTACCCGCATTCTCCCCGTAGCCCTTAATTCCTTGTGACATCAAGAATTTATCAATTTCTGCCTTGAAGACATTTAGGGTCCCAGCCTCCACTGCACTCTGTGGCAATGAATTCCACAGGCCCACCACTCTCTGGCTGAAGAAATGTCTCCACATTTCTGTTCTGAATTTACCCCCTCTAATTCTAAGGCTGTGTCCACGGGTCCTAGTCTCCTCGCCTAACGGAAACAATTTCCTAGCGTCCACCCTTTCCAAGCCATGTATTATCTTGTAAGTTTCTATTAGATCTCCCCTTAATCTTCTAAACTCCAATGAATACATTCCCAGGATCCTCAGCCATTCCTCGTATGTTAGACCTACCATTTCTCACCTTTCTGTCATATCCTCTGGAGCTGGTTTGATTTTCTTGTATTAATGTTCGTAGATTTGCTTTGTAACTCATTTTAAGTCACATTTTAATTTCGATTTCTGTATGCATTCAAAATGCTCAAGCCTTTATGCACTACCTTTACTTTCTATGGAAGCATGCCTCCACATTCTGCTAATCATTTCCTGCTTCAATATTTCTTAATACAAAACAAATCATGCTCTCCAATTATTTAACTACAAACATAATTGAGTTATTTTGTCTTTACCACCTAGGCATTGAATATTGTCATGGTAGAATGTACAAAGAAAATCAGGAAGGGAAATCACACACTAATTATACTTCTTTTGAATATTCTTTCCATTGGAGTAAAATTCTGTGCAATGTATGCTTACTCATAAACATGTTTTGACTGTATGTACGATATGCTGTTTACCTGCCTTTACAAATAAGCTAAATAACCTCTTAGTATAGATATGATTTGCCTCCACCCGAATATTTTACCTACTGCATAATGTCCTTTACATCATGGGAAATTGGGCATGGATATTGTGGTTTTGAAGAGTTCAGATGTTTAGCACATCCAGCTGTTTTATGCAAAAATTACATTCACCAGATATCTCAATGCCAGAGATATTAAGATATTAAATTACACATAGCAGTACGCTTACAGGAACATCTCATGCCTCAAGGGATCCTGTGATAAGATGGAGTATGCGATCATCATATCCTGGTTCACATATTATGGTGATGATGTTGTAAGTATGTCTCTTAAAGTTATACTGACACACCAATCATTCGACATAACACAAGATCCTATTTTTATCTTGAGTTGTTCAATAGTCTTCATCCAAGAAATAAATAGTGCTGTAAATTCATCATCTTTTTGCTACCTCTTTTCCTTCACCAACAGTGCAAACTAAGTCCATGTGAGTTTATTAAAAGCTTACAAAAATATCCTATACATATGTTGCAGGTTATTATTGAAATTAAGTATACAAACTTCTTTGTTCTCCATGTTCTTTATTCTAAAGGAATTCAGGAAAATAATCATGATCACTGAAAGCTCAATATGTTTTTTTTTCAACAAGGTAGGAGACGAACCAATGTTACATCATAATTAATGAACTGCCTATAAAACATATAGCTTTAAAATGAGCTTCATGAAAATGTCATGATAGAGTCAGAATATTTACCTTTTATTGCTTCAATGAGAACTGACAAGTTGTGCAACTTACTTTAAATATCAAAACATTTACAATTCTTGTTATTGTGTGTATTTTATATCAAATGACTAAAAGGAAAGGTTATATACACAAGGAACTTACATTTTATGCAAGAATGTTCAAACGTTTGCTGGAATAATCACCTGTTACTTCACAGACAAAAATCTTAATTTGTATTTTGAGAAAATGATCATGCCAATTTTCTTACTGAGCTATTTTAATTCCTTTTCTCCCTCCGTTCAACTCTCACCACAGATGCTGCAATTCCAGAATACAATGCTTGAAAAGGGGTTCAAGAGACCAATAGCAAATTCTAGAAGTTAAACAGGTGAAAACTTAAAAATTGCTAAGCTATTTGGAAAGAAATGAGATGTTGGACTAATGGGTGGATCTTCCAAAGTCTTACCAATGGTACAAGAGTGTGAATTAACTCACTTTTTGTTACAGGATTCCATTCACTTCTTTCACTGCTTGGCTAATGCTTTTAAATCCTTTTCTTTATTAAATTCACTGACTCCATGTTTGACCTCCAGTAAAATACTTATTTTATGTGCAGCTGCAAATGCTGCCTGATTTCATTATTCATCACGTGAAAAAAGGGACATTTTTATCACACTTTCAGTTTGCCTTTTTCACATTTTTTTGGAGAACTAGAGTCCTCAGAGCAGTGTTAAACACAGATGAACCATGCTTTAGCAGGAATTTTCTGTCATCACAGCATTTGGTACTCCAGTATACCATTTACACAAAACAAATTTGGAACACAGAGTCTGGTGCTTCAATGTAATATTTCAAAAGACTCTACTTTAAGCTACACCTAAATATACTCATTCTTATAATGATTGTTTGCTGATTTCAGCCTAAACCACCCCACAGGATATTCAAGAATCTTTAAAACTAAAAATGTTTCTATGCAAGTCTAAACAAAACATCAAGGTGAGGCCTCTCTGTGAGAAACAGCAGGACTCAAACTACTAGTTGCTGAGTTAGCAATATGCATTGTTTCCAATAGTAATGTTTTTTAAAAAAGTGAAGTGAAAACATAATTTATCCATGTAGTAATTTATGCATGGCGCCAAGAATGTGTGCTCATGATTGAAATTTATTTTGTCAGACAAATCTAGCAAGTGGTGATTAATTTTTTAAAAATGTCAAAAGCATAGACTCAAATAAATTGCAGACAAAGCCAGGCCCCCTCAAAAATAGAATAAACAGTAAGAAACCTGAGCACACCAAGACTCCCTATTAGCATTTTATTTTTCACTTATATGCAAAGTTAAGTCCAAGGAAATTGATATGCTCACTGTTCTGTATTACCTCGAATTGCTTATCATTATTTCAAGAAAGCACAAAGGAAAGTAATCAGTTGATGAAGAATTACTTTTCCCTCCACCAGTTTCACTCCTTTTTAGTAACACACACGGTTTTCAAAACAGGCTTTGAATTGGAATTGAAACTGTTCCAGTTTCAGTAATTAAAAAAAAACAGGTCAAAATTGATAAGTTGCAAACAGAACCAAAGAAGGAAGGAAGCTTTTTTTCTCTCCCCTCAGAAGAGTAAACATGTGAAAAACAGGCTCTTCAAAGATGCACTGGATAAATAATGTGGTTGAAGCTGAAAATTATAAACACATATCATGGAAGAGTGCTTTCTGTGTTCCGTTAACCAAAAGAAAATGTCATGTAGAAAACAACGAGCCAGCGTGAAGTGGAGACTATTTGCAGAGATTTTCTTGAATTTTGCTTGATTAATTTTGTGGACTGGGGAATACTTGTGCGGAACTTTGTCTCCAGAGATTAAACAGTGAGGTTAGAATCAATGATAATAGCAGATTGCATGTGGTCTATGTAAAGAACAAGTTTGATGGCTTAATATGGTAAGTGTTATGACTTAGTATATCCAATGTATTGCTTCTTGCAACAAAAACAATTATAGGAGAATTTGTGGCCCATACAATCCATTAAAATATCTGGCATGCGTTAATTCTTAATATGTGTTTCAATGAACCTCTGCGCCAGTAACGCTAAATTATAAAATGTACTCCAGTTCTATTTCCTTATTTTCAAAAAGTATTATTTGGCAAACTTATTTTGGTTAGAAAGGAAAGAAATAACAACTACATTTTTTTTGTCAGTGTTTTAAAATGGTATATGCCACCACATGACATGTTTGTTACAGATGTGACAAAGTTGTGGAAATACCCATTGTTGAGACAGTGCCCTTATGAACTTTGCTCTCAATTTAATTTCAAAAACTGTTGTTATTTCATTAGAATAATCCACAGTACAGTGTAAATGTACTATAGGGTAACAGTGAAAAACTAGGAAGAGAAATTTTATTTTTTCTCCCCCTCTATAATGGAGTATTCTTTTCAATTAACTGATGCATAAAACTTTTATAAACCTGGTAATTGGAAGGCTCCTAATATAACTGCATTCACAAGTAGTTTCAAATTCCTCACCATCCACAGAAACAAATGTGACTAAAAAGGTCAAACTCAACCTCAGTCATTTAACAAAGGAATCTAATAACTCTTTTTTATGTAAAGTAAAAGGCATTATGCTCTGTGACAAAAGTGATATAAATTTTTTAAAAATTTGCAGTGAGCATGTCCATACTACTAGAAATATTTTTATCTTTGTTTTACAGAGCTTTGCTGCTCCTAAGGTAAGAAGGCGTTCCAGGCATCCAAGAATAAGATCTGAGTGTCATGTCCAGTTACGTTTTACAATTGAGGAATGCTATTTTAGCAATCACACTTTAGTTCCTAATGGACTGGCACCTGAAACACCAAACTGTCCATCATTCAATAAGATTGGACTCGAGAATTCTGGAGTTAATGGAAGAAAACCATTATTTTTCCTTACTGGCTTTAAGAGGTTTATTACAAACTAATAGAGTGCCTGTTATTTCTGTTGATATTGCATTTTACTTATGAGGTCATGTGTGGATAAGAGCCCAATGTGCCAAAATCTGCCTGACTCTCTTTCAGAGCTTATCCCAAAGAATGCCCTAGATTGGCCCAAAATTAGTGCTAGGTCTCATTTCCATTATGTAGACTAACTGTACATGTCTCCATAGGCAGCTGGCGATCTGAAGAAATAAATATAGGGTCACTTAGGTCCTGGGCAGTCGCCTCACATATTCACATTTTAAATTAACACGAAGGTCTATGGTTAGGTTTCTTATATTTCTTTTCATCTGCTGTCATAAAATGAAATAGTGCCCGTGAGATTAATTTGCTAATGTCTGTACCAAAATCATCAATAATATAGATTTATGATGATTCATATTTATGCAACACCTTGAATTACAAGAAATTCAATAAATATTTGAAATGAATCATTTGTTTGATATAAAAGGCACAAACATATTTTAATTTTTTTCCCTGCCAATAAGACGGCAATCACCTCCTACTTATAAGAGCCTTTAATTTTCTTGATAAATGTCCTTATTTGACATGCTATGCACTTTATAGGAACTGCACAAATTACACATTTTTTTTACCTGATGAGTCCATCTGTTGGAATAGATATTTGCACGCGTATTCACCATTACTGGTGGCTGCAAGCCAACAGATCTATGATAATAAAACATGATTCCTCTTCCTGATATTGTTAGTTTGAATACTGTCAGTTTACCGATGTTTTTCCAATACCGATCCAAAAGAAAAACAAACCAAATCAGCAAATATAATAAAGTTTCCTTAACATGTATATTTTAGTTTAAGAAAATTTGAAGGAGGTGTGGCTTGTGCACGAACAATAGATGCTTAGGATTAAGTTGGGTGCAAGAGGTCAGTGCAAAATGGAACTACACAGAAAGAATGTCTAGCAAAATCTGGACAATGGCAAAAAAAGTAGATTGTTAGTTTTCTGAAATCTGACTGATTTCCATAACCTGTGCAAATGCATGTCTCTCTGTGTCACCTTGTTATAGATATAATTCAGTTCAGTTTTTGTGAAGCAAGGTGCCCAAAGTAAATCTTGCAATGCTGTGATATGTTCTACCTTATGGATAATACAGGCTGACAGCAAAATTCTGAGAAAATGAGAGAATTAACTGTTGGTAAAACCTGACCAAATTACGAACATGTAGAATTGTGAGAGGAACGTTGAGGTTAGAGCCACAATGTAAGGTATGGGAGAAGGATAATGCCATTTAGCCCCATTAGCCCACTCTGACATTCAACAAAATCCTAGCCAATCTTATGGTCTGTTTGTGGCCCTAATCCCCTTTCCTGTCTGCTTCCTGGTAGCCTTTGACTTCCTGGTAGCTCAAAATACCATATAACTCAGCGTTGAGTATATTTAATGACCCAAACTCCACTACTCCTTGGGATAGGCAATTTCTCCAAGAGAAGAAACTCCCCTTCTCCCCAGTATCCTTGTTAAAGGGTAGGCCCCTTATTTTGAAACTGTGCTACCTATTTACCATTTGCCACCAAGAGAGGAAACATCTTGTCAGCATCTCCCTTGCTAAGCCCACTAAATGAAACAAATAAGATTCTAAGACCATCTCTCGTTCTCCTAAACTCCAATGAGGACAGGCCCAAGCTGCTCAACATCTCTTCATATGATAACCCCTTAATCCCAGAAATTAACCTAGTGAACCTTCTCTGATCTGTCTCCAATGCAAATATATTCCTGCTGAAATAAAGAATTGAAACTGTGCATGGTACTCCAAGCTTCAAGTGTGGTTCCATCAATTCCCTGTGCAGTTGCAGCGAAACTTCCCAACTTTTATGTTCCTTCCTCCTTACAATAAAAGACATCAACCTATTTACCTTCATAATTAATTGTTTTTGCAGAATCAAAGAATCAAAGAAGGCTTTCAGCTTTGCAGGAGACCGATTCGCCTTTCATGTCACACTGGCACTTTAAATGAGCTTCATTACCTAATATCAATCTCCTACATTTTCCCAATACCACTGCACATTATTTTTATCCAAATTATTGAATGCCTCATTTGAACCAGCCTCAAACCACACTTCCAGTCAGTGCATTCCATACTCTAACTACTTAGTCGAGTTAAAGACTTCTTTCCTCCTAACCTTCTTTGGCAAATCACTTTATCTCATACTTGTTCTCTTTATAAGTGGGAATAGTTTATCCCTACCTCCCTTTATCTAACCAAAACATGATGTTGACAACCTTTGGAAGGTTACCTTTTAGCGTTCTTCTCTCCAAAAAGAACAGTTACAACTTCTTCAATCTACCTTCATGAATTGCATTGATGAAACTATGCTTGTAAATTGCTCGTGTACTCTCTCCAACACATTCACAACTTTCCTATCATGTGATAGCCAGAACTTTACATAATACTGCAGTTGTGATCTAACAAGTACTTGACACATCTTCAACATCATCTCCTTGCTTTTACTTTTTATGCCCCGTTAATAAAGTAGAGGATACCGTTTGCTTTACTTACTACTCTATATCTGCTCCGCCACTTTCAATGATCTGTGCATGTGGGTCCATCCGCTCCAAATATCTCCATGGCCTTTGCCCTTTCTGTTTCAGAATCTCCTCCAATCTCACAACTTCCCATGATTCCTGATTTCACATTCCTGACTAAGGGCTTTTGCCCAAAACATCAATTCTCCTGCTCTGTGGATGCTGCTTTTCCAGCACCACACTCTTGACTCTGATCTCCAGCATCTGCAGTCCTCACTTTTTTCATCTGCTCCTGCACCCCCTTTAGAATTGTATCGCCTGTGTTGTACTGTCTTTCAATATTTTTCCAACCAAAGGGCGGCATGGTGGCTCAGTGGTTAGCATTGCTGCCTCACAGCGCTAGAGACCCAGATTCAATTCCCACCTTGGGCAACTGTCTGTGTGGAGTTTGCACATTCTTCCCCCTGTCTGTGTGGGTTTCCTCTGGGTGCTCCGCTTTCCTCCCACAGTCCAATGATGTGCAGGTTAGGTGA
Source organism: Chiloscyllium plagiosum (assembly GCF_004010195.1). Classification (NCBI taxonomy): domain Eukaryota; kingdom Metazoa; phylum Chordata; class Chondrichthyes; order Orectolobiformes; family Hemiscylliidae; genus Chiloscyllium; species Chiloscyllium plagiosum. Next base: position 43,430,231 of record NC_057718.1, on the reverse strand, counting down.
ATTGGCCATGCTAAATTGCCTGTAGTGTTAGGTGGATTAGTCACGGGTAATTGTAAAGGGGTGGTTGCTCTTCAGAGGTTCGGTGTGGACTTGTTGGGCCGAAGGGTTTGTTCCCACACTGTAGGGAATCTAATCTAATCTCAAAATGCAACACCTTCTCTGTATTTTATCTGTCCACTCCACACACTGTCTATGTCCTTTTGGTGCTGTACACTGTCATCCTCACAGGACACAATTCTTTTAAGCTAAATGTCATCTTCAAACTACACACTAAAATCTAGTTTGTTAACATATATCAAGAAAAATAAGAATTCCATTATATAAATTTCTTCAGCCTGAAAAATATTCATTGAGCATCGCACTCTGAATCCTGTCACTCAGGCAAGTTTGAATCCACTTATTTGACCGATTTATTTCATAAGCTATAACTTGCCTCACAATTCTGTTGTGTGGCACCATATTAAACACTTTGAAAGACCACATCATCAGCATTACCCTCATCTAACCTTTTGGTTACTCTTCCAAAGACTCCAGCAAATTAGTTAAATGTAATCTTCCCTTTAGAAATCTATGCAGACTGTCTACAATCAAGCCACTTTTTTTCCATGTGACTGCTGATGTGATTCTGAATAATTGTCTCTAGAAGCTTCCCAATCACTTAAACCAAACTGACTTGTGTGCAGTTACTTGGCACATCTCTACAACCTTACTTGAACAAGCCCTTAATGTTTGCAATTTCCCAGTCTTCTAACATCTCCCCAGAATGTAAGGAAGGTTGAAGGATTATAGTTCTTGCCCCTGCCATTCCATTTTCACTTTCTTCAAAATCCTTGGATGCATCTCATCCAATCCCAGTACCTAATAAATTTAAAAAACAATAATTCTATCCAACACTTCTTCCTAATTACTTTTGCACCCTTCTGGCAACAGAGTTTCATCTTCTATGACCATGGCCTGGGAGGCATTTCCCTCTTTGCTAAAGATAGATGCAAAGATATAATTTAACCCCTCAGCCATGCTCTCTTCCTCCAGCGTGAAATTTTGTTTGGTCCCTTGTCAGACCTATTGCTTCTTTTACCATTATTTTACAATTTATATATTTATAGAAAACTTTAGGACATCTCTTTATGTTGAATGCCAGTCTTTTCTCATAATTTGCTTTTGCTTCTCTTATTTATTTTTCACCTCTCGCTAAACCTTCAGCATTCCTCTTGGTTCTTAATTTTATTTTCTACCTAACATCTGTCATTAGCACACACTTTTTTCTTTAATCATAATTTCTAACTCCTTTACCATCCACTTAGCTCTGGATTTGTTTGTGTTTATCCTATTTGAGGGAATATACCTTGACTGTACCCTAACTATCTTCTTTTTGAAGTTCAGTTCTTTCAGTCCAGCTCTGTCCTTACCCTACTACAGTATGCTCACCATCAGTTGATTTTTCTTCCTTTGGACTGTCACCCATCATACAATGATCACTGTCTACTAAGTGTTCTCCATTGACACTTAATCCACTTAGACCACCTCATTTCAAAGTTTCAGGTCAAACAGTGCATCATTTCTTCTTCGACTGGACAGAAATTGCTGTACGAAGCTCACCTGCATGCAACCAAGGAATACCTGCCCTCACTGCCCCGACACTGCAAGTATCTCAGTCCATATTTTGGTAATTGAAGTTTTCCATTGGGACTACTCGATAATGTTGGCACCTCTCTGTAATGTTCCCATAGATTCTTCCTAGATGTCCTTTCTGGTAATTCATGGCCTACATACTACATCTATCAATGTAATTTCACCCATTTTGCTTTTTGCTCTTAAATTGTTTCTGTCCTTGGATGGTCTGAGACATTTCTCATTTCTCTTTCTCAAACACTGTTATGCTGTCCTTAACCAATACGATTATCACTCCATTTTTAATTCCTTTTCTATATATTCTGAACAGCTTGTACCAAGGAATATTTAACAGCAGTCTGTTATCACCACAATGGCACATTTCAAATGGCAATCTGTGCCTGTAACTTATTTACTGTATGCCATGCATTTACCAGAATGCACAGTAATCCTGATTTCAACTTAATGTCTTTCTCCCTTATTCCAGCTTCACCTATTAATTTGCTGATCTCTATGCTAGTGCCAATTGCTAGACTTTGTGCACATTGGCATTTCCCCTCTCATATTCTCCCTTGGTTCCCACACCCCTGACAAATTAGTAAAAAGCCCTCCCAACAGCACTAGAAAAGTGCCCCACAAATATCTCAGCTCCATTCTGCAACTGCACAATGACATCTTTGACCCTGGCACCAGGGTGGGAACATGCAATCCTGGCATCACATTGAAGGCTACAGAAATGCCTGCCAATTCCCCTAACTTAATGAATCCTCTATCACTATCACACCTCCATTCTTCTGCCTCACCTCCTGTAGAGCTCAGCTGCTTGTGGGCCATGATCATGGCTGACTACACTCTGCTGAGGGACCGGCACCATCATCAGCTTCCAAAATGGAAAAAGACTTATGAACGGGACCCCAGGGTCTCCTTGCATGCTACGATTTATGATACATCTATGAGGATACTCAGATCCACCTTTTTATAGTTTTCTACAGACACTCTCCAGCAAAGTGGACTACCTCACATTTTATCCATTAAACTGTGAGATAGTTATCTTCAGAAGCAAACAGGCTGAAGAGTGAACTGGAAAAATTGAGCAAAGATTTAGCAGATGTACAATGAAATAACCATCTACATTCCATCATAGGTGTTTTCCATCCTCTTCACAATTTGTTTCCCTAGCTATTTTTGTGCCATCAGCAAGTTGTTGCCATATTGGCACAGATTAGTTGGTCTCTGGATTCTTGCAACACCTGACCATTTGGCAGTCCCAAACAAAATGGCAACATAGGAGCTGCTTGATCAAGTTTAACTTTCTGAAATGTAATTACCTGAAAGGAACTTCTGAAAATGTCTCCAAATCTGAGTTAGAGTTGGAGACTTCCAAATGTTTTGACTTAATAATCTGGATAGTTACCAAGAAATGTTGGACAGATTGGCTCAAAACTTCCAATCTGTTTGTTTATGCTGTTGGGAAGGTTGGAAATTAATTTGGCTGGGGGACCAACAGCACAGAGTAGATGTCAAGCTGAGAACAAAGACCAAGCACATGTAGAAGGGAATATGAGCACAGTCCAGCAAGTGTAGAAAACATGGGAATGACAAGGTACATGGGAGGCCCAGGAAGTTAAACTGCATATATTTTAATGGAAGGACTTGGTAAGGCTTAAGAACTTAACAACTCAGAATATTGATCAGCACATAGAAATATGATATTTTTGCAATCACTCAGATGTGGTTGAAGGAATGTCAGGACTGGCAGCTCATCACAGAATCCCTACATTGTGGAAGCAGGCCATTTGGCCCATCGAGTCTCACTGACCCTCCAAAAGGCACCCCACCCAAACCCACTCCCCCCCCTCCCCTATTCCCAAAATCCTAAATTTCCCTGGCTAACACACACATCCCAAGACATTATGGGCAATTTAGCATGGCCATTCCACCGAACCTGTACATCTTCAGACTGTGGGACAAAACCAGAGCACTCAGAAGAAACCCACACAGACACAGAGAGAATGTACAAATTCCACACAGACAGTCGTCCGAGGCTGGAATTGAATCTGGGTCCCTGTCGCCGTGAGCCAGCAGTGCTAACTACCCAGAGTTTAGAAGTTTCAGTTGTGATGTGGGGGATGGAACAGAGGTGGTGACATTGCATCATTGATAAAGGAAACCATCACTACAGTAATGACGGTGGTTGCTCCAGAAGGCTCGTCAAATGAGGCCAACTGGACTGAGCTTAGAAAAAGGGACAATTATTTTACTGGGAATATATTACTGGCAGGCCAACAGTCAATGGGAGACAGAGAAGCAGATATGCAGGCAAATCACAGAAAGGTGTGAAAGGGTTATAGTTGTAGGAAAGTTCAAATTTGCTAACTCTAACTGGGATCGCCTTTGTGTGAAAGGATTTGATGTGAAAGTTTTAAAGTCCACCCAGGGCAGCTTTTTGTGCCAGAACATAGGTAGACCTAGTAGAAGGGGCAGTGCTAGACCTAATCCTAGGGAATGAAGCCAGTCAAGCAGTTGAAGTATCAGTGGGTAAGCATTTTGGGGATAGTGGCTATACTCTGTAAGTTTCAAAGTCATAATCGAAAGGGACAAGTGTAGTGCAGCAGTTAAGTGTCTAAACTAGGGGAAGGCCAATTTCAATACCATTACAATATCATTATCCGGCAAACATAAACTGGGAGCTGCTCCTTGCAGTTCAGTCTACATTTGGAAAGTGGGCAGTCTTTTAAAGTGAGTATAGTGAGAATTCAGGGCTAAAGTGTTCCGCTAAGAGTGAAGGGCAAGGGCAACAAGTCCTGGATGTTTAGAGTTTGATAAAGAAAAATAATGAAGCTTGTGATGGGTACAGTGCATTAAAACAAGGGAGATCCTTCAAAAGTATAGAGAGTATAGAAGGGATGTATAAGAAATAAGTTAGGAGGGGAAAGAGAGGCCATGACATATCCTTGGCATATACGATTAAGGAAAACCCCCAAGGCATTTTACGATACATTAGCAGTAAAAGAATTACCACAAAAAGAGTGGGGCCTATTAGAGACCAAAGGGGCAACCTGTATGTGGGGTCAGTGGTCATGGTGAGGTCTTAAATGAATATATCGCATCCAAGTTCACAGAGGAGCAAGACATTGTAGCCTGTTTGGATGAGGAGGTTATCGGCCATGGTGCTATGGAAGACAGGGGTGGAGATTTAGGGGCACTAGTGAACATATTTAATTCTTCACTGGCCAAGGTGAAGGCCCAGGTGACTGGAGAATAGCTAAAGCAGTTCTTTCGTTCAGGAAGGGTAGCAGGGATAGGCCAGGTTACAACAGTCCAGTTAATCTGATAGAAGGAAGCTGCCACTGTTCATCTTTCCTTGACTGGGTCTAAGGGCCAATTTGGATTACAGCAATAGAGGAACTAGTGAGGTTTCACAAGATGTAGCTTATTGCAATGATAGCAAATAGGTACAAGTAACATTGGCTAGTTAGGCATTGTTATTAAGAATATTGAAAGACACAGATGGCACAACTGTCCCCTTCAAAATCCAGAACCAACCTGCTGATCATCCCACACAATGCTCCTTGACATCACTGGAAAAGATGAAGCTTAATGTAGACTTCAATACTTTGTTCTAGGAGGCAGTCACACTCCTTAAGTTAAATAGTGTTTTGAATTTGGTTGTGGTCAAAGACATGAAAACGTTACTGTGATTCAGGCAGATATGTAAGTCCAGGTTATAGTGAGGAGGATCCGTAGCTCCTGTGTTTGCTCACTATCTAAGAACTATTTGTTGTTCATGCAGATGAGAAAAAGAACTGCAGAGTAGATGGCTAAACATAGTGTATAAGGTTTGGGGGAGTTGGTGGGGAGATCAAGGGGTAGCTAATGGATGTGTGAAAACTGAAGACGAAAGTTAAGGCAGTAGAACATTTGGACTAAAGCAAGCAGAATGAGCCAGGAAGAGGTAGGGATTAATAGTAATAAGGCATTGGAGAATATTGACCTTGCAGAAGAACAGTGGTAAAATTAAATCAAATTTAAAAAACAATAAAAATAAAATGAAACTTTTTAATAAGATAAATGAGTTAACAGTGCAAAGAGAAAATTGATTCAGTTCTAATAACAGTGATACATTTGCAAGGTGACCAGGGTTAGGAAATAAATATTCCAGGATACACATTTCAAATATACAAGCAGAACAGCAGGAGCCCTGATCAGAAAGGAAGATGAGTCTGTAGATACTTTCATAACAGTTTTCTGAAAAAAAACACATTGTGGAACCACCTAGGGATAAAGCTATCTTTGATCTAGTATTGTTTAATGAGGCAGGATTAATATATAATCTCATAGAAAAGATCCTCTGGGAAAAAGTGATTATAATGCAAATTAGTCCCATATTACATTTCAGAACAACATACTTGAGTTCAAACCAAAACTTAAATTTAAACAAATTCAATTACATAAGTATGACAAGAGAGCTGGTTAATGTGGTTTGAGTAAATAGATTAAGAGACATGGTTATAAATAAACAGAGGGAAATTAAAAGAAATATAAAATGCATGATCAAAAATATATATTTTATTGAAACAAAAAAAGTCAGCAAGAAATAGATATCCCTGAGGGAAGTTAAGGACAAAGCTGGATTTTAAAAATAAAAGAGCCAGATTTTACAAATTATAGCAATCTCATACAACTTTAAACTCTTTTTTTTATGCAACTAAAGAGCATTTCTGACAGGACATTCCAATCAGGGACCTTTCCGAAATACAGAGCTATACTTCAATTCTGTCAGGTCCCCAACAGAGGAAAGCAGGCAGGAATAGGCAAACCACAGCAACTTTCTCATTGAAGTCAGTTGTTGTCTGCTAAATTGTAAAGGTACAACATCACATACTTTGACACCCGCTGTGAAATGATCAGTATATATGGCAACTATGAGATGTGGATGTCAGGAGGGTAGGGTGCTGGATAACTGGGATACCGGGGAGAAGAAAGCAATTGGGCTAGGCAGGTGACAGAGTATTTACAGTAGGTTGGGCTTTGTGGTAGATATGAGGGTTGGCAGGAGGATTGTCAGATTGGGACTGGGGGTCAGGACCATCGACTGACAGGTAGCAATGGGGCGGGGGGTGACAATTCCAGAGGTGGAAATGAAGTTTCGTGTCAGACTCGGGGTGGGGGGAGGTGTGGGTGTAGTCTGGGTTTGTGAGGTAAAGTGTGTAAAGTTGGGAGGCAGTTTATTGTTTGTACAGGAGTTAGACAAGGTTTTTAATAGTTTACCTTGTCCTTTGTAACAATTTACTTAACAAAGGGAGTCAGTTAGCTCAGCTGGTTTGCACTGCAGAGTGATGCCAATTGTTTGTTCAATTCCTGCACCAGCTGAGGTTTCCAAGAAGGACTCTCCTTCTCAAGCTCTCCCCTCATCTCAGGTATGGTGATCCTCTGGTTAAACCAACATCAATTATCATTCTCTAATGAGCTAGCAGTTCTACAATATGTTAAGACAGCAGTCTGTTTACTTAACTGCAGCAAAACTCCCCAGATTCTTTGATTTAAATGGATACTTTCAGAAGGTTCCAGGAGTAGGGGAACTGCCCAGCGGATTCTTCAGTTTCCCAGGCTACTCCTTTCAGGTTTGCTACAATGGAGTTCTGCCAGGTCCCATTTGCAATTTCCATCTCTGCATCAGAAAATGTATCTGGCCATTGGAAAATCTGCAAAATATTAGAAGTTGTCAAAATATGACCAAAAATTTGAAATTTGAAAAAGATTGCTAGGACTTTTAAAAATATATGAAAAAGAAGGCAGGTACACGGAGGGAAATAGCAGCACTAAACTTTGATCCCTTAGAAATTGAGACAGGGGAACGTATCACAGGGATTGAAGAAATGTAAGAGAAGTTGAACAAATATTTTGTGTCTGTCTTCATTATAGAAATGGCATTGAGGATCTACCACAGCAGTTCAAGAGGGCAGCTCACCACCACTTTCTCAAGGGAAACAGGAATGGTAAATAAATGCTGGTCCAGCCAGCGATGCCCACATCTCATGAGTAATTTTTTAACAAAAGAAGCATACATCACCATCCAAATTACATTGTAACCAAGATTGAGGAATTTAAAGAATTAATGTCAGAAGAAGAAAAAGTATTATACAAACTTAAGGACAAAGCTGAACCTAAAGTTGACAAATTTCGAAGACCTGATAGTCTACAAGGTAAAAACTGCAGATGCTGGAAACCAGAGTCTAGATTAGAGTGGTGCTGGAAAAGCACAACAGGTCAGGCAGCATCCGAGGAGCAGGAAAATCGACATTTCAGGCAAAAGCCCTTCATCAGGAATAGAGGCAGGGTGCCTGCAGACTGGAGAGATAAAAGCCCAGAATTCTAAAAGGGATACCTACAGATGTAGTGGATATATTATTTTCCAAACTTCCAGGACTCTGGAACGGTCCAAGCTGCTTGGCAGCTTGCAAATATAACACAGTTGATGGTGAAACTAGAAGCAAGAAAACAAAATATTATAGCCCAGTCAAACAGACAAGTCATCAGGAAAATGCTGAATCCATTGTTTAGGAAGTCAAAGAAATGTATCATAACATCATGGCACAATAAGACAGAGTTCAATGGGAGTTTAGGAAAGGGAAGTATAAAACTCCATTAAAACTGAGTTCATAACCAGTAAGGTTGATAAAATTGTGCCAGTAAAGGAAGTATACTTGGATTTTCAAAAGAAATTAGTAAGGTACATTATAAAATGTTAGCACACTCAGAGTTTTGAGTGCTATATTAGGATATATGGAAACTGATTAATGGACAGAAAGCAGAGGTTAGGGATAAGAGGTTTGTTTTCAGGTTGTCAGGCTGTAACTGATGCAGTGCTGCAAGGATTGGTGCTTGAATTCCAACTATTCACGATATGTTAATTATACTTAAAATAGAGGACAGAAAGTAAGGTATCCAAAATTACTGCTGATAGGAAGAAAGGTGGCAATGTAAACATTGAGGTGGACACAAAGAGGCTGCAAAGAGATAAAGGCAGATTAAGTGAGTGGTTATCAAGGCAATAAATAAAAGCATAATGCGAGGAAATTTGAGGTTACTCAATTCAGTAACAAAATAGAAAAGTAGATTTAATTTTAAAAGGTCATGAAAATTCTAAATGGTGATGTTTGAGATAAACTTGGTGCACTCACCAAGTATTGCAAAAATGTTTAATTTTATGATTGATCTTTCTAAGGAGTAAAACTTTTAATAGGATTGAAACTTAAATGTAAGATATGTAAACCCGTGATGAGAAGCTGTTGAAGTAAATGCAAATGAAAGGGTGCCCTGAGGTTTAGTTAATCAAATCAAAGTTGACAATGGGAAAACACCTCTAATTCATCTTCCCAAAAATTCAGAAAAAAAAGCTTTAAATTGTTTGTGTGAGTCCCAGATCAAACAACTTGACAGTAACCAGTAAACAAGCAAGATCTTAAATTCATCAATATACTTTCCAGATCAAATAATAGGTTTAAAGTTGGAGCTAGTTGGTTTAAGTCTCTATCTGGGACCTTCCAAGTAGGTCCAGTTGTCATTGAAGATAGATTGTAGGACAGCACGTTTAAGAATAAGAAAAAAGGAATTTGCTAGAGCTGCACAATTCCCAGAGATCCATCGTAGAGCGTATGTTAAGCTTCACTGGACAAAGATGTCAGCATGAGTGGAAGACGGAGAATTAGCTGCAGTCAATCCATATACATGGCCCCAAACATCTTGAAGGAAGAGGGCCTCATTTTGCAATTAGTCACTTTAGAGACATCCAAGCTGCATTCATTTTCAACAGTTTGAGACTTTAATAATCTCTGTCACCACCAGCCACCACACCCCTACATCCCCAACCTCAACCAACACCACCCAGTACACCGGTACACTACACTCCCACATTCAAATGCTTTTGCCTTTGGATCCTCATTGATTCTAGACAACTGATGGGTGAATTGCACAATGGCACTTGCTGCAATGAAAGCTGCTGGCCAATCATAGGTTAGCAGCTCTAGAGAGAACAGGGTGGGATTTCTGCCCCAAATATCATTACTCCCTGAAAGATGTACTGATAGTGCCTTCGGCTCTAATTGCCTTATGATCATTTTTTTCTCTCTCATGTTCTCTATGTGTACATTTTATTTTACACAATTACTTCTCTTATACTTTCTCCCTCTCTCAGTATTGGTCTCTCAAAATGTCTACCTGCATTGCCTAATTTACTCCCAAGTAGCTACGAATACCCTTGGTGCATGCTCCATCATGGCATCAACAATGTTTTAACTTGAAAGAAATACATATATAAGAAAGAATGTAAAGAATATATTAAAAACAAATTAAAAGTAATATTTTGGGCAGAATGGTAGTTGAAAATGAGAATTTCACTCATTTTCAGATACAAGACTCAATAGAATACAGCACCATCTACCGAAAGGCCACATCTTGGGAATCAGAAGGACTCAACACAAAGTCAACGTGTTATCATGGACAATAAGTTCCAAATTGACAATCAGGCATCATACGCAGACAGAATGGAAATGGCTGCGATAGAAATGTGTGAGTCTCAATAAATCATGTGAAATATTTCATGTATGTCATTGTTAAACGTCATTGCCAGGATATTAGTGCGAGAAGCAATATCACAAAAAAACTTTATTTACTAATATGACAGCTATCATGCAACCAAATCTGATAGTTGAGATGAAAATATGAAAACTATAAAATTTGTGTCTTTAGCAGCAAATAGTCTTACTGGTTATAACATTGTGAGAGCACATTTACAGTCAATGCACTGGTTGCAATGTATGCCATCAAACTCAATTATTTTACAGAACCAATATATGGAGTTGAGGATATATATCTATCTTAGCTATGCCAACTTCAGTATACATTGTAATGATAACTTCTTTGAAGATCAGATATGTAACACCCTTAAAATAGCAAGGAAGTGCAGCATCATGTAATGAATGTGTTTTCATCACCGTAGATATAAAACTTCCAAAAAATAAGGAAAGAGTACAGAAAAATAAGAATGAAAAATCTTTAGAAAAGATAAAAGATGCCCCTTAACAGTTCCTTTTTACCTTCCATCTCCCTGTTTACTCAAAAAGATGAGTGAATTGCACAACATAATCCAGTCCTAATGGATTAGAAATTATAGCAGACTCAGTAAAGCTAAAAAGGTCACTATTTTTAAAATCAGTAAGGGAATCAATGGTTGTAGGAAAAAGGCAATAAAGTGAGATTGAGGGATAGCAGGTTAGCCAAGATCTTACTGAATCACAGAGAAGACCTGATGAGCTGATTGGCCTGCTTTTGTTCCTATATCTTATGGAAGGTTGTACACTGTACCAATGCACTAGAGTCAGGGAAGGGACCCAGAGGACTGGAGAATGACTATTGTAACATCCCTGCTTAAGAAGGGAGGGAGACAGAATATAGGAAGTTACAGGCTAGTTAGGCTGGTCTTGGTCAGTGGTAAGATTTTAGAGTCCATTATTAAGGATGAGATTGAAGAGTATGTGGATGTGTGTGGTAACATAAGGCTAAGTCAGCACATCAAGGAGAGGTCATGCCTGACAAATCTGTTAGCATTCTTTGAGAAGGTAATGAGCAAATCAGACAAAAGAGGGTCAACGGAGGTGATCTATTTGGATTTCTAGAAGGTCTTTGATAACGTGCCATACAGGAGGCTGCTAAATAAGAGCCTCCAGTGTTAGAGGCAAGGTACTGGATGAGATGAGAGTTGGCTGACTGACAGAAGGGAGACAGTGGGGATAAAGGGGTCTTTTTCAGGATGGCAGCTGGTAAACAGTGAAGTTCCGCAGGGATCATGTATTGGGATCATTAGTCATGTTAGATATTACCAATCTGGGTGAAGGAACTGAAGGCACTTTTGTTAAATTTTCAGATGACGCAGAGATAGGTGGAGAGACAGATAATATTGAGGAAACAGAAGGACTTGGACAGTCTACAAGAGTGGGCAAAAAAGTGGCAGATGGAATACAAACCTGGGAAAGTGTTCTCTAATTGGGAAGAGGCTTCAGAAATCTGAAGCATAAAGGTACTTAGAGGCGTAATTCAGGATTCTCTTAACGTTAATTTGCAGGTTCAGTTGGCAGTTTGGAAGATAAATACAATGTTAGCATTTATTTCAAGAGGGCTAGAGTAGGCATGTACTATTGGAGGCTCTGTAAGGCTCTGGTCAGACCACATTTGGAATACTGTGAGCAGTTTTGGGCCAGTATCTAAGGTTGGCCTTGGAGAAGATGCAGAGCAGGTTTGCAAGAATGATCTCAGGCATGAAGGATGATTTGGTTGGCATGACCCAGTTTGGGCCAAAGGGCCAGTCTCAGTACTTTAGGACTCTATGATTGTATGACTCTCTGTCAAATGAAGAGCAGTTGAGAACTCTGGGTCTGGATTTAGTGGAGTTGAGAAGAATGAAGGGTTGATCTCATTAAAACTTACAGAACCTTGAGAACCCTGGATAAAATTGGCAGGAAGAAGATGTTTCCACTGGTTGGAGATGCTAGGAGCCAATGGTACAGCCTGAGAACGAAGGGACAACCCTTTAGAACTGAGAAGAGAAGGAATTTCTTCACCCCGAGGGTAGAGATTTTGTGGAACTCACTGCCACAGGAGGCTGTGGAGATCAAGTTACTCAGTGTACTTTAAAAATTGGTAGATAAGTTTTGGTTTAATAAGGAGATGAGATCAATATTGTGGGGAGAATGCAGAAAAAGAATGGAATTGAGAAACATATCAGCTCTGGTCAAATGTTGGAGCAGACTTGACATGCCAAGAGGACTCATTCTGCTGTATACCCTATGGTCTTTACAATCTTATGGTGATTCACATCATGGGATTTTCATTCCATGTTCCAATAATGCATGCATTTACACCAATGAGATCAATACTGAAGTGTGATAGTCTAGTCTGAATACTTAAGAATTTTTATGAACTTCATTTCTCAACTTTCAACAGACACATTAACTTATTTGCTTTATCTGAGTGAATGGCCCTGTTAAAAGAAAAGAGACAAGAGTTAATGTGATACACAAAAAGCTGCAACCTTGTGATCTGGTGTATCCAGTAGAGTGTACCACCTGCCAAGAGCATATCTCAAGAAAATCTCACAATATTCCATGCATTAAAATTATATTTCAATTTGTTTAAAAAAGGATGGTCTGAAAATCTAAAGAACTCTCAACATGCCTCCAACTGAAAACAATGTGTCCCAGAAGCATTTCTTATATTTTTATGCTATACTAATGCTGACAGTAAATTCAAGCTTAAATTTCACAGCTGTTACAGCAAAATAACTTCCAAAGTTTAGATAAACTAGATTTCCAGAATTTTGTCAGGTATCAATTCTTGTTCTATGTACATGTAATTTGCACAACAGCAACAATCAATTCCAATAGATAGGACATAATTGTAAAAGAAATCACTGATTTCACCACACAGCTCCTTCATATTCACTGTACAAGGTTACATTAATGTACTCTGGTACATTTGCCAAAAAAAAATTAAAATGTGAATATAGATTAGCTGTTTGACAGCTGAAATACCTTGGGATATTCTTTAATTAGTTAGAACTTTAGTAATCTGGGGAAATGATGACCAAGCTTCTCAGGTTTTGATGGCAACAAGACCTCACCAATGAGAAGCAGGGATTGTGATCATGGAGCCGAACATAGCTGATTTGCAGCAGCTCACATTTTTGCAATGAAGTAAGGAGCTGGCATTTTTTTTAAGCACTGATGACAAATCCAAGTTTCAATATGAGTCTCAAAATATGTCGTCTTCTTGTCACTTTCCTGATGACAGTTCTGTTTGTTCCTACACTTATAGGGTGAGCTGTTTGTGATGGCTTGGTCTGGCATTTAGGGACTTACGTATTAGTAAGGGCAGAGAATTGGTTAATGAAATGAAAATGAGGAACACAGAGTGTAACTTGTTGAGTGCTGAATGGGATCATTGCTTTGGTCTCAGCAACTTGCAATCCCTAGCAAATGTCCAAGCTTGCTGATGATAAAAGCTAAATTGAAAAGTAAGCTCTGAGAAGGATGCAAACAGGATGACAACAGATAAAGACGTGCTTAGTAAGAGAGAGGTGGCAGATGCATATAAAATGTAACTATATCCACTTCAGCAACAAGAATAGACAAGTTGAACCTATTTTCAAAAGGATGACATACTTATAAATATTGGTATTGAGATGAATTTGGATTACCTATATAAATCACAGAAAATTACATGTAAGTATAACATGAAATTAGCAAGGCAGATAACATGTTAGCTTTTATTGCAAGGGTGTTGTTTGTGTATACGTAAATACCACAACTGATGACTGACCTATTCCTTCTACTATGGAGGATAGCCTTTTCAAAACAAGCATTTTTTTTTCATTTGTAGCCAATTATCTGTTTCCATATAATGGTGCATTGTTAGTAAACAACATTAAAATATGTCTTATTTGTCAAAAAAAGTCTTGCAACACAATGCCTATTTCTTCCACCTATCTTCTTTCCAGCTACAGCTTCACTTCATATAGCAATGATGAGAATTCCTAGATTTGGAGAAAGAAGAGAAGCTTCTAAAGGATAGTAGAGTGAGTATGATTATATCGCATATAAACCCATCGTTCTTAATGGGTTTATATGAGATACAATCATACTAGCCTGGGTTTTACTGACTCAGATGTGGATCTGTCTTTGAGACATCCATTTGATAAAGATAATAACATACAGCTAATCCCTCTTTTGCACACAATCCAGACAGGTTTTACCACTGGAATGGTTATTGGAAACTACACTTACTGATGAACATACTTTTTATCAAATCAGTCACCCTGAAGAAGGGTTATACCCGAAACGTTGATCTCTCCACTTCCTGATGATACCTGGCATGTTTTGCCCTTCCAGCCTCCTGTTTGTCTATTTCCAATAATCCAAAGACCATAGACCTTAATACCAGAGACTAGTATTAAGCAATAAACAGATGTAACTGCAAGGGCAATATTATTACAAAATTTCCAATGAAAAGGAAGCACCAGCTCAATAAAACTGTCAGCATTCACAAATTACACAGAGGTTATACCACTGAAACAGAGCGTTCAGCCCAATGTTGGTGTTCGTGCTCTAAATAAGCAACATCTCATCTAAGCCTTCTTCTATTCCATTCCCCTTAGTGAGTGGCTGAGCTGAGAACCTATGACAGGCAGTCAGCACCATCAAGGCAGCAGGTGAGCTAAGGACCATTGCAGAGAAACAGACAGACTGGAGGCAGACTTGAGTGGGACTTAGGAAGTAAACAAGAATAAGATTTTTCTAGTTCATATGCATGTAGGAGCAAGGGTCAAATAAAAGGAAAGAATCCATATTCCATTTAGCTAGGGAATGGCTGACAAGCTCAGGGCCGTGATGTGCATATTTGTACTATGTGGGAAATCCAAAATGCTCTTGATGGTTTGGATGACCATGTGTGCCTAGCAAGGCCATAGTACTGTCGACAGTCCGACTGTTCAGGTGGGCACCAAGTGGGAGAGAGAGTGGGGTGTTGACTAGTAAGGAAGAAATGTGGAAGGACAATTGTGATAGGGGATTCATAGGTGCGGGGAATAGCCAGGCACTTCAGCAGCTGGACACGGCCAAGGCCAGAGGTGTCACGGAGTGGAGTCGGGAGGTGGGGGGGCAGTTGCGGGGGGTTTCCAGTGGCTAATAGTCTTGGTCCATGTTGGGACCAATTGCATAGCAAGAAAGAGAAATGAGTTCTTTATAATATACAATAGGGCAGTATAATAATACAATAGGGCAGATGAATGTGTAGCTGGAGAGATAAGCAGAAGGGAGGTAGTTTGATCCCTGAGGCATTGTGGTTGTTTCTGGGGGATGTGGGACCAGTACAAGTTGGATGGGTCACATCTGAACAGAAACGAGATCAACTAATGGTAAGAAATGTTGGGAAAGATTTGAACAAAATTGGCAGAGGGTTGGGATACTGATAAGCAGGCCAGAGGGAAGAGAAGCCTTGATTGAATTAGAAATTAAAACACAACTGAGTCTGCAAGGCAGAGGAAAGATTGGATAAAATAGAGGTGAGGGCTAAATGAAATGTATTTTTAATGCAAGGAGCCTGAGGAATAAGACACACAAACTGAAGGCACAAAGAGGCATATGGGAGCATGATATCACAGCTATTGAGACATGACTAAAAGTTAGGTAGGATTGACAGCTCAACATTCCCGGAAAACAGAGAGGGGAACATGAGGGGGATTCACAATATAGATTAAGAAATCAACTACAGTGTTAAGAGCGGTGGTTCCGCTTTGTTTATTCTGAGGAGAAAGTGAGGATTGCAGATGCTGAAGAGTCAAAAAGTGTGGTGCTGGAGAAGCACAGCAAGTCAGGCAGCATCCGAGGAGCAGGAGAATCAACACTTTGGGTATAAGTGTGTGTTAGCTATAATGCGCTTACGTCGCCAACACTTTAAGTATATTTGTATAGAGCATTTTTTGTACAGCGCAAGACCACACAAGAATGCAACTACCCCGTAATAGCAAAGTTACCTGTAATCCATATAAAGAATCATCATGAATGGAAGTGAGGGAATAAAATAAAAATCAAAATGGACTGTAACAAACCTAAAATTATCCTGATAATATATAGATAATGCAAAATTGCACGGCATCAAAAAATACAGAAAGCTACAATTATTCATTCAAGTACATTACTGTAATTTCTAATCGATCATTTATGATTTGTTAAATGCTTTCCTGCCAATTGTAGCTTTGATTTTAATGAAAGGGCATCAGAATATTTTCCAACTTGGATGTGGGAACTTTAGTAAACTACAGATGATGTGCAGGTGCATCTACCTGATTATACCTGATGTAACAATAATATAGGGCCTGCAATCAAATATCCTACTTCTACAGGTATAACTGCAAAATATTTATAATAACTTGCTAGCCAACATAATGTTGTGAATTATAACATATTTTGTGTGAATATGGCATGACATTTTTCTTAAATTCTTCAATTATTTTGAAGAAGCTCTGAGCCAGCACCTGTTGCATTACTTACATTACATCCTCGAGGTGAGGTTGCAACAGTACTGTTAAGGTAAATGAACTTCCAAATCCAAGATTTTGAAGAGGAGGTGTAGTATAACATTCTGTTTGATTCCAAAATATAAAACTGGTGGCATTCCTTGAAGAGCCTGGTCTCAAATCATAATTGTCCTAAGTGCCACAAGTGTCTAAGGATCCAGGTACAAGATCAGCATTGAAAGAATTTCTATGAGGGCACTCTTGAACGTAGAATTGCTGGTTACAGGGCAATATGCTTTCCACAGCAGTTATGCTAAGACAGAGTGTTTCTAACTGGCAAACCACATGTGGCTTCAGATGGCACAGTCAATAAACTTCTGTGTGTTGCTATGCTTTCCAAACTTGGAAAATAACCCAATGAATTGACAAATCTTAGCAAAATGTAACATACCAATAAAGTTACTTCAATTATTTGAAATATCAATGCAACACAATGCTTGGTAACCAAAAGGTCATCCTTGAGAGAAAATGTATCTTCTCAATAAATTGAATTTAAATGTTTGATAGTGAGCATACTGAAGATGTCATCTTTATTGATCAGAGCTTCAAGATTTAGTGCACTGTAAAGTTTAGAACTTTAGTTGTATCCTAAATTAGACACTATTCCCACGAGGATGCAATTTTCCTTTTATTAGTAAAATATTGGGATTTTCAGTTCAAATTGTAATTCGAAGTCCAATCTACAGAAGAATGGAATAAAATATTTTATTTCTCTGAAAAAAGTTCAATATTTTCTTTACAAACTTAATTTAGTTGTAAAGTTTTGCACTATATTATTTGAAACTATTTGCAGAAATTGAAATTACATATAGTGCCTGAATTCAAAAATATGATTTTTGACAAGATAAACTGAAGGTCGAGTATAATCATTAGAGTGCTAATTGTAAAGTACATAACTTCGATTAACACACTTACTTTCTCACAAGTAAATTCAAGTTAACACCAACACAATGTTGATTTCCATTAAATATTTCTCAAGCAATCAACTAAACCATATAATCAAGTCCATCTAGTTTTTTTTCCTTACCCAACATTCGCACATGACCTTAGCCCTCAGTAAGCTGATTACACGGCAACGCCATATGGCTTGCACTCTGCAAAACGAAGGCATTCAAAACGTGAATTATGTAGTGACAAAAAAGAAAATAATCATATGAGGGTGAAATGCAGAGTTCCAGGCAGATTGTTCTGTTTTTTTTTAAGAAAAGTAAAGCTATTTAATGCCAATTCGTCCAACTGCACAATAAGGCAGAGGACACTGAAGCCGCTCTCAGAAGTAGACATTCACACTGCAATGTCGCTAGGTAACCAGACCATGGAGTGAGCTGGGTTAGTGTTGCACACCACACAACAGCAGCTGTATGTCCGTCTACGGAATAAGACCTTATCTGCATCCTTAATCCTATCCATAAATGCCATCTCTATATAACTACAACGCATTTTAAATTAAAGTGCCCAATAAAAGGCTTTAACATGGAATTACTCAACTTTGTGAGATAATTCTTTTCCCCAACAAAATTGGAGCATTGGGAATATGCGATTCTTCCTTTGAATTAGGCCAAACAAAAGGTGCAATATTGCTATAACTCTCTACTGGGCACCTATGGCCCCAACCGAGTACTTCTTAGGAAGAGGGAAATTTAGTACCCATCACTTTTCCGATCCCACCACTACCAAAATGCCAACTGAGTACCACTTGTGCAACTGCAACTTCTCAAATTCTTCAGTGCTCCTAAAATCTACCAGGATGATTTTGAAATGATTTCAAATGCATCCATTACACCACTTAATGTTTAAACTAAATAGCATTGATGAAGGGTGTAACGTTTGGTGTTAAGCCATGGATGATATCAAAAGCTAAGGTCCTGATATGTATGGAGAGCTGGGAAAAAGTGGGAATACTTGGGTATAATTGAGAAGCACTGAAATCCATGAAAGCAGGACCTTGTTAGTTATTTTGCAAAACAGTTCAGAGCTGAGTCTTCCAGTTGTTTGGCAAAGTGTCAATTTTACAGATTTTCATGGAAAGTTTACTTTCTGCGTCTGAGCAAATTTCTCATGCAAACTCTGACTGTTCTTCTGGTTAATTGTTTGACAGCCCCTGCAATGCCCTTTTCATTGAATTCTCACATAGGCAGATGTGCTCGGCACTGCCAAGACCTTCCGGCTTAGTTGCTACACCAGTGCCATATTTAAACTACAGCTTTGCATCACTTAAAATATCACAAGCCAGGAATGACTGCTTCAAGTGTATTGCTATACAACAGGAGAGGACGAAAAAGGGAACTTTGCACCCCACTCTGTCAACAGGGACCTGGAAGTCCTGGTGGATAGGTTTGTGGGGAGAGGGGTCATCCTCTTCCCTCAGGTTTGTCAGAGCGGCTAACAGAACCAAACTTGGTGTAATGTCCATGGTCTGGAAGAATGTGAAACAATGCCAGAAGAAGGTTTATTGTCCTTCTGCACTCTGCCAGATTAAATGCCAACATCTTCTCTCTCTTACTTCAGGCTCACTTTACTCTGTTATTGCACATATCTCCCACCAAACTAATGGAGTAGTTCCATTGAATGCAGCAGCTTCCCTCAATGGTTCTAATCACCACATCTTCCTAATTTACGAAGTCTTCCTGCTGTCTGTGCTTCCTGCATGCTCACTGACTACCTGTACTATTCCTACACAATGACTAACAACAGGTCCAGTCTCTTTCAACTCACTCAATCATTCCCATTATCTCACTGAGGAGAATTGGTCAAAAAGAGCAAAGGTGGGCAGGAGGAGGGCTGACACTTGTTTTCTTATCCCATAAAAGGAGAAGATCTTTGAGTTAATGGGAAAGGACTGAGGCTGCTCATGTTGGGATGCCTTGATCTCCATATTAAGGCAATAAATTAAGTTTCATTGTCATGTGCTGCATTCCTCTCCCATTAACATCATGAGAGTGCGTTTGTAACATGCTGAAGCTTCTATCCCTAATGTACAACAAATTCCCTCTTCTCTCCTGCAGTCATGAGTAGTACCCACAGAACCTCCACCTTTAACAGGCCAGCCCCTCATCCCATCAGCTCCCCTCCACTTCTGAGGAAGGAGCTACAGATCCCTTTGAGAATGTACCGGCAAGACTTTCTCCTGCATCCTCCACTAGTCATAAAGATATACAGCATGGAAACTGACCCTTCGGCCCAACTTGTCCATGCCGACCAGATATCCCAACCCAATTCCGCCCGGCCCATATCCCTCCAAACCCTTCCTATTCATATACCAATCCAGATACCTTTTAAATATTACAATCGTACTAGCCTCCACCACTTCCTCTGGCAGCTCATTCCACACACGTATTATCCTCTGCATGAAAAGGTTACCCCTCAGGTCTCTTTTATATCTTTTCCCTCTCACCCTAAACCTATGCTTTCTAGTTCTGGACTCCCCACCCCACGGAAGAGACTTTGTCTACTTATTCTAACCTCACCCCTCATAATTTTAGAAACATCTATAAGATCAACACTGAGCCTCCGATGCTCCAGGGAAAACAGCCCCAGCCTATTCAACCCCTCCTTATAGCTCAAATCCTCCAAACCTTGCCAACATCCTTGTAAATCTTTTCTGAACTCTTTGAAGTTTCACAACATCCTTCTGATAGAAAGGAGACCAGATTTGCATGCAATATTCCAAAAGTGGCCTAACCAATGTCTTGTACAGCCGTAACATGACCTCCCAACTCCTGTACTCTCAGATATTTTCATCTTGATGGGTACTTTATCTGGATTTGACTTGGGAGCCCAATCTGGTCAACACATCACCTGTAGTTTTTTTCAGCTAGTCCAAGACAACACATCCCAGATTATGCAACTTGTTCAATATTGGGGGGACTTAGAACTGCAGTTACCGAACATACGCAGTCAATCACTTATAAGGAATATTTAGTTAGTTTAAAGCTATTAAGAAGCAACAGTTTAGACATGATATGTTGGTTAATCAGGCAAAAATAAAGTATTTTATCTGCGATGGTTGAGGATGGTTTCCTGTCCAGAAAACAGTGTGTCAATTTCAGTAAAGTTGTGAAGGTAGACATCTGCTGTCCAAGTGAAATGTTGGGGAATTCTCCCCTAGGTTTATCTCCCTCCTTCTTCTGATCCAACTTCCATCTGAACAAGGGTGGCACGGTGGCTTAGCGGTTAGCACCGGTTAGCTGCAGGGAACCAGGTTCAATTTCAGCCTCAAGAGACTGTCTGTGTGGAGTTTGCACATTCTCCCTGTGTCTGTGTGGAGTTTGCAAATTCTTCCCATGTCTGTGTGGAGTTTGCACATTCTCCCTGTGTCTGTGTGGGGTTTGCACATTCTCGCTGTGTCTGTGTGGAGTTTGCACATTCTCACAGTGTCTGCGTGGAGTTTGCACATTGTCCCTGTGTCTGCGTGAGTTTGCACATTCACCCTGTGTCTTTGTGGAGTTTGCACATTCTCCCTTTGCCTGTGTGGAGATCGCACATTCTCCGTGTGCCTGTGTGGAGTTTGCACATTCTCCCCGTGTCTGTGTGGAGTTTACACATTCTACTTGTGTCTGCATGGAGTTTGCACATTCTCCCTGTGTCTGCGTGGATTTAGCACATTCTCCCAGTGTCTGCGTGGAGTTTGCACATTCTCCTTGTGTCTGTGTGGAGTTTGCACATTCTCCATGTGTTTGTGTGGAGTTTGCACATTCTCCCTGTGTCTGTGTGGACTTTGCACATTCTCCCTGTGTCTGTGTGGAGTTTGCACATTCTCGCTGTGTCTGTGTGGAGTTTGCACATTCACCCCGTGTCTGCCTGGAGTTTACACATACTCCCTGTGTCTGTGTGGACTTTGCACATTCTCCCCGTATCTGTGTGGAGTTTGCACATTCTCCCTCTGTCTGTGTGGAGTTTACGCATTCTCTCTGTGCCTGTGTGGAATTTGCATATTCTCCCTATGTCTGTGTGGAGTTTGCACATTCTCCCTGTGTCTGTGTGGAGTTTGTACATTCTACCTATGTCTGTGTGGAGTTTGCACATTCTCCCTGTGTCTGTGTGGAGTTTGCACATTCTCCCCATGTCTGTGTGGAGTTTCCACTTTCTCCCCATGTCTGTGTCGGCTTGGAGTTTGATCATTCTCCATGTGTCTGTGTAGAGTTTGCACATTCTCACTGTGTCTATTTAGAGTTTGCTCATTCTCCCTGTGTTGGCATGGAGTTTGCACATTCTCCCTGTGTCTGTGTGGAGTTTGCACTTTCTCCTTGTGGGTGTGTGGAGTTTGCAAAGTCTCCTTGTGTCTGTGTAGAGTTTGCACATTTTCCTTGTGCCTGTGTGGAGTTTGCACATTCTCCTTCTGTCTGTGTGGACTTTGCATATTCTCCCCTTGTGTCTGTGGAGTTTGCACATTTTCCCTGTGTCTGTGTGGAGTTTACACATTCTCCCTGTGTCTACGTGGATTTTGCACATTCTCCCTGTGTCTGTATGGAGTTTGCACATTCTCCCTGTGTCTGTGTGGAGTTTGCACATTCTCCCTGTGTCTGTGTGGAGTTTGCAAATTCTCCCCATGTCTGTGTGGATTTTGCACATTCTCCCCATGTCTGTGTGGAGTTTGCACATTCTCCCCATGTCTGTGTGGAGTCTGCACATTCTCCCTGTGTCTGCGTGAAGTTTGCACATTCTCCCCGTGTCTGTTTGGAGTTCGCACA
Organism: Chiloscyllium plagiosum; assembly: GCF_004010195.1. NCBI lineage: Eukaryota > Metazoa > Chordata > Chondrichthyes > Orectolobiformes > Hemiscylliidae > Chiloscyllium > Chiloscyllium plagiosum. The sequence continues at coordinate 43,407,800 of NC_057718.1, read as the reverse complement.
TTCTCCCCGTGTATATGGGGAGATTGCACAATCTCCCTGTGTCTGTGAGGAGTTTGCACATTCTTCCCGTGTCTCTGGGGAGTTTGCACATTCTCCCTGTGCATATGTGGAGTTTGCACATTCTCCCTGTGTCTGCATGAAGTTTGCACATTCTCACTGTGTCTGTGTGGAGTTTGCACATTCTCCCTGTGCCGATGTGGAGTTTGCACACTCTCCGTGTGCCTGTGTGGAGTTTGCACATTCTCCCCGTGTCTGTGTGGAGTTTGCACATTCTCGCTGTGTCTGTGTGGTGGTTGCACATTCTCCCTGTGTCTGTGTGGAGTTTGCACATTGTCCCTTTGCCTGTGTGGAGATGGCACATTCTCCGTGTGCCTGTGTGGAGTTTGCACATTCTCCCCGTGTCTGTGTGGAGTTTGCACATTCTACTTGTGTCTGCATGGAGTTTGCACATTCTCCCTGTGTCTGCGTGGATTTAGCACATTCTCCCAGTGTCTGCGTGGAGTTTGCACTTTCTCCATGTGTCTGTGTGGAGTTTGCACATTCTGCCTACGTCTGCGGGGAGTTTGCAAATTCGCCTTGTGTCTGTGTGGATTTTGCACTTCTCCCCTTGTCTGCGTGGAGTTTGCACATTCTCCTTGTGCCTGTGTGGAGTTTTCACATTCTCCCTGTGTCTGCGTGGATTTAGCACATTCTCCCAGTTTCTGCATGGAGTTTGCACATTCTCCTTGTGTCTGTGTGGCGTTTGCACATTCTACTTGTGTCTACATGGAGTTTGCACGTTCTTCCCATATCTGTGTGGAGTTTGCACATTCTCCCTCTGTCTGTGTGGAGTTTACGCAATCTCTCTGTGCCTGTGTGGAATTTGCACATTCTCCCTGTGTCTGTGCGGACTTTGCACATTCTCGCTGAGTCTTTGTGGATTTTGCACATTCTCCATGTGTCTGTGTGGAGTTTGCACATTCTACTTGTGTCTGCGTGGAATTTGCACATTCTCCATGTGTCTGTGTGGAGTTTGCACATTCCCCCTGTATCTGTGTGGGGTTTGCACATTCTCCCTTTTTCTGTGTGGAGTTTTCACATTCTCCCTGTGTCTGTGTGGTTTTTGCACATTTTCCCTGTGCCTGTGTGGAGTTTTCACATTCTCCTTTTGTCTGTGTGGACTTTGCACATTTTCCCTGTGCCTGTGTGGAGTTTTCACATTCTCCTTTTGTCTGTGTGGACTTTGCACATTCTCCCCTTGTCTCTGTGGAGTTTGCACATTTTCCCTGTGTCTGTGTGGAGTTTGCACATTCTCGCTGTGTCTGTGTGGAGTTTGCACTTTCTCCTTGTGTCTGTGTGGAGTTTGCAAAGTCTCCTTGTGTCTGTGTAGAGTTTGCACATTCTCCCCGTGTCTGTGTGGAGTTTGCACATTCTCCCTGTGCCTATGTGGAGTTTGCACATTCTCCGTGTGCCTGTGTGGAGTTTGCACATTCTCCCCTTGTCTGTGTGGAGTCTGCACATTCTCCCTGTGTCTGTGTGGAGTCTGCACATTCTCCCTGTGTCTGCGTGAAGTTTGCACATTCTCCCCATGTCTGTTTGGAGTTTGCACATTCTCCCCGTGTATATGGGGAGATTGCACAATCTCCCTGAGTCTGTGAGGAGTTTTCACATTCTTCCCGTGTTGGTGTGGAGTTTGCACATTATCCCTGTGCCTATGTGGAGTTTGCACATTCTCCCTGTGTCTGCGTGAAGTTTGTACATTCTCCCTGTGTCTGCGTGGAGTTTGCACATTCTCCCTGTGCCTATTTGGATTTTGCACATTCTCCGTGTGCCTGTGTGGAGTTTGCACATTCTCCCCATGTCTGTGTGGAGTTTGCACATTCTCCCCGTGTCTGTGTGGAGTTTGCACATTCTCGCTGTGTCTGTGTAGCGATTGCACATTCTCCCCGTGTCTGTGTAGAGTTTGCAGATTCTCCGTGTGCTGTGTGGAGTTTGCACATTCTCCCCATGTATGTGTGGAGTTTGCACATTCTCCCAGTGTCTGCATGGCGTTTGCACATTCTCCATGTGTCTGTGTGGAGTTTGCACATTCTCCTTGTCTCTTTGTAGAGTTTGCACATTCTCCCTGTGCCTGTGTGAATTTTGCACATTCTCCCCATGTCTGTGTGGAGTTTGCACATTCTCCCTGTGTCTGCGTGGAGTTTGCACATTCTCCTTCGGTCTGTCTGGAGTTTGCACATTCTCCCTGTGTCTGCTTGGAGTTTGCACATTCTCCTTCGGTCTGTCTGGAGTTTGCACATTCTCCATGTGTCTGTGTGAAGTTTGCACATTCTCCCAGTTTCTGCATGGAGTTTGCACATTCTCCCTGTGTCTGTGTGGAGTATGCACATTCTCCGTGTGCCTGTGTGGAGTTTGCACATTCTCCCCGTGTCTCTGTGGAGATTGCACATTCTCGCTGTGTCTGTGTAGAGTTTGCACATTTTCCCCATGTCTGTGTGGAGTTTGCACATTCTGCCTACGTCTGCGGGGAGTTTGCAAATTCTCCTTGTGTCTGTTTGGATTTTGCACATTCTCCCCTTGTCTGTGTGGAATTTGCACATTCTCCTTGTGTCTACGTGGAGTTTGCACATTCTCCCTGTGTCTGCGTGGATTTAGCACATTCTCCCAGTTTCTGCGTGGAGTTTGCACATTCTCCCAGTGTCTGTGTGGAGTTTACGCATTCTCTCTGTGCCTGTGTGGAATTTGCACATTCTCCCTGTGTCTGTGTGGACTTTGCACAATCTCGCTGAGTCTTTGTGGATTTTGCACATTCTCCATGTGTCTGTGTGGAGTTTGCACATTCCCCCTGTATCTGTGTGGGGTTTGCACATTCTCCCTTTTTCTGTGTGGAGTTTTCACATTCTCCCTGTGTCTGTGTGGTTTTTGCACATTTTCCCTGTGCCTGTGTGGAGTTTTCACATTCTCCTTTTGTCTGTGTGGACTTTGCACATTCTCCCCTTGTCTCTGTGGAGTTTGCACATTTTCCCTCGCTGACTGTGTGTGTCCCTCCCTCGCTGTGTGTGTGTGTCCCTCCCTCGCTGTGTGTGCGTGT
>NC_057718.1:43402550-43403898 GCF_004010195.1 Chiloscyllium plagiosum | reverse complement strand
GTGGAGTTTGCACATTCTCCCTGTGTCTGCCTGGAGTATGCACATACTCCATTTGTCTGTGTGAAGTTTGCACATTCTCCCAGTTTCTGCATGGAGTTTGCACATTCTCCCTGTGTCTGTGTGGAGTATGCACATTCTCCGTGTGCCTGTGTGGAGTTTGCACATTCTCCCCGTGTCTCTGTGGAGATTGCACATTCTCGCTGTGTCTGTGTAGAGTTTGCACATTTTCCCCATGTCTGTGTGGAGTTTGCACATTCTGCCTACGTCTGCGGGGAGTTTGCAAATTCTCCTTGTGTCTGTTTGGATTTTGCACATTCTCCCCTTGTCTGTGTGGAATTTGCACATTCTCCTTGTGTCTACGTGGAGTTTGCACATTCTCCCTGTGTGTCTGCGTGGATTTAGCACATTCTCCCAGTTTCTGCGTGGAGTTTGCACATTCTCCCAGTGTCTGCGTGGAGTTTGCACATTCTACTTGTGTCTGCATGGAATTTGCACATTCGCCCCGTATCTGTGTGGAGTTTGCACATTCTCCCTCTGTCTGTGTGGAGTTTACGCATTCTTTCTGTGCCTGTGTGGAATTTGCACATTCTCCTTGTGTCTGTGTGGAGTTTGCACATTCTCACTGAGTCTGTGTGGGGTTTGCACATTCTCCCTGTGTTTGCGTGGAGTTCGCACATTCTCCCTGTGTCTGTGTGGAGTTTGCACATTCTCCCTGTGTCTGCCTGGAGTATGCACATACTCCATTTGTCTGTGTGAAGTTTGCACATTCTCCCAGTTTCTGCATGGAGTTTGCACATTCTCCTTCATTCTGTGTGAAGTTTGCACATTCTCCCCTTGTATGTGTGGAATTTGCACATTCTCCTGGTGTCTGCGTGGAATTTGCACATTCTCTATGTGTCTGTGTGAAGTTTGCACATTCTCCATGTGTCAGTGTGGAATTTGCACATTCTACTTGTGTCTGCATGGAGTTTGCACATTCTCCTTTGTCTGTGTGGAGTTTGCACATTCACCCCATGTATATCTGGGGTTTGCACATTCTCTATGTGTCTGTGTGGAGTTTGCACATTCTCCCTGTGTCTGTGTGGAGTTTGCACATTCTCCAAGTTTCTGCATGGAGTTTGCACATTCTCCCTGTGTCTGCGTGGAGTTTGCACATTCTCCCTGTGTCTGCCTGGAGTTTGCACATTCTCCATGAGTCTGTGTGTTGTTTGCACATTCTCCCTCTCTCTGTGTGGAGTTTGCACATTCGCCCTTTGTCTGTGTGGAGTTTGCACATTCTCCCAGTTTCTGCATGGAGTTTGCACATTCTCCTTCGGTCTGTGTGGAGTTTGCACATTCTCCCTGTGTC
>NC_057718.1:43391219-43402050 GCF_004010195.1 Chiloscyllium plagiosum | reverse complement strand
CTTTCCTTGAATTGTTATAATATGACTAGCTGCTGCTTAATCAGTTGTTTCTTGACTTTAAAGATATCAACTTCTGCCATTTAAGAAATTTGAGGTCAAGACTTACATTCACAGTCAATGAGATTTCTTAATTGCATGTTCTCTATTATTTGACATCCTCTTATGTTGCAGAATTGCCTATAGCATATCTTTAACCTTAAGTGATATACTTCCTACACCATGTAGTTGCACTTTTGTTGGCTGTTTCTTCACAGTATTTCTTCACCCAAGGTACATGATCTAATAATACAGTGTTACGCATCCCTCTATTGAGCTTGAAATTGTTGCGATGTCCATTGACATAAATATCTTCTTGGCAAAAAGCGAGTCCCGGGTCACCCATTTGTCATAGGAACCCTTTTGACCATTCTTCTATTCTATTTCATGAAGCTCTATGTGTGAGTAGCCATTCACTTCTTGATGTTCTCTTGGTGTCCTCCTTTGGCACAGCTTCTGTAAGTTATTTAGTGCTTACAAATGAGGCATTTTTTTCATAGTTTGGCACTGCTTATGCCTCTGAACTTTGCTTGCTCCACAGCCCTGACAAGGTCTTACAACATCTGATATCTGGCTCACCCTTCTCACATGTGTCTTTAGGGTTGTATACCTAAAGAACTGAATGGATTCTCCTGTAATAATGTTAATCTTCTCCTCTTAGGATTGATCGGTATGGCTTCCAGACATCCACTTCACTCACTTTCGAATTACTTTCCCAAAAGCCAGATCTTCTTTTAAAATAATACATTTGACAAAGAATTATCAGGTCTGCTATGAATTCTGATTTTAAAGCTCCATAGTCACATCTGTTCACTAATCTGTATTGATAATTAAATAAATTATCTATGGGTTCTTCTGAATGATTCTATTAAAACATTGTCTTGCAAGATTTTTTTGTTCTGAGGTTAAATTGATTTTGCAAAGTTTGCAGAACTTCACCAAAATGTCAGTTGCCTCTTTTATACCAATGCTGATGTATAACATCAACAGTTATGTTTCCAAATCAATGCAATAGTATATTAATTTATTCAGTTTCTTATATAGTATCTTAAGTTCATTTCTCCAAGCTGTCCAATTCTGCACTTTATTTGCTGCATCTCTGAAGTCAAATCTCTCTGGTCATAATTTTTCTCCGGCCATGACTTCCTAATGTGCCTTTATAATATGATTATTTATTTTTCTTCCTTTAAAACATTCTAGTTCTGTGGTATTGTCATGCTGCTACCATGTACGTGGCAGGTATTCATGCGACTCAGCCAACGTTGTCTATCTCAAAGGCTGCAGGCAAGAATGCCCTGAGGCATGGTACATTGGTGAGACTTAGCAGAGGCTATGGCAATGGATGAATGGACATCGCACAACAATCAACAGACAGGAGTGCTCCCTCCCAGTCAGAGAACACTTCCGCGGTTTCGGGACATTCGACCTCGGACCTTCGGGTGACCATCCTCCAAGGTGGACTTCGCGGCAGGTAACAACGCAAAGTGGCTGAGCAGAGGCTGATAGCCAAGTTCGGTACCCATGGAAATGGCCGCAACCAGGACCTTGGGTTCATGTCATACTACAGGTGACCCCACTGCACTGGAACAATTATTTCTCTCTCTCTCGCTATTTCTCTCTCTCTCTCTCTCACACACACACAGACACTCTGACAGACATATACGCACAAACTCCTACAGACTCATACACTCACGCAGACCCTCTCTCATACACAAGTTTTCTTTCATATGCTCACACAAACGCTCACACACTCACACATGCACCCTCTCACAGAAGTATACTCCTTTGCACTCACATACATACACATACACACTCTCTCACAGAAACGCATACCCCTCCAACACACATGCACACACGCACACACACATAAAGGTTTGTGAGGTAAATTTGTACTTGCAGAATTACATTTTATTTTGTTCAAAAGCTGCATGAATCCATGTAAGATTGGGTAAATCCCTTTTATAGATTAGAATCAATCTGAACATTGGGGCAAAGACAGCCTCACACAGGGCACATCACACCTTCAGTGCATTATCTGGGCCAACATGGCACTTATTGTTAAAGTTCACTTGAGAATGTATCTTTAAGCAAGTTCTGGAATTTACATATGAAAGAACTGATACTAACATGCCAATTCTAAAAAATTCAGGTCTTTTTTCTATAAGTTACAACACACTGTAAACTTTTGCTATAAATTCTGTGTCCTACGATCTTATACTCCTAAACCACCTGCTGAAAGAGCAGCGCTCCGAAAGCTAGTGCTTCCAATTAAACCTGTTGGACTATAACCTGGTGTTGTGTGATTTTTAACTTTGTACACCCCAGTCCAACACCGGCATCTCCAAATTATAAAATTTGTCATCCATAATTGAAAAGTAACATTATCATATTGGGATGCTTGTTAAGTGAACAATTTGACTAACAAGTCCACGTGTTTGTAGAATACATATACTCACATAAGAGATTAAGTTCTTGAGTGAAATGCTTGTTTTTGCAAGAGATAATTTAAAGGAATTTCAACTTCTGCAGAGGTTTATGCACTGAAAGCATCAACCATGCTTCTCTTTCTACAGATTCTACCAAAGTGATAAGCTTCTCCAGCATTTTTCGCTTTTATTTCAGTTTTCCAGCATCTGCTGTATTTTGGTTCTACCAAAATATTAACGTGTGTTTTATGTTTTATCAAAGAGATTGTGTTTTAAAAATGGTGACATTTTCATTAGATGTATTACTTTAATTTATGTAAGCATGGCTCCTGAGATTTGCCAATGGTGAGCACGAGGTGTGTTGCTATGGAGGAGAGACAGCAGTGGGGGACTGGGATTGGAATTTGGAGGATATAAAGTGTCATAAGGATGTGAACAGCCCTGATTGGCATGGAGAGTATGGAGGAGCATGCAGCCAAGATACAACTGATAGGATGAAAGGGAGGTTGTAGGGCCATAGCCTAGGTACAGTATGTTTGGTGCAATTGGTTGACATGAATTAGCATTAAGTTGGCATGTGGTTATAAAGGACTGAGGTGTGTACATGGGTATGCGCTTGTATGCAGGGTGTGGAGAGATCATAGGGATTGGACACCGGGCATTAGGAGGCATTTAGGCTATGGGCGTCTATGGATGAGTATGAAGGAGCATGGGGTGACATTGGTGGTATGAGGTGGCATTGGTAGTTAGAGTGACATAGAGTATGAAATGTAAGTTATCATGGGTGGAGCATGGGGAATGTGGTGGGAGGGAGGTGGTATGAGCAGTGAGGACTGGAGGGCTGTTTTTGGTATTAATTGTCTTTTATTAATATTCCACACAACATCAATGCATGTGTACAGCACACGTCTGCTAATAGTAGCCTTAGTTTTCATTTAGGGGCCACCAGTCTGCTCACAGGGAATCCTACTGCACACAAGAATTCCAAATCTGAAGTTCTGAGCCAATTTCTCCTGGGTAGGGTTTGACGGGATGGGAAATGTCCCATCTCTACACTTCTTGACCCAGGCTGAAAATTGGTAACTTGGTATCATTTCTGTCAAACAATGCAGCATTCACTTCAAAGACAATATATCATTCTTAAGGTATTTGCCAAGAACTGTTCACAATAATCTAAGTCTTCTGTAGTTAAAGTTGATTTCCACCCCCTTTTATTCCAGTCTTCTGGATATGAAGGCTAGCTCTGTTAATTATTTTCTATATCTATTCATGCCATTTTGAACTGGACCTCTAAGTCTATTACAACTAACACGATCTTGTTTCTGTGCACAGCAGTAGATGATTGTTCAATGTTTGAATGGTTATAAGCAGTAAGTGAATCTTTAAAAAGGTTAATTCTCCCTCCAGTCTCGAGTAGAGATTGTAAAAAGGGACCTTTTCTGCAAAATTTTCCTGCTCTCTAGATTGTATCCCAGGCACCTGACTCAGCCTCCGATAAGCATGTCATGGAAACATCACTGGGTCATAAAATCCCCCCCCAAAAAAAATTAATTAAGGTGCCTCAATTGTTTATATATCTTTCATTAGTTTGTATCAAGATAATGTTGAAACTGGGAGTCTGTATCAGCAACATTATTGAGAAACCCATCTCCAAAAGTAATTTGTCATTCGATCACTGATTTAATATCATATTAACAAAAAAAACCTTTTTTTCTCCATAAACCCATTCATATTTTGGCTGAACTGATATTTAGTTGCCGCCATTCAGTTAGCCTTAACATATTTTAAAGTAGTAAATTTAAATAGGATTACTTTGTATTGCCTAGGATGTACAGTACACAAATCAATCATCCTGTTAATTTGTGCTTCATTTGAGTCTTCTTGAATCTTTCCTCCTATAACTATATCAAAGTAATTCTATTCTCCCTCAATTCCCCCTTATCTAGCCTAGCATTAAACTTTTCAACATTATGCTGTTCAACTACTTCCAGTGTTAATGAGTTCCATTTTCTCACTATTCTCTAGATAAAGAGGTTACTCGTAAATTTTCTCTTATATTGATGGTCTCTAGTTTGTTCTTCCTCATAAGTAGAAGCATTCTGTCTGTAAGTATCAAATCCTTCATAAGTAGAAAATAATCTATTACCCTGCAGTCTTTTGTTTTTCAAATCAAAACAGACTCCATCATTTATTCTCTCCTGATAGGTATACCCATTGAGTTTTGGTCATCAGGAAATGGGTGGCCAATTTTGAGGGTGGGAAATTTAGTCAAGAATTTCCTGAGGATCATCTATGTTGACAGCCAAGATATAATGTCTGGGTTTTGTTCTTAACACTTCACCTAAAATTTAAATTATAACATTTAAATTATGAAGAGAGACGGCATCAGTTAGGACTATATTCGCTGCAGTTTAAAAGAATATAGGGGTTATGTCACAGAAACCAATAAAATTTGAACAAGACAAAACAGATTAAAGACAGGAAGGATATTCCCCATTAATTAGGAAGTCCAGAACCAGTGCCTCAGTTTCAGGATATGAGGTAGGCTATTTAGGACTGAGATGAGGAGAAATTTCTTCGCTCAGAGAGTGATGAACCTGTGGAATTCTCGACCTCAGAAGGTGATGGAGGCTAAAAAATTGAATGTTTTGAAGATGGTGTTTGATATGGTTCTTCAGACTAAAGGGATCAAAGGATATGAGAAGAAAAGGATTGGACGATAACACTAGATTATATTGAATGCAGGAGCAGGCTGGAAGGGCTGAATGGCTTGCTGCGGTTCCTATTTTCTATGTTTCTATGTAAAGACCACATTGATAGTATTTCTGTCTTTTCTGAATCCATGGGTATGAACAAGGAAATATTTTGGCTCTATGCTTCATGCATATTGAAAATGCTTCATTTGAAAATAAGGCAAATTCCTGTATGATTGTCAAACATATATCTTACCTTCCCCAGTGTTTGAATAGATGGTTAATATCTGTTTCTTTGTACTGTTATGGAATTTTATTTTCTACATTAGACTACATAAGTCAGCAACTGTACTAGTTGATATCCTCCTGCTAATTCTTCTAAGCATTTAGAGCATGAGAACCTGGTATCTTGCCACTGGAGAGAAAATTGATTGCCTTCATGGTCTCAGCCATTGAAAATGCTTCAACAAAAGACAATGATCAGTCTTAATTTAGTTGATCTGTGACATTTCCATTGCTGGACTTCTGGTTTCATGAATTCTTAAAATGCTTCACCTATCTGTCCATGATTTGAGTTTTACCAAGCAATATGATGAAGTCATCAACAGTTGATGGGAATATACTTCATAGAAGCTTTTCATTTCATATTTAACAACAACCTCGGTTTCTCGACTTTTGCACCACTTTTCTTGTGTGGTTTTCAGTTTCAAAAACTCAGTACGCTCACATTTTAATCATTTATAAAGAATTTATGCTAAAGACATTTTTGTAGAAGTACTTCATTAAATTTCGAACTTATAGAAATTGGAATGAAGGTGTTCAGTGTTTTGTATTACCACTTTGATTATTATTTGTGAATACATAATAAACTCTATAATATTTTACTTTTAATCCATCTGTCATTATCTCTGGTCGTATAGTATGGCCTGTTGATTTTTATTGGTGGTTGTATTAGTTGAGAAATAAATATTTACAAGAAATCACAAAATCTTCTTTTCATTCAGCATTATGGATACCTCTGATACCTACCTAAAAAAGACAAAAAGGACCTTTGTTCAGCTCTTCATCCAAAGGATAAAACTTCATACAGTGTACCAATTTCCCAGTAATGTTGGGAATATCAATGTAAACAATGCAAACAAATCCTACTATAGAGTTAGAACTCACAAATCTCTAACTAAAGATGAGGCAGCAATTGATTCCCTTAAGTTATTGCTTATTTTTCCATACAGTATTGATCCCTCCCAATATTTATGCAGGAGGCATTTTCACTTTTTTTTCAGATCATTTCAAAAATTAATGGCGAACTAAACAAACTAAATATTGTTAGTAAGTTCTAAAGTTTGCAAAAAAAATCAATAAGAGTAAGTTTGATAGTTTTGAAATATGAGCCAAAATTTTCTGGAATAGCAAAATTATCAGAGATCAAATGTATAAGCCAAGATATATGTCAGCCCCCACAAATATCTTGATGTGCTGCTCCCAATAGGAAAGTGAACTTCCAACAGGTCAAGTCTCCTGCTATCCAGGCATGTCCACAAATATGTCTAATATACCTGAATAGTTGCCCTAGAAATGTTAGAAAGATCCTAGTCCAACTCCTGGGAAACTACGTACCTAATATTGAATCACGCACAATGGCCTCCATTCTCATTCACCCTTGACTTCCTTAATACACACCTCTGGTCCCCACTGCTACCTGCCTCTCAAATACCTGACCACCATCCTGAACCTTTCACTAACCATTGTGACAATGTTACTATTCCTCCAAACTCCGCCTTCTTCCAACTGCATACAGCTAACCAGACCTGACTAGCTCCAAACCTGATTACTCTTCCAGGCCCAAATCCCCTTACCCACGTTTGTCACCTTACTCACTCTACCCACCTACCACCCAATGCAACTACCATCTCACCCACTTTCCACCCTACTCTACTGACACCTTATAGACCCACACCCTCGCCCAACTGCCATCCTTCCCCTCCTAGGCAAAAGTGAGGACTGCAGATGGTGGAAACTAGAGTTTAGATCAGAGTGGTGCTGCAAATGCACAGCAGGTCAGGCAGCATCCGAGGAGCAGGAAAATCAACGTTTCAGGCAAAAGCCCATCATCAGGAATAGAGGCAGGAAGCCTCCAGGGTGGAGAGATAAATGGGGGATGAGGCTGGGGAGAAGGTAGCAAAGAGTACAATAGGTGAATGGGGGTGGGGTGGAGGTGGCTACCTGGTCAGGTCCACGCCCTCCAACAAACCACCCTCCCGTCCTGGCACCCTCCCCTGCCACCGTAGGAATTGCAAAACCTGCACCCACAGCTCCTCCATCACCACCATCCAAGGCCCTAAAGGAGCCTTCCACATCCATCAAAGTTTCACCTACATATCCACCAAAGTCATTTATTGTATCCATTGCTCCCGATACAGTCTCCTCCACATTGGGGAGACTGGACACCTCCTCGCAGAGCGCTTCTGGGAACATCTCTGGGATATCCACACCAATCAACCCCACCACCCCGTGGCTCAACATTTCAACTCCCCCTCCGACTCTGCCAAGGACATGCAGGTCCTGGGCCTCTTCCACCGCCGCTCCCTCACCACCCAATGCCTGGAGGAGAAACACCTCATCTTTCACCTCGGAACACTTCAACCCCAGGGCATCAATGTGGACTTCACCAGATTCCTCATTTCCCCGCCCCCCACTTTACCCCAGTTCCACCCTTCCAGCTCAGCACTGTCCCCATGACCTGTCCTACCTGTCAATCTCCCTTCCCACCTATCCGCTCCACCCTCCCCTCTGACCTATCACTTCCATCCCCACCCACATTCACCCATTGTACTCTTTGCTACCTTCTCCACACCCCCACCCACATTTATCTCTCCACCCTGGAGGCTTCCTGCCTCTATTCCTGATGAAGGACTTTTGCCTGAAATGTCGATTTTCCTGCTCTTCAGATGCTGCCTGATCTGCTGTGCTTTTCCAGCACCACTCTGATCTAAACCCTTCCCATCCTAACCATTTGCACATTGGTCATGCAGCCATTCACTCATTCATTCTATTGAAAGACTGAGTGTTTAAAACTGCCTTATGGTAACAAGTGCTGTTAGAAAAGTGGCTTGTCCAAACTTCCCCAGACTCTTCAGTGCAGTGACAAAGCAATCCAATTGAAGATTTATTCTCCAGTTCTGGAGAAGCTGGTGTCGGAAGTCCCATCAAGAAATACAGAGCAATGTCGGGGTGGGCAAAAGGTCGAGTGGAGCATCAATCTTGTGATGATTGCTGATCCATGGAAAATCTGAGCCAAGGACTTAATGCAACTGCACCAGGTCTCAGAACAAGTAAACCAACTGTAGTTAATGCAATAATCAATCATGTCTCTGTATTTTATTTTCATTCCTTCTTTCCTTTGATTTGTCATCAATTGTCTTTTAGTATGAGATTATTAGGAGGGTATTGTTTAAAGTGCACACAGTTGTTGAGGAATCTTACTTACTAATTGCCTGTGATTTTTCAATTAAAATCAATGGATGAAAAATCACACACAAAGTGCCTATTATTTTCATGATATGTAGTTATGCAAGACAGCTTGCATTCAGAAAATTACCCAAACATAAATGAGTATACTCAAAAGTGAAAGTCAGATGAATTTATGTTGTTTTCGTGTTTTGTGGAGCAGACCACACCTTGGTGTAATTGTATAAGGGTCAGTCTGCCTTGGCTTGGTCGACTTGCCTTGTTTTAATTTATGAGGCAGTGGCTGATTGATTTGTATGGAATATTTCTGCCACCTTAACAATGATGTTCTGCCTCGTAGAGCCGCAGGACGATCCGAGGCCTGCAACTCTTTGCCACACCGGGATGAGTGGTCATTGCCTATATTGCAGGAGGAAGAGGATCCATGGATACCCACAAACCCAAGTAAGACTGGATTTTGCCATGGGATAGGTTGGCAGGGCCTTGTGGATGGTTTTGTGAGGGTCAAAACTGAGGAGAGAGGGGCCTCCAATTAACACAATGGAACTGGGAAGGATCAACCCCTCCCTCTTTGACTGACCAGCAGCCAACAGGGTTGACACTATCAGGCCACACATTGTTTCCAAGCTTTCGTGCTGCCCATTAGATGAAGATGGTGGTGCAATGAGGCCCTTATCTGGAAATTTATTGACTCATTTTAAAGCTTCAATTTAGAACATAAGTGGGAGCCACAAGTGATACTTCAAACTTCCAACTAATGAGAGCTCAAAACTCAATCGTGTGGCTAAGAGCCAGGTGTTGAACTCTAGCTATAGCATCGTAGTTACAATGAAGTAGGGCAACTTTGAGGTCATTAGGGTGGCTTAATACTGGCCACTGGTGAGATCAAGGATGAGAAACTGGCCACTGGTGAGTTCAAGGATGAGGAACTGGCCATTGGTGAGATCAAGCATGGCCTAATGAACTGGTAGTAATATTAAAGAATGAACTACCATCTGGTCCTTACCAATCACTCACGTTGAATTAATCTCAACAACACATGAGCTTTTATTATCCATGTTACGCAATGTTTGGACCCTATTTCACCTAGTTTCAGCTCTAAATCATATATTTAATCTCCTTCTTCCTTGTAAGGTCTTAACAGAGGGAATGACGGATCATCCCACGGTCTTCAGAGGAGGATGAGTACTCTAAAGGGTGTACCATCCACCAGTGCAGATACCCAGCTCTCAATAGATAAGCACATTCATGTGAGTAAGGTGAGGTACTAGAGACAGAGACAGTAATGGAGAGACCCTTTGTGGAGATTTTTATTTTGTGGGGAGAGGCATGCAACTCTCTTCAATTCTATTCAGCTGAACCTAGATGCTGAAAATTGATGAAAAAGGTACAGTGCAGAAACAATGTGTGTGCTTCTGTCGGCATTTCTCGAGGTAGTACATACTTGTCAAGAGATAATTGAGGAACCACCTCAAGCAGAAGTGCCATGACATCTGTGGCATTTGGGCCTGGACCAGATGCCTTCATGTTGCTGTTGCCAGTTTACACCAGTCAAAGCCTTACCCAGGTCACTCTGCAACACCTCCACACAGCAACGTGCTGTCTTATTCTTGGCTAGAAAGGAATAAATGTGAGTGCTGAGAGAAAGAGGACATTGCAGTAGTGTCTTCCCAACCCACTCTCTCTGCTGGCCTATGCTCTATCTCTCTCTCTACAGAGCTGCCAGCTGCACCAATAACCAAGTCTGTTCTGTAAATGTTAGAATAGTCTTTGGAAGGTCTCTCACAGGTTCTCCAACCCAGAGGACACTCACCAACTGTATCTCAAAGCAGGGGAGTGAGCAGTCTGCTTTCACCTGTCTGAACCCAATAGGGTAGTACCATGTCTAATTAGTAGAAAGGCTAATATAAGAATAACTTAGTGACCAAAGGGATTCACTTTGGTGCTTATTAAAACATTAGCTATATTATTATGTTCTTTATTTCAATGGAGAAATCAGAATCCATATCACGAGCAGAGAAACAATAGTCAGTTATACCATTTCCTGCACCAGGTTGTGAGTAAGTATCTAGATTAGAGTGGCGCTGGAAAAGCACAGCAGTTCAGGCAGCATCCGAGGAGCAGGAAAATCAAAGTTTCAGGCAAAAGCCCATCATCAGGAATAGAGGCAGAGTGCCTGAAGGGTGGAGAGATAAATGAGAGGGGGGT
>NC_057718.1:43337969-43391151 GCF_004010195.1 Chiloscyllium plagiosum | reverse complement strand
TGATGCCCTGGGGTTGAAGTGTTCGGAGGCATAAAATGAGGCGTTCTTCCTCCAGATATCGGGTGGTGAGGGAGTGGTGGTGAAGGGGGCCCAGGACCTCCATGTCCTCGGCTGAGTGGGGGGTGGAGTTGAAATGTTGGGCCACAGGGCGGTATGGTTGATTGGTGCGGGTGTACCAGAGGTATTCCCTAAAGTGATCTGCTAAGAGGCATCCAGTCTCCCCAATGTAGAGGAGACCGCGTCGGGAGCAACAGATACAATAAATGATATTGGTGGATGTGCACGTAAAACTTTGATGGATGTGGAAGGCTCCACTGGGGCCTTGGATGTAGGTGAGGGAGGAGGTGTGGGCACAGGTTTTGCAATTCCTGTGGTGGCAGGGGAGGGTGCCAGGACAGGAGGGTAGGTTGTTGGAGGGCATGAATATGTATCCCTTGTCTCTAAAGATCCTGTGGTGAATGAGATCACCAAAGGATAAAGAGTAGTGACAACTGCCCAGAAACCAAGAATAAAAATTAATGAAGATCTTGCAATGATCAAAGACCAGAAGACATTAAGGGGATAGAAGCATTTCCGCTTAACAAAGGCACCTGGCTGATTTGATAATACCTTGATTATATGTGAGTGCAGTCAACTAACACTTGGGCCTATGGAAACCCTACAAGAGAAACAATGCTGATAGACTTCATGGCTCGAGATGCCTTGTCCGTGGTATAGTGAATACAGTTTTGTGGCCTTGCCAAACCAGGCATTGGTCACAGTCTAAAAGATAAAAGACTTTACAGCAATCTCGGCTTGTTCAATATATTGCATCAGTTGTATGAAACTATGATCTATTGCTATAAATTCTGTGTCCTATGGTCCTGCTCCACTAGCTACCTGATGAAGGCGAAGTCCTCTGAAAGCTTGTACTTCCATATAAATCTGTTGGACTACAGCCCGGTGTTGTGCGATTTTTAACTTTCTTCCAGCAGTGAGTGGAGTCTCCAATAACTGTAACCATGGCTGGTGCTTTTCAAACTCTGGGCTCTAATTTAGGATTCAATTGTGTGTATATTCGACAGGATAATGAATCAATTCAAAATATCTACTTTTATGAAATATAGTGTGGAATTTATTTACAAACTTTTAAACCTCTAATCTGGCATCCCCAAGCCGTAGTGTAGTCTCTTCTAAAACTTGAAATATTTTCCATGTAAATATGAACTCGTTGCACTGATGCAGTACACACTGATTCAATTCCACAAGCTTATTGCACTCACAGTAACACTTTACAAAATTGAAATATACCTCCAATGCTATATTAATTTAACAATGCTCGTCTATTGACAAATAAATCAGACCTCTGCTGAGAAACCCTACTGTAAGTTGTGGGATGCCAGACACTTCACTAATAAAGCAGATGGGCTTTCTCTAAGATCAAACATGAAGATGCAGGTATGAATACTTCACAGCACTACATACTATCTAGTTAATCGGTGTGCACACTGACTATGAGTTGTCTTTTTTCTTCTTTCGACAGTGTGTGACACTGTTTACTAGTACATGCTGAAACCTCAGCATGGCCCAACCGAGTGGTTTAAAAGAAAAATATATCTCTTGATTATTTTGTATCGTGACTATGCATAACTCAGTGGAAGCTGGCCAACACTCTGTTTCAAGAACCTCTTGCCAGATGTCAGTGGAGTATGTCCGCTGTGCATCTGTTTGAATCTCTAGAGATCTGTACTTTTGAGAGAAATCGTTTAGTATAGGATTATTCATTGTAGATCAAAAGATTTTTTTTGGTTGAATAATACTTTGGAATCTCACTTTGCTGAGCAGCAGAATGACAGCATGTCTTTTTTCCCACGATTGGTTTTGCCATATTTCTCTTAGCTACAACATAGGAGAGGGCGGGAAATAAAAATCAGTCACCATAGTAAAGGAGATCAGTTACCTAGGCCTCCAGACTGACATTGAAGCATAAATTCCCTACAGCATGAAAGCAGGCCATTTGGCCCATTGAATCCACACCAGCCCTCCAAAGAACATCCCACACAGACCCATCTCCCTGGCCTATAAGCCTGCATTTCCCATGACTAATAAACCTAGCCTGCACACATTGGACAATTTAGCATGGCCAATCCACTTAACCTACACATCTTTGGACTGTGGGAGGAAATTTGAACACCCGGAGGAAACCCACGCAGACACCAGGAGAATGTTCAAACTCTAGACAGACAGTTGCCCGAGGCTGGAATCAACCCCAAGTCCCTGGTGCTGTTAGGCAGCAGTGCTAACCACTGAGCCACCATGCCACCTCATTTGCATGTTAGTTCAGCATAAAGCATACCACTTACACAATGAGAGAGATCAATATGTAAATATTTTGCCCTTATTTAAAAATGGGGAATGGACAAAAGGTATGATGACGTAAATAGGGTGGCTAAACAGAGTAACTTATAAATCTGGAAGATACATGAGGTAAACACAGTGAAAGTATAAAGTCTACTGTCGTCTTTATCTGGTGGTTATTACAACTTTAAAATTTTCTGTTGTAGAAATGTATTTGATAATATACTCTCTGTCAGGTTTAGATGTATAAAAAAATGCAATTGCTTTATGCTGAACTAACATGCAAATTATTTCTCTGCAATTTTCCACCTCATATGTTGGATGTCTGTAATACTGTTTCTCATTACAACCCTTCTTCACTCGTGTGAAATCAACTTACCCTGAGGTAATACTGCTTTCAACAAAATTGAAGCAGCTAAAATATGGTTTGAGGATTACACAGCAAAAGAAGATATGGCAGAGGAACAGAGTTGCATGGCATTTGATGATGGTTTTTAAGTTTGCACAATTGATAGACTTTCTGGTCCACATCCAACTACACACATTTGTTTAATTCATCCTTGGGAAACTCATGTGCTGCTCCAGAAATGAAGCCCCGAGTATTTTCACTCTCAGGCCTCATTTAACTTCTGCAATCTGACTTCTGTCTGGAATGAGAAACAACTGAAAAAATTGTATGACCCAGAGGCTGCTTGTGGCCTTCAGGTGGTGACAGGATCAGATTGGCTTCAGGAGCCATTTCATGGGCTTCATGTGCTCAGGAAGGGGTGAACAGAGGCTGTGGAAGGAAGGCCTGAATTTTCCTAATGGGGCTTAGAAAACTTGGCTGTTCCAGTTAGTCCCACAAGAAAAGTTTAAAATTTACGTGGTTGAACCACTTTTGTCCCGGTTCTCTTCCCACTGTCTTTAACTGGTGAGAAAATGACTGTAGCCTCACTGCTGTTGAGACCTGGGCATAATGTTTTAGTCTGCTGTTCACACATTTGCAGGGAGTGGGACATAAAAATCCCATGACCTTGTCTCCCATTCTGACCAATTTCACAGGGAACAGATGAAGCCAAGCTGCCCCATTCACCCTTACCTGAATGATGGACGTTTGACAGGAGAACTACAGAAAAACAAAGTAAATAAAACCATTTCTCAAGGATTTCTGCCACTTCTATGCCAGTTACAGTGGATGTTTGTTGAATCGCAATGGAAATCCAATCCCAAACTGACCAGGCTGTCAAAAGACTGACAATGAGGAATAGAAAGAAATTCCATTTTGGAATACAATGTTACCGTTTTTAACATACTGACAATCACAAAATATAAAGCCCAGTCTATGCCCTTGTACAATTTACCTTTTCATGTGGCATCACAAAAATGCCAGTGGGGATTTTTATTATGTTTCCAGTTCCAGTGGTACAGACAAGTGATTTGTTACTGTTGCCATCTACTCGGTGGGAAGAACCTTATAGGGGCATGAACAACAGGGACTGTGGAGAGATTTGTGACAGAATCAGGTAAGAAGTCCCGTGAGGCTTTGGGAGCATTCCATTGCATCTTTTAAGTGCTGAGCAGAGAGGTGAGTTTCTCACGAGGTAGCAATGAGTTCCCAATAAACAGCGATTATAATTTGTTAAATGCCTTATTAATGCCACAACTCACCTCATTAATATTCAGGTACTTGTCTTACTAAATGAGCTGAACAAACTCGATATCGAGAATACCCACCATGGAAGTCAGAGCACATACCTGGCTAAATCATCTCACCCATCGTTGATTGTGAGGAGCCTCCATGTGGCCCAGCACCAAATAGTACCTCAGGGCAAGATCCATCAGCATCAGCCGCATGCACCTCTCATCTAAGGACAGTAACATCTAACATTTGCCAATCCCTCACAAAGCTCAAGGAGCCTCTCTGATCCATTCACAGGACTCTTAGGAAGTACAGACTTGCATTGCAGGGCCCACCAACATCTTGCATTGAGAGGCTGCTGCAAGGATACTTTGTGTGCACCAATTGACACCCAGCTCATGGAGTGGACCAGGATGCATCTCAGGACCGCTGTCTTGTCCTTTTAGTACTCATTCACTTCCCACCTACCCGTATGCTTCATGTCATGCCTTGCATTGCCATGCTTATTCACACATTGGCATTTCAACCAGAGCCAAAGGCTCTCAGCATTGAGGTGCTCTGTTGCATCAACACATACAGAGGCTGCTTGTCTTGCTTGTCATTCAGCATCTTTCCAGATTCAAGAGGTATCTGGCTGTACAGAAACAAAAATCTCAAACTAATAATGACAGCAAGCACGCTGCACATTTATTCCACCATGTTGCTCTGCTGAAAAGTGGGCACCAGCTGATCTCTAGTCTAGTCAGAGGGAAAAGGTGGCAGGGGCTGCTCTCAGTCAGCATGTCTCTGTACCAAGCATAGTCGCAAGCATAGTCCACAGTCAGTCAGCCACTCATGCTGGGCACAGTTAGCGCTATGTCTGAATGCAGTCCCGGGAGTGAGAAACAGTCAATTCTGTAGGGTTATTGCAAGCCGGCAGGGGAATCACATGTTGCCCATCAGAGACCAACAAACCCAGTGATTGAAGCTCTGGTCAGACATATCTAGTGACTGTTTGTTAAATTCAGTCAAAGATCAAGGGCAATTATATTCCTGAGGATTTTTCTGTTTGCAATTTTACAATTGCTTACCCATATGTAACGTTCCCCTATTGAACAATGGCAAGCTGCAGGTCTACAGTGGTCACTGGGAACAGGATGATGGTATCTTAGAGAGAATGTTTAGATGGGATGTAACTCAGAACAGATGAATTATGAAGTGTGGTGGTTAAGTAGAGACTGGAATGGGAGACTGTGGTTCAATGTGCAAAATAGTGTCAGCCAAGGCAGCTATGTATGTGAACAGAGTAGTTTTGTGACTGCTGTTCTATTACGATGCCAGTGTGGGGCAATGTTAAATTGCCAATGTTTGTCTGGGTGCACAGTGACCTTTTAAAGATGATACTGGCACAAGGGATTTTTTTTTTGGCAAATATCTGCTGAATGGCAATTAACTGCAAAAAACAGGTGCAACGTAAAATGGGGTTAGAATCAGATGAGATCATTTCATTCTGATTTCAAGTATGCAAGACTTCCCTGTATTTTGAGCAGCAACAGGTATTTATTATGTAGTATGCACTTTAT
The DNA here is from genome assembly GCF_004010195.1 of Chiloscyllium plagiosum. Classification (NCBI taxonomy): domain Eukaryota; kingdom Metazoa; phylum Chordata; class Chondrichthyes; order Orectolobiformes; family Hemiscylliidae; genus Chiloscyllium; species Chiloscyllium plagiosum. Next base: position 43,385,631 of record NC_057718.1, on the reverse strand, counting down.
TACAGTATATGGTAAGGTGTACGCTTAATCACTCCTAATGGGTGTCAAGTTTCAGGTAGCACTTCTCAACATCGGTTACAAAAATAAACATCTTCAATAAGTAAATAGCATCTCGTTAAGGTTCAATTATCTTGTGTACTTAATCCCTTCTAAGCAGTGTGAGGTTACAGTTTCAATAGTGATTTGTTACAGTCTTGTTCAATAGTAATAGCACTTACTCCGTTAAATTGTCCAATACACAAAGCAAGCAAACTGCTTCAGTACCAACTGCTCACCTGAAGAGACAGGCTATGTAATCTAAATGTTACTGATTTAAGTGGGGTGCAAAATAGTGTGGGATACATCCAAATGTGACAGGTGCTTGGTTTGTTTTACAATGGGACATTGGATTCAAAATGATGTAAGTCATAAAATTCAGGATAGGCTTCAACTGGAGTATTGAGTACAATTCTGGGCACCATATTTTATGAAGGATATCAAGGCCTAAAGAGGCTACTCATGTTACCCAAGATGTCATGAGGGATGGTGGAGTTCAGTTAAAATTAAGAGAATAGTGAAGCTGGGATTGTTCCCCCTGCAGTGTAGAGAGTTGAGGGTGATCTAATAAAGATATTCAAACTCGTGAGGAGTTTTTGCAAAACAATTGGAGAGAACTTCTCTCTCTCTCTCTAAGCAAGTTTATAACCAGGGGTCATAGATTTAAAATTACTGGTAAAAGGATGAGGTTGAGTGGAAGTGAGGAGAAAATTGCCATAAAGGTTTGAGCATGCTACCTGAAAGGATGCTGAAATCAAATTCTAGAGGAACTTTCAAGCAAAACTGGAAGACTATTAATTCCCAGGCTACTGGGCAAACTGCACAAATGAATTGGACAGTTCCAAAAAGCTAGATAGATGGTTTCTTCTATGCGGTAAAATTTATGGCCAAAGTTTTAAGGGGAGGTGGTGACAGTGTTCATTTGTTACAAAAGAAAAAATGAGCTGAGAAGCCAGAAACAGAACTTTATGGCCAAAGAGGATCAGTGATAGAGGTAGATTACCAGACGATGGAACAGTTTTGCCATGGCCAGACTATCAGACCCCAGTGAATGGAGAGGTGAGGTGGCGATCACAGTAGGGTGTTGGAGCATAACAAGTAATAGCTGCTCTTGCTGCTATAGGGCCTTCCATGGGGCACAGATTGCCTGAAAGAGAGGCCACTTTGCCAACCACCCAAGAATCTAGGCCACCAGGGTTTATCTGCAGCCGTGCTATGTGACCTGGGTACACCAATGCTGTTAAAATACCAGTGATAGCAGGAGGAATGCCTTAAGTAATTGCTAAATGGGCATTAAGGATTTCAATTCCAAATGTCGGTGCACCACTCAACTCCTAATGCACCAAAATGCTACAAGAGACAGAAGGGTAACTTTCACAGGAGCTCCATCATGCCATTTGATTTTACCACCACCAACACCCTCCCCCCAACCCCCCAACACCACCCCACCATCTGCATACAGTAAAAGACAGGGGTGTAAAGGTCCAGCCTTTGAATCTGTGGTTGTATTAAATATCAGTAAATCTTGACTACATTATAGTGATCCACCTTAAAGTGTCTGAACTATTAGTAAACCCAGTAAAATTCTTGCAACGCATTCGCTTCAGCCTCAGCTCAGTGGCAATGCTGGGTCTATTGTCACTCCCGGCAAAGCTTTTAATCAACATTACTGCCCATTTCTTCCATGATCTTTTGATTCCGGCTGCAGAGACAATGGCCAGTGCAGTATCTTCCTGGTAAGTCCAGTGAGCTGTATAGAGTCAGGAGAAAAAAAGCATCCTTCTCCTTCATACAGCTGTTGTACTTCGATAAGATTTTAAAGGTCTGCAATGAAATTAATGAGCGAGTGAATAGATGGCAGTGTGAGTGAATGGAGAGGTAAATAAGGTGGGTGAGTGGGCAGGCTGGTATGTCATGTAGGTATATACATGTGGGTAGGTCTGAGAGGTGGGTATGAGGGTAGATGGGGTGGTGGGTGTTATGTGTGTGGTTGGAAGTGTATGCTACCCCTTTAAAAGCATTGGTTACAAAAATAAACATCTTCAATAAGTAAATAGCATCTTATTAAGATTCAATTATCTTGTGTAGGTCAGGTGACCCAAAGGTGGAGCTTGGGGAGCAGTCTAGCTCTAACTGCATAACTGTAAAGACACCTAATAAACTGTTCCTGTTCAAGTAATTAGACCCGAGACGTAATAACTGTGATGAAAATGGGATCAGAGCCCACTATGTGCTACTGCTTCAAGAGGAAAGGAGGAGAGTGAACACCCCAGACTTTGAAAACAGCACAGGATTGAGGAAGTAGCCTGGTAGGACTTAATGGGAGATGGATCAAAACACTGAGGGAAGCAGTCGTAGGATTCAGCTGCAGTTGATGCTGGGGAAGAACAGTACTCACTGGGCAGTGGGCTGAGAGCGATGGGTTGAGAACGAAGAGAGGGGGCTTAGGCTAAAGAGGGGAATATTCACCAGGGAGCTTACTGGAATCACCACAAAGAACACTTACTGAGCAGACTCAGGCTGCAAGCAGCTATTGAGTGGCGGAAAAACAAAATGGTGGAACAATTTGGAGCAGTGGCACCATGTTACAAAGAAAGAGAAGGTGGTTTCTGTGCACTGAATGTTTTAATGCATACTTGAAGGCAGACAGAGTGGCTGAAGTTTTAATGGTATTGGGTTTCTTGAGGACTATTGGCAGTGAAATCTTCATGACTCAAAGGAGTCTAGTGCAACCAGAGAAACCAGCAAAGAAAACCCATAAAGAACTATGTGAAGTGTAAGAAAGTCATTTTGCACAAATGCCACTGATGATTGCAGAACATTTCCATTTTTATAAATGGGAAGGAGCATCTGTCACCCAATTTGTGGCTGCCATAAGGATGTTAGCAGAACATGTGAATCCGGAGGGATCCTCCAGGATTCCTTGGACAAGTTGGTTTGTGGCCTGCAACACAAAGCCATCCATTGAAACCTAATAACAAAGAAATCATGGAACGTTTGCAAGAGCACAGCCTACAAGTAAAAAGGGAGAACAGTGAGTATTTTATGGATTCCATTGAGTAGCTGGGCCACAATGGCAAGGGATTACACAAAGCACCCAAGAAGATGGAAGGCATCATGAAGACCCTTAGACCAGAGAATGTGTCTCAGCTGAGATCATCCTCAGAATTTGTCAATTCTTATGGCAAGTTTGTCTTGGATGCTAAAACCTGGCATCAGTTGCTGAGAAAAAGGCAATGGTGGAGATGGACCTGGGGATGTAAGGAGGTGTACCGGAAGGTGAATCAAGCATTAAAAATGTTGGAAGTGTTAACTCATTTCAACCCGGTGTTACTGCCACAGTTAGCAGTAGAGGGACAGATGTTACTAACAGCCATGGATGCTGACTCCAAGTCACCTGAGGTGGCAGTTCAGAAATTGGTATCCATGGAAGCAACAATAGGGTGACTGGCTGAAATACTTGCCAGGTTCAGACATATCAAGCAAGTTGCAAAGTAACAATGATCCACAGCTTGTGATGCACGTGTTCGAGGAGTACCTAGAATAGCACAGATTCAGACATGTGAGATCAGCTCCATAGTACCCATAACAAACGGCCAGGCAGAGAGATTTGTGCAAATCCTGAATCAACATTAAAGGGCTCACAAAGGGAGGTTTGTTAGGATGCTAAATAAATAAGTTCCTCAGCGTGTACTATAACATGCCACACAGAATTACCCCGTGCTTGTTGGCATGCTTGACATTCAAAACCAACTGAGAACTGGTGCAGCCAGAAGAAATCAGAGAAGTGATAGAGCGAAATCATGAAGGACAGATAGCCAGAATGGCAGGAGCCCCCAAAGTTAAGGATATTCAAAAGAGGAGAAACTGTCATGGCTCAGATTTATACATCTGGAGAGTAATGGGTTCCAGCAATGATGGTGGCTCAAACAGGAACATTGTCATATCAGTTACAGACACGTAGGCCAGCTGGCCATGGTTCCACACCATGGGGGAGATGTCCCTGAAAATTCAGAGCCAGGCCAGATGGGACCTGTGGTGTCAACTGAATCATGCATCTCCTAGCCAAGAGTTGGTCATACCCAAGGAGGTGAAAAATGTGTTGCTGGAAAAGCGCAGCAGGTCAGGCAGCATCCAAGGAGCAGGAGAATCGAAGTTTCAGGCATAAGCCCTTCTTCAGGAATGAGGAGGGTGTGCCAAGCAGGCTAAGATAAGGAGGAGGGACTTGGGGGAGGGGCATTGGGAATGCGATAGGTGGAAAGAGGTTAAGGTGAGGGTGATAGGCCGGAGAGGGGGTGGTGGCGGAGAGGTCGGGAAGAAGATTGCAGGTCAAGAAGGCGGTGCTGAGTCCGAGGGTTGGGACTGAGATAAGGTGGGGGGAGGGGAAATGAGGAAGGGGGAATACCCAAGGAGGAGAAAGTAGCTGCATCACAGCAATATGGCAGCCAATCAGAGAGGGATGCATCTGTTGAATGGCAGGAGTTTCCAAATGTCCAGAAGACTACACCAAATAAGGCTCCTGAGTTGAGGAGATGGTTGTAGAAACGAATCATGTCTATGCAGACTACAGAAGCAATGGCTTGCAGAGGGGTAATGGTCATTCTCCCATGTTTTCTGTGTTTTATTAATATTCTGACTGTGATGAAGCTGTGGCATTAAGAATTTATTCTGTCCTGGTTTCATTTAGAGAGAGAGATGGGGAAATCGTGCCAAACAGTCGATGAGAAGATAAACAACCTGTGAAGCCTTGGGTGTTTCTTTTAAAAGTTGGGACAATAGAAACAGTCAGAATGGGTGTGGTCAAACTCCCACCCGCAGAACCACAAATTTGAGTTCCTTAGGTTTTAAGCAGCAGTTATTGCTGGGGTCTCAGCAGAGTTGGAAGGTAGTGAATCCCTCCCAGCTCCTACACTTTCTCTCTGAGTTTACTCCTCCTGGGCTGCTACGAGAGTTGCATGTAAGACAGTCTGTGTTTGCCTTTTTCCAAGGCTGTGTCAATGGGATGTTACTATATTGGAACAGTTAATTAATAATAGTTACTGTATCTATTATTCTGTTAAGTGTTCTGGTTAATGTTGAGGAGTTTGACCAATCAAATTGCTTCTGGAACACATGACCTCACACTTATCTTTAAAATAAGGAAAAGTTTGGGTCTCGATGACCTTCTTAATATATATTTGAGGGAGTCTGGACTAGCCCACAACACTGCAACACTGACTCTGTACATATGTTGGTTACAATGCATACGATTTTGTTTATCATGTATATATTTCATTTGTGGGAATTTTTGAAATAAAGCAGGGAGGGGTGTTACCTATGTAGTTGGAGGTACATGCTGCCCCTTTATGAGAGGTGGAGCTTGGGTGCAGTCTACGTCTTACTACATAACTGTAAAGATACTTAATGAACTGTTCCTGTTCAAGTTCTACAGGTCTACCTCTTGGTCTTCCTATAATTTATAACAAAACCCTGAAACATATAGTTAGACATTTGGGGTGGGGGAGATTGGTCGGTGGTTAGCGTGTGGATAGTCAGGTGTTTGGGATAGAGGATAAGGGTACAGTTGCAAAGCTGTTAGACCAGTTTTTAAACTATCCAACATTTCAGGTTCAGGACACAAGCAAATCCCACGTGTTTAGCTCAACTCTCCCAACTTGAACTCTTGGTCAGAGATGTTCCGAAGAGGATCTCACAACTCAAAGAATCAGTTAATCAGAAAATTGACCTCCCTGGGAAATTCCCATGTATGTCTCAGGATCTCCACAAGTTTATGGTGTTCATTTTCTGACCTCGATCTGTCTCCAACAATCCAGTGACAGGAAAATTTGGGACACTAATTCACTGGACACTCTTGATATTTGCAAGCAATAATTATATGATATTCTCTATTTTAATTGACTTATCCATCTTGTATGCAGGTGCAGGAATGAAATTTGTCTTCATAGAACATTTGCTTTCCAACACAACTTTGTACTATCCACAAACTTAAGCATCCTATTGAGAATACCTTCAACCAGTCTCTGGAGGACTTCAAGAGTCGCAGATGGTCAATTGAAAGTGCTGTATTACCATGAATAAGTATCTTCTGTTTCCTATTTCCTGGGCAATTACTAAACAATTTACAAAATCATCTTTTATTCCACGAGATTCACTTTAACCATAAGTTTCCTGTGAGGTAATCTTATCAAATTATCAGTGAAAAATCTAAATATATAGGTCACCATGTTCCACTTTTGCAGAATCTGAGCATAACTTGCCTGAAGCAGGAATTTCATTCAGTTCAAAGATGTAACATTAGCTTCCAACCATTTGTTGGTAATAGATTCATTTGCATTTTTAGTCTAGCTCAGAGATATCCATTGGGAACTCAGCCACAGGACAAACTAATTTTCTGAAGACAGCGATTAGGAGCTTGCTGCACCATAGCCCAGACAGCAGCCTCTCTGTGATGAAATGAAGTAAATAAGAAGCACTAGTTAGGTGTAAAAAAAGCAGAAAGCAATAGAGAATCTCTGTGGAAAGAGAAACAGAGTTAACATTTTGAGTCCAAAAACTCTTTCAGAACCTAGAAGAGTTGTTGGACTCGAAACATTCTCGGCATTTTCTTTTTTAATTTCAAATATTTCAAAATCCACAGTATTTTTGCTTTTATGTAATTAGTTTAGTGATGTCAAACTTGGCATTTAAATTTCTGAAGGTAATAAAAAAAAGACTGAAGTTAACAAGTTTCAGCTTTAGAAGTCCTGGAAAACAATGGTGTTCCCAGAAGAAGGTAATATTGCATAGTTCAACAGTAGGCCCTATTTTCTGGTAAATGACAGCAGTGGTGTAAACATGGAAAAAGAATTGGTGAAAAGAAAAATCTGTTTTTGTGTGATAACTTTATATTTGTCCTGCTTTAACACCAAGCATGAATTTCAATCAAGTCTTTTAGCCAACTTAATGTTGTTCTGAGTGCTTTTGTATTTGGACACTGATATCCCTTATAGTCATAGAATCATAGAGATGTATAGCATGGAAACAGACCCTTCGGTCCAACCTGTCCATGCCGACCAGATACCTCAACCCAATCTAGTCCCACCTGCCAGCACCCGGCCCATATCCCTCCAAACCCTTCCTATTCATATACCCATCCAAATGCTTCTTAAATGTTGTGATCTGAGGTAACCCTCTTTGCTGTCCACTACACCTCCAATTTTGGTGTCATCTGCAAACTTACTAACTGTACCTCTTATGCTCGCATCCAAATAGTTTATTTTGGACTACTGAAGTGGACTCAGCACTGAATGCAGATGCTATACAATAATCCATGCCAAATATTTGTGGTTTTGACAGCCTATGTATGATGGTTGATTAAAGGACCAAAAAACAAATGCATGAGGCCGCAGTTCCATAAGTTGGTGGCTTCTCTGATCAAAAACAAAATCAACTTGTATCTGTTCGACATTCTTGCTTATGTTATAAATTGGTCAGTGATTCTCTCCATTGTGAATAAACTGGAATGGGTGTCACACAGTCAATGAGATAACTTTTTTTTTCAAGTTGTCCACTGACCTGATCCTCAGCAAAGAAGAATGCGAAAAATCAAAGAAAAATAGTGATGGTCTCTGGACTATTTCTTTCTTAAATGTGTCCAGTACTTCCACAGTCTTCTGTATTAGAAAAGTCCACAGGTTTGCCATGCTATACAGAAATTTCTCCTTATCTCTGTCTGAAGTGACCTGCTGCACAGTCTGAGATCATTACCCCTTATTCTGGAACCTCAACCACTTCTGCATCCTGTCTGTCCAGCCGTGTAAGAATCCTACTTGCTTCAATTTGATTCTCTCTCATTTTTCTAAACTCCAGTGAATACAGGCACAGTCAACACAATCTTTTCTCAAAGGACAAACCAGAAATCAGTCTGGTGAACTTTCACTGCATGTCCTATATGGCAAGTACATCTTTTCTTTGGTAAGGAGACCAGAACTGCACATATTACTCCAGCTGTGGTCTCACCAGGGCCCTAAATAGCCCTTGCTTCAATTCTCAAACCCTCTTCTAATGAAGGCCAACATATCCTTTGCCTTTCTAACCACTTGCTGCACCTGCATGCTTGCTTTCAATGTATAAGGACAACTAGGTTCCTTTGTATGTCACCACTTAAATAATACCTTACCATTTTCCTTTACCTACCAAATTTATTCATGTTCAGCTACATGTGATATTCGTTTGCTCACTCACTCAACTTGTCTAAATCACCATAACGCTTCTTTACATCCTCTTCATTACTCACATTCCCACCTAGTTTTTCACCATCAGTAAACTTGGATATAATATATGGATTCTAATAGAGATAGTGAATAACTGGGGCCCAATTAACTGCAGTATCCCTATGGTATCCCACTTGTCAGTGCTTGCCACACCAAAAACCAACTAATTTATTCTTGGTCTCTATTTCCTATCTGCTAATCAATTTTCAATCAATGCTATCTTTCAGACATCCTTAAGAGTTTCTGGCACTATCTCTTGCTGTTCCCTTGGTGAAATCTCAGTGCTTCATGCAATGTTTCCGAGGAACAAAATTACAATATTTTCATGTTTCAATATTGTCTTCTGGTGTTAGGTCGGCTCAATGTTTGCAGGACCTGTAGAACCAGTAATCCCAGTGACACTGCACTAAGATCCTTTATAAAGCCCAAAGAGCTTCTGAGGGTCTTCGCTATTTTGCTTGCAATTCTTAAAAAAAACTATAAATTTCTAAGTATTTGTTTCTTGCTATTAATTTTTACAGTCATTTTGATAAAAATAATTAGAAATATAAATGTGTCAAAGAAATCTTAATTGACATCTATTTTTGAAAGTGCTTTATTTTCCAAACAAAATGTGCATATGGGATATAAAAACAGCCAAATATGATCTGTTAATGCATCAGCAACCAAGTGCAATTGATACTCTTCAGAGATTCAAACTGACAGAGAAATCATTTGTGGTTTCATCCAATTCACTGGCCTCTCCTTTCCCACTGATTAGGATAAATGTAGATGACATTTCCACTTGCTAGTAATCATATACATAAGACAGTCACTAATAAATCCAGCAGGAAAATTAAGATTGACCTCTTTAAGTAAAGGGTGATGAGTATGGAGAACTTGCCACATTGAGGTCAATGGTATATATGCATATAATTAGAAATTAAGTAATGCATGAGGGACAATGGAATAGAATGATAAGTTGATATGAGTAAAAAGAGGTACACCTGGAGCGTTAATATTGTTTGTACTCCAATAGCATGTCCCTCCAGCTCACCAAGTTGCTTCATTTCCAAAGAAAGATGCTCATAGATTGAGGCACAGCCTTACATTTCATGCTCCAAGGAGGTAGGTAGACTTTGTTGCAATCAGTTTAGCCTATAATGGTAACAATGTCAATTGTAAGTTAGAGCTGGAATATAATGCCATGCTGGAAAATATTTGTTCATGAGCAGCAATGAGACAGCAAGGTGATCACTTGGACTTGTGCTGAGACAGGAGTGAACATGGACCAGTAACACTTTGTGGCATGATTGCCCAGATAACCACTTGGCAAATAGCACTGTTAGGTAGTCTAACCATGACAATTTTTTTTATTAAGGTGCACCATCTTTCTCTTGGGTGCTGTGATGACTGTGCACAGTGTAAACTTTGGCATGTGTAGTGCCACCCTCTGAAAAAGTTGTTTCGGAATGCGAAATAAAGCAAATCTCATTGTACCGCCACTTCATCAATTACCAAACATGAGCTGCAAGTGTTGGACAGCTCCATCAGTAACTTATTACTCCATTCCAGCCCTCAGATTTATTTTGCCAGCCCCACCTCTTCAGAGATATTTTTAGCAGCTTATAGAGTATTTGCACCTATTTTTCAAATGTCCTTAAACCCTTGAAAAAGCTGCAGCTATTTCAACCATTTTTATGCAGCAGCAAATATGGGTATGCAACTCCATGTCTTTAAATCGTGCTGCATGCAAAAATAATTCGCTTGCCACAAATTCCATTTGGCAAGCTCAGATATTTTAAATCAACCTGTTAGGACACACCTTCAGAGCAGATGGGACTTGAACCTGGACCTCCTGGGTCAGAGATAGGGGCACTGCAACCACCCACGACAGTCCCTCATTTGGTGAGCTCCTGTTGCTTTGTCTAATATGTAAAAGGACTCACTTTGAATAATTTAGTGTCTGATCAAAAAAATTTTTGTTCCAGGAGGATATCAGCAAGTTTTAAATTGGGCATTGGCCATAGATTGGAATGAGTTACATTTCTCCCTCTCTTCCCCTCTCATCCACTCCCTAATGTTGGAAAAAGCATCAATCATAAAATTGGTATCAAAATGTTGTATAGCAACCTAGATGAGCGTCACAAACCAGTTGGTACCTAGATAAGTAAAAATAAACTAAAGCAGAACTGAAACTTTTTAGAAATAAGTATATATTTCAATAGTTAGAATCCCAACACATTCTGCTGAACTGTGCATAGTTGAGAGTGGAAAATTTCAGGGGCAAAGAAAGTGCATTCTAGTGAAAATATAGGGAGGAATATAGTTGAGAGACTGAAAAATATATAAAGATGTAGGGATTGGATCAGAAATTATAACCTTGTGTATGTGCAACAGAATGCAAGGAAAACAAAACATATTTAACTGCTTCAAAAAAACACAAGAGAGCTCTGTTCAAAGGAGGAGTAGCAACCACAAAGGTCTTGATAAAATAGTGAATAAGAAAGGTTATGGGAGAGAGGTTGTACGAATGAAAACGTATCACATAATGGATGACAAGTATTTTCATAGCCTCACAAGTAATCTAAAAATTAAACTTAGAAACCATTCTGTGATTTCTCTCAATTCTATAAGCTTTACAATTTCACCTCCTTTCTTGTTGTCTGCTGACTTTATTATGGCTAGATTTCTCACCAAAAAAAAAGTTAGGAATACATTATCTAGGTTAGAGTGCTGTAAAATACTGTTACAATCAAGCACTTTGAATAATATGTCCCAGCTGGGACTTGGAAACCTGTCCAAAATAATATGGTAACAAGCAGAAAAAAAGACAAGTGTCACTGTCGATTTGTGGATGGCACCTGAAATTTTCCACTCTCAGCTATGCACAGTTCAGCAGAATGTGTTGAGGATTCTACTTATCATTAACTATTGAAATATATACTTATTTCTAAAAGTTTCAGTTCTGCTTTAGTTTTTTTTATTATCTAGGTACCAACTGGTTTGTGATGCTCATCTAGATTGCTATACAAAATTTTAATACCAATTTTATTATTGATGCTTTTTCCAACATTAGGGAGTGGGTGAGAGGGGAAGAGAGGGAGAACTGTAACTCATTCCAATGTATCTAGAACTGTGTACATAACCACCCCAAATGTCTCAATTAGGTTCCAATCTGTAAGTCATTTCCAGGCATCTGTTAGTCTAAATATAAATCACCCCAAACCCCTAAATAAGATTCCAGTTCGTAACTCACTGCCATATATCTGTGACTCTGTAGAGAAACCATTCCAGACTACAACTTACTCGTTGATATCTGCTATTCTATATAAAAACCACCCTGAACCTCCTTGATTAGATTTCAGTCTGCAACCCACTCCTGAGTATCTGTTATTCTATATACATAAACCAACCCAAACACCTCAATATGATGCAACAAAGGGGGAATTTTAGACAACAAAGCTAGGTTTTGCCTGGATAGAAATTTCAAATATAAATTTTAATGGGTTGTGTATCTCCGTTTTTGTTCTCTATTCCAGTTTTAAACCTGGTCAGTTGGGCTTGTCAGACTTCAGAAAATCCAACAGTGTGTAGGGAAGTGAGGACTGCTGGGTGGAACAGGCAAACATTTTTGAAGTATTGCTTATTGTGTTGTGCCTTGTAGCAAATGTGTGATGTGAATTTAAGGGGCATGCTCATATTGTCATCACTGTATCATGGCATATGGCTTCATTACACAAAACTCACAGGAAGGGAGGACTCTTTGGCGCACTTTTGAGCCAGAAGACTCAGGTTCAGGTCCTAACTGCTCCAAAGGTGTGTCATCCCACATCTTAACAGATTGATTTTAAAAATCTATAAATCTTGCAGCATCCACCTCACTGAATTCTGTTCTCGAGCTATGCTGAGGAAAGCAATACTTAGCTTGAATCCACACATGTAAGTGCTTGTGGTTGCAATGTATAAATGCAGATAACAGGTGCTATAACAAAAGTTTGTTGCCTCTTTTCATATTTCACGACACACATCTCATCCTTATGTTAAAGGAGCTAATGTTAATATCACAGCATTAGAGTGGTTGATCTTCAGCACTTCAGTTTATGCTAGCAAATTAGCATGGGTCAGTAGGCATATATCTGACATTGAGAAAGGGTTATGGCACCTTTTCAAGTAATGTTTGAGCAAGGAAAACCAAATAATAAAATCAATCAATACAAAACTGAAGTTAAGATAATGGAGAAAGTACAACAAAAGCTTTGCTAGGCTGGACCAGAAGTAGTAAGTGATGAGCTGAATAGATTAGAAAGAACAAGACCAATTAATAAGTTAAAGTGTAGTGAATAGGTTGAACCATTATATATTGTTTTAAAAAACAGAGAGATCTGGACAGTTTTGTGCAGATTATAAATACATAGTAAATAGTTTCCCTGAGACTTACCCACTGCCTACCAGTTGAGATTTGTTTCCTAATTTAACAAACGGAAAGATGTCTAGTAAGAGAGACGTGGCAATTGCACATTTGCAATTAGAATTAATTGATTTAAGCAAGGAACTGCTGTCATTCATACACCCAAATAGCTGTACCAATATGAAAGGTTAATATTTGGGGTGTCCATTGCTCCTACAGTCTTACAGAGCATCAAGGATCAGGTACAAAGTAGAGTGAAATGAATGTGCTGCTTCCTACATGTCATTCTATTTAGCAGCAAGATAGAGAAGGATCATATGGAAACACAAAAAATAGGAACAGGTGTAAGCCATTCAGCTCTTTATTTTACATTAAGTTAAAGATACATAAAATTGCATGAACTAGCTGTCCAAAGCAATTCTTTTCATTCCTGCTAGATTATCTTAATTTGCCATGATACTTGAGACAGAGAAATCAAACAAATGACATAGACTGAGCTGAATCTTTCTTGAACTGATTATTTATAATATTTTGTACATGTAGAATTTATATGGTACAAGAGATGATTTGCGTTAATGGGCTGTGCAGTAGGGAGAAACCTCAGATAATATTATCCCACATTAATTTTGGTGGAAGATCTGAGCAATCCAGTAGCTGTTCTGGTTGATTTTGTCCTGGAACCAAGTCTCAGATTTTTACATCTATTGAGTATTGTTACTAAGCTTAGTCCACTGAGATTTAAATTCACAAAACCAAAGGGTGCTTGTTTAGTACCACAGCCAGCAGAGAGGATGTAAACTTATTTTGTTGCAATTGTAATACAAGCCTCTATGAAGCAATATCATAATTTGAAGTCCTCCTATCCTTAGAGGAGGATATCAGTGTTACACAGTGAGCTTGTTTTGAAGAAAAATACTGAGTAGATGGGTGGAAATACTACCTATGGTTTTCTCTCAGTAGCAGCCAAAGAAAATGTTTTCCGCAGCATGATATATTTGGATCACATTACATTTGAAGAAAAAACAACATGCAATGGAAAATATTTATATTTGTGTCCCACAAATTAATTTAACTTTTTCAAAACCAAATTCAAATTGATTGTGAATTGTCCAGTGCAATCATCCTGAAGTGATCTGACACCTTAACATCTGAAGGAGGAAATAAATATTTTGATAAGATTTCCCCCAGTTTCTTTTGCAATTAAGGCAAAATATTAACAGAAACCTTAGAGAAACCACACTAACAACAGTATGCACCATTTCATGAGATACCCAGTATGGAAACAGGTCTTTCAACCCATCAGTCCATTCTGGGCTCCAGACCTTTCACCATTCTTGCATCAAAGAAACAGCCAGACCTTTATGTATTCCTATCTTTATTTCAGATTTCCATTATTTTGTTTTATCGTCTTTTTTTTTTACACATTTTTAGCCAATCTAATGGGAGGTAGGATGCGAAGTCTACAATGTCACAAATTGAGTGCATATATCTTGAAAATAAGCCAAATCTGCATCAGTCAAATGGCAAGAGGTGATAGCCCAAATCATCTGCTGGCCATATGGCTATTATTCCAACTTAGGTGTGTAGAGTGTGCCTAAGCATCCTGTGGAATCCCCATCACAGCAAACTCTGAAGGAATTGACAAAGAAGCTGAATTTTCTGCTGGGAGGTTCCTTACATGTGAAACCCTCTGAAGGTCTTCATTTTAATCTGAGATTTTGGATTGTTCACCAGACCAGGCCCAGGTACCTCTCTATTGAATCAAATAAATTGGTAAAAGTCGTCTAGAAGATGAGTTTATAGAATGCTTTAGTGACAGTTTCCTGGAATCATGTACTGTGGAACTAGTTAGAAATAAAGGTATTTTACATCTAGTATTACACAATGAAGCAGGGTTAGTCAGCAATATCACAGTAATAGATCCATTGTCAAATTGTGGTCATGATACAATTGAATTCCACATGAAGTTTGAAAATGAATGTTTCAATCACAAATAGAAGTCATAAATGTAAATTATACCATCAGCATGAGGGAAGAGCTGGCTTTGTTTTATTAAGTAAAAAGGTTAAAACATATGATGTTAAATTCATCACAGGAAATTTTTAAAGAAATAGTTCAAAATGTTCAACAAAACCAATTTCCTTGACAAACAAACCATAGTTAGAAAGATCCACCTGTGACTTACCCCAGAAATATTTTCAATTAAAAGAAGAGGCTGAAAATATTGCAAATAATGAGGCTTGAGAATTCTTACTTCCATTGCTATTTAAGAAGCAAGCCACATAGCTAACCTCTCTCAGCTTTATCCAATGTTACTTATCTAAGCAAATGTAATCCTTCATCAATGCATAGTGTAAGCCAGCAACTACTCATGTCTTCATATAACACCATTACATGCTAGAAAGCCTTTGAACAGTTCTGAATTTTCACTTTTATTCATCAACAGTAAAAGCAAACAAAAACACAAACTGCAGTGGCCTCTGGTCTCTGGTGCTGGGGGGGGGGGGGGGGGGGAGACTGCTTGCCTTTCAAGGACCAACAAATTTACAGTCAATGATAGATCGTTGCAACCAGCTCACATCTACTGGAACCTATTGACAATTAAGGCATGGCTTATTGTGCTTTGTACTGTAATATTCCATCACACAGAAGATGATGTTTCTCCACTCACTGTCCTCACCTTGTTACTCGAAACGCTGCTGTCGCTCTCTCAGCTTGTCAGTGTCAATCCCATCACCTCTCTGCCTGCTCCAGTCATGGTAGAATGATGTGGCTCAATCTGTCTGGATTGAAAAGCAAGGACCTCTGTAGATTGATCCAAATCCTGGAATCTCATCTTGAACTGATCTATCATCTGCTGCACTATGGCTCTGATTAAAGAATGGGCTGCTTTGAATCTATTCTTGACTTCAATCAGGAGGTTATGTAATGAAGTTATCAGCCATAGTCACAGAGGTTAGCCTTAGTCTCCCAGTAATCATCATAATATTGCATCTGCCCTTGAAATGAAGCAGAAACTTCAGTGAGTCCAGAACTAGAGGGCATAGGTTTAGGGTGAGAGTGGAAAGATTTTTCACACAAGAGGGTGGTACGGGCATGGAATTAGCTGCCAGAGGAAATGGTAGAAGCTGGTACAATTGCAACATTTAAGAGGCATTTGGATGGGTATATGAATAAGAAGGGTTTGGAGGGATATGGGCAGGGTGCTGCCAGGTGGGACTAGATTGGGTTGGGATATCTGGTCGGCATGGATGGTTGGACCGACGGGTCTGTTTTCGTGCTGTACATCTCTATGACTCTATGACTCTTTGTAGGCACCAGCGCAGCTTCCAAGATACCCAGCACAAGTTTCTAAGATGTGGTATTGATGATCACTGTTGATTTGCTCTTTGATGGAATGGAAGCCTTTCTTGTTGATGTTGTTCTTGTTGAACTCACTGTGTTGTGATATGGCTATTTCAATGCAACGTGCATACAATTTAATGCCTTTTGCAGTTGGGGGATGCCAGCTTCCTTAGCAAAATCTATTACCCAGGCTGCATCACTGACCTCATCGAGGGGAAACATGCTAATGGTGTGATGATAGGTACCTATCCCAGCATGCTCCAAAAAGTCACACTGAAGTGCAGAGCCATATTTTTTGTCAGTCAAAATTGTGCCAGGATGATGTGATGAGGCTGGCATGTGTCTGATACCAACATCTGTGGATGAGGGGATACATGTGTTCATAGTGCATGGAGTGTGCCCTGAGACACTGATGTCGAGGTATCCAAGATGGAAGCACAGAGGAGCAGCAGCGAGCTAGAGTCAGCAGGTAACTATCTGACTTTAATGTTGGGATTTTCACCACCCAGTCTCTATCCTACAGGTGGAAAAATGGGAAATGGCACAGAAATTATGTGAGATTAGGTAATAATGGGATATAAATAAGCCCCTCGGTGCTTACGAGTGAGGATCACATCTTGCCATTCAACTCCTGTTTATAAAATTGCATGTTTGTTTCTAATGTTGAGAAGCTCCTCATTGGCCATCTCAGACAATGTTGCCAGCTTTCTTGTCAATTCCATTGTTGTTCAGTGCATGGGAAGGTTTACAGCACAATACACAATGTTATATGGCAGGTCTAATAAAAACTAGCAAATATACATTAGCAGAGAAAAAAATACTAAAGGAAGTAAAGGGACTAGAATCCATCAAATCTCAAGGAGTGGCTACATTCAAAAAGATACTACAGAACAGGTATTGGAACCACTGGTTATGAATTTGAAAATTCCCTCAATTCTAGAATGGTCCCAGCAGATTAGAAGTTAACCAAGGTAACAGAGTTAGTCAAGAAAGTGGGAAAATGAACATAGGGAACTAAAGGCCTGTTAGCCTGACATCGGTCATCAGCAAAATGTTAGAATCTGTCATTAAGGATGTCTTAACAGTGCAATTAGAACAAGTCAAAATAGCTTTGGGAAAGGGAAATTCTGCGTGATAAATTTATTAGAACTTTTTGAGGATGTAACTGGTTGGGTAGATAAGTCAAATCAGTAGATGCAGTAGACTTAGATTTCTAAAAGGCATTTGGCAAGGTGGCACAGCAAATGAATACAGAAAATATCTGGAGATTGGGATCTTTTAATATGGACAGAGAATTGGTTAGTAGACTAAGAAGAGATAAGGGTGAATGGGTCATTTTTGTATTGGCAGGCTGAAGTTATTAGAGTGCGGCAAGGATCATTGCTTGGGCTTCAGTTATTTCCAATCCAGATTAATGATTTACATTAAACAAACAATAAGTAGCATATCTTAGTTTTCTGATTTATATAGAACAATATGAAAATGCAAGCTTTGAAGAGGTCAATAAGAGGTTGCAAAGACAGATTAAGTGAATGAACAAGTAAATAAAAACTGAAAGAACTGTGGATACTGTTGATCAGAAGCATAAACTGAAATTGCTGGAAAGGCTCAGCAGGTCTGGCAGTATCTGTGAAGAGAAATCAGAGTTAACATTTCAGGTCCACTGACAGATAATGTATAAGGTGGAGGTTATGAGATAGCAGATAGTATATAATGTGGAGGTTATAAAATGCATGTGTATTTTGATCTTAAAAATAGAAAAGCCGAATATTTTTAAAAGGTGTGAAACTTGCAAATGTTGATGTTCAACTGAGTATACTTGTACAAGCACAAGGAACACAAAGTGAGCATGCAAATAGAGCAAGCAAGAAAGCTAATAGAATGTTGGTCTTTATTGCAAGGGGATTGGAGTGCAAGAAAAAAAGAGATCTTACTACAAGTGTACAGGGCTTTGATGAGGCCACACCTAGAATACTAAGTTCAGGTTTGGTCTCTATATTTAGGGAAGAGTATAATTATTGCTGAAAACAGTACTACAAACATACACTCGATTGCATTCGAAGGAAGTTTACTAGATTGATATCTGGAATGAGCGAGTTGTCTTTTGAGGAAAGGCTGGACAGTTTGGACTTTTTCCTTTGGAGTTTAGAAGAATGAGGGTTGACTCAATTGAAGACATTCTTGACAAGGTAGTTGTAGAAATGATGTTTCCCCTTGTGGATGAATTCAGAAGTAGGAGACACTGTTTTAAAATTAGGGATTGCCCTTTCAGTTCAGAAATGAGGAGAATCGTTTCCTTGCTAGGATTTGTGTCACTTCGGAAAGCTGCCTCAGTGTGTAGTGGAGGAGGGCCATTGAATATTTTTAAGGCAGAGATCAATTTTCTTCGATAATGGAATTGAAGGCTGCCACATGTAGCTGGAACTGTAAAATTCAAAAATGAAATAGATCAGGCATTGACTCTTGATGGCAGGATTGGAGTGGCCACCATTCACGTTCATGTGTAGGGACTTGCCATGTATGCAGTCACAATACAAATTGTAATTACATGTGGCAGACTTGTGTCCATACTCACAGTGAGCCAGACAGGAAGTCTTCGCCTCAAAATTTGCTGAATTAATTTTGAGTTGGACAAGCGTTAAAGACCCCACCTCTGTAAACATCTGGTCTCTGGAGGCAGGGAGCACTGATGCTGATTGGCAGAAATGCTCATCCACCTGCACAGCCATCTTGAAAATATTGCAGTGACTCACAGTCTCCTATGCCCCTTGACACAGGTCACTGCCATTACTCCCCTGTTCCAACTGTCACTTCATGTTGTTGGACTCCTTTTGCATTTACACAGCAAAATTACAGACTGAATACTATGGATGAAAGGCACACTGTGCTCAGAAACAAACAATGGTGCTGGACCAAATAAAGTCAAACAAGGCCACCTTGCAGCGCACCTAGTAGCCTCAAGGAGATGAAGGATGCACTTTTGCCTCTCAGTGAGAAGTCCTGCTCGAGAGAAATGCCAGCTCTAACAGTGTCAGCAGCACCAGAGCTGAGTATTAAGTGCAGCTAAAATTGCATGAAGGCCTCAGGATAAAGACAGCCAATGTAACCAGATTGAAAGAAATCCAGCTTTGTGTATCAAAGAGTCCAGGGAGGGGAACAAGGAATATGGTTGCACCAGTTTTGACGGTCAGGGTGTAGAGGAACAAAAGTAGGGAACATCTTGCAGGTGTGATCCCAAAGTGTAGACAGGACTCCCCAAATCCTGTCAGCATTATCAGCAGGGTAAATTTTTAAAAAGCCTCCCTCCCTCACTCAAGACAGTCCGGTTGATATAGCTTTCCAGACTTCCTACCTACCCTTTCAACAATGTAATAAAAAATGGCTCAGGACTTACAACCGCCAGCCCATACCAATCATAATATGATGTGGGCTGAAAATGTGTTGCTGGAAAAGCGCAGCAGGTCAGGCAGCATCCAAGGAGCAGGAGAATCGACAATTCAGGCCCGAAACGTCGGTTCTCCTGCTCCTTGGATGCTGCCTGACCTGCTGCGCTTTTCCAGCAACACATTTTCAGCTCTGATCTCCAGCATCTGCAATCCTCACTTTCTCCTATAATATGATGTGGGTCAATGAGCACATTAACAAGCTCTATGCCTGTCAATTATTTATTTTAAAATAGCAGGCAGGTTGCACTTGTAATTATCAACTTATTCACCAAACCCCAATGTTTTTAATTATTGAACTTCTTTATTTAAATTAACTGACTGTAAGAAATACATCACAGAAATTTACAGACCATTTTGCATTTACTTATTCTTTAGATGTAAAATAAGTGAATTATTCTACATTATATGGTGATAGTGATTTACAATCAGTGCACATAAACAGAAAGAGAGGTCAGAACAGGTTTTATACTGAAGAGCAGTGACATTATATTACAATGTAACTACACTGAGAAAACTTTTAGGAATTGTGTGGCTAAAATTACTCACTCAGAACCTGGTTTTTGTCTATTGGGCACCATTGTGACCTGAATTTAGCATTATATTGACCAAAACAGAACAGCTGATTCCTAATCTGCTCAGGTTTTCATTCCTTTGGCTACTTTGGCTTTTATGGGTGATTCTAGTGCTGCCTGAAATAAGTGCTAGCTTTATTTCAATGCTGCAGTGAGGCTTCTGGACCTCAATATGTTTATCCTTTGTTGCAGCCTCCCTATCTCTCTCCTCTGTGCTCCTGTAAAAATGGCTACACACTTGAGGTGCTGGAGGAGAAATTGGCATACCCATGGTTTGGCCCATTTTTCTGTTGAAGGGTAGATATTACAGTAAATCAAAATCCAAATTTATTTTGTTTATAATATGCAAATTTGGACAGATTTGAATTTTTAAATCAAGAAAACCCAGCTTAGTTACCTTGCAAGACATTACAACATATTTGTAGCTATTTCATTCTAGCAATCTAAGAAATATATTTATGATGGTAAGAACTTGCTATATTTCAAATACTATTGTAAAGAAAATGTCAATATGATAAAGCTTTTATTCACAAAGTAATTTTGTTACATCCCCACAGGGAAACTATAAATCAAGATAACCAAACTTATAGAATGGTCCCCAAATGAAGACATTACCAATAAAATTTCACTTCATGCTTTTAAGTTAAGTTGCATTGATTCAGATTTGTGCTAAGCCTAAATTAACAGAGAAATTATACCTTAGGAAAAAATAAATGTCACATGAATCATGCAACAATAGGCACACCTATCCCAGTTCCATCACTTGCCACACAACTATATCATTAAATATGCTACACAATATGCTGTTCTTCATTCATGCAGAGATGGATAGGAATCTTATCTGACAACAGCTCTCATCTTTAAGTTTCATGGCTATGATTATTATCAGCAGTGCACATTTTTACAAAGCCTCTCTCCCTCACTCATGACAGTCCTGTTGCTATAGCTTTCCAGAGTTTCTTTTCAACCGATAATACCTGAATTCACACTTTGGCTACTTGTGGGAATACACCCACCTCTTTAGCATTTTCAAGCTACTCTCAGAGCTTTCCACGTTTTAGACCTTCTTAGCCAATTCATACACTACCTTCAAGAGCTCCTGTCTTTTTTACTGTCACATTGAAATAATGATCTCTTCCTAAAAATGATTTATTTCTTCTCCTCACAAAAATTCTCTGTTCCTTTTGCATCTGAATGCTTTCTCTTTGTTTCTACAACCGTCTGCTGATTGTCTTTACCATTCAGCTCTCAACTGTCTTCATATCCACAACTATACTTTGTGTCTGCCAGCTGTATGGCTTCTTTCTGAACTAGCTTTGCAATAATACTGCTTACAAAACAAGGGCGAGAGGTCCAATGAATGAGTTTTTCTCAATCTATCAAAAAAGTCCACAGTATCCAAACACAAGGTCCAGTATTACAAATAGCTCTCAGGAGCTAGATACCAACAGAGGCTTAGCCACTTCGATCCCATGAGCCTTAATAGCTTAAGAACAAATAATAACCTCCTAGAACACTGACTCACAGACTACACCTACAGGAAACTCCAGAATAGTAGAAAGAAAACTTTAAACTCTAAAACTTTCTTCCAAACTCTTCCATCAGGCAGAAGAATCAGAAACTTGAACACATGCACCAACAGGTTCGGGAACAGCTTCTTCCCTGCTGTTCTTAGATTGCTGAATGGACCTCTCTAATTTCAAATCTAAGGTTGACCTTTCTTTGTGCATCTCCTGTGCAGCCGTAACCTTCTATCTAAGCACCCTATGATCTGTATGTCCTTGTTTGCTATGATCTGCCTGTCCTACTCTCATGTACTTAGGGGCATGTGACAACAATAAATCAAATCAAATCAGTGGGAGGTATGATGTAAGCCAACTGCTTATTTCGGAATTTGCTACATTGATGGATAGTGTAAACTTCATGGGGTTTTGTTATTCATGAGAATTCAAATCTTCGAGAAAAAAGAGCAAAGGTCACACAACACCAGGTTGTAATCCAACAGTTTATTTAAAAGCACAAGCTTTCATAGCACTGCCCCTTCGTCAGGTGAAATGCAACTGTTTTACACCAACTCATTCAATTATATGGATTTAATTTATAAGGGCTAATAGGATCAATTAGACATAATTATGTAATATTTCAGGGTTGGGACTAGATAAAAACAATTGTCCTTTGTGGAAGAGAAGCTGTTTTGCCATAATACCAAAGATCGACTGTGTTAAGTAAAAATGAATGCTGCATTAATCAGTGATGTTTTGATGACTCTTGCAGTTTAGATTGGAGTCCCATGTGTAATAGTTATCTTGGTGATCTCTTCCATGTAGATTGGTACACATGGTTGAGATGAGGTCTCAGTAATATCCTGTACAACTGAAGCATAACATCTTTACTTTAATGTTCAATTCCTCTTGTAAGGACAGGATCCCATGCACCCTCTTGAATATGCACTGTGCCAGCAAATATGAGAAAATCCAAACTACCAATAGGAAGATAAATGTATCAGTTTGTGACTGAAAAGGCTTCCACACTAAATTCTAAGATAAAACAAATCTCACACCAATTATAATTTTCAGGATATAGAAAGTTGCATTCAGAGTCATTGCTCTCTTTGCACTTACTTTCTGCCTCCTCAACTAAATCACTGAATAAGTAAGGCTTCAACATCACCATAAATCTAAACTGGCCATTTTTTTTAATGTAAGCATTGTCAGTGAGCATTGGAAGGCTGTTCCAATATGGGCTAACCTTACAGTCAAGCAAGATCCTCCCCTTTCCCAACACCATCTTAGTGCTTCATGTAGTATTACACTGAAAAACAAATTTGATTTTTAACCCCATCCCAAAGAGGAGTTGGGACTAAATTTAACACTTTTACCAAGATGTGACATCAATTAATTTACAAATCAGCTGTCCTCTTGATATGCATGGCTCTTTATCACTATAGTCAACAGCTTTAACAGCAGAATCAAGACTGGGTTTAAATGAACTTGTAGAAATCACCTCAATGTCGAGCAATATAAAAAGAATTTTAAAAATCCATACCCACCACCTATGTTCAAAACTAAATGCTGGACAGCATCTTGCACAGATGCTACAAGAGGTTTGTTCATCTAAATCCCTTTCAGTGGCTGCATTCCAAAAAACATACACAGCAACCATCTGGGATTCCCACTTACTTCCTTTCTTTTCTGACATAATATGGAATGAAGTTAACTGAATCAAATTTAACCAATTCAACCCATATGACTATATTTCACCTTTTAGTGATTGACAGACATACAATCTGTATTGTATAAAATTGAGCAAGCCATTTTGTGCCACTTTAATAACATGGTTCCAAGTGTTGACATTCCACTAGTGTCAGTTAATTGGGGATTCATGGGCAATAAAAGTTGTTTTCTTCTGTTCTGAGTACAGAAGTTTCCATTTAACTGGAACAAACAATTAAATAATATGTAGAATGCAAAACTCCTGGTTGGAGTGGCATGGTGGCACACTCTGGCATGAAGGCATCTTGACGGACCACGGAGGATTGCTGATGGACCAAAACCTGGCATGGGGTCATAAGGGACCATTGACACAGGTGCAGGCATAACTTGGGGGCAATGAGTGATATAGATGGAAGTTGGGAAATGTGTGTGGAATGAGGGGATGAGAGAGGTGAGTCCTTACTTAGGGGTTATCTTTCTCAAGCTAGCTGGGATGAAGAACTATAACCCCACGGCTGGTAAAGGGCTGCTTTGGTGCCTGACAGACCCAGTAGTGGTCAGCTGGCACAACTGCTGACTTCAGTCACCCCACCAGAATGAAAATATCATCTTTTTAGAGCAATTTCTTCAGAGGTGGGATGGACTGAGCCAAGAATTTATCCAATTCCCACAAACTATCTTGAGGATGAAAATCTAGGCCCTTGTTCCTGGACATACCCACATCCAATTTTTACAGTAGGTACCCTTGTTCTTGATTTCTCTATTGGAGAAATAGTTTCTCTGGGCAAAATCCTACTGGAGGTCTCAGCGACACAGATTATAATGGAATGTGCGATGGAATTGGTGACAAGTGTGGTGAGGCCCATCTCAAGGACGAGATCATCTCACTCCTATTTTATGGCTTTTACAAGTATTCTCACTAGGCAGCAACAAAATGCCAATTGGAGGCCATTACTGATTATTCAATGCCTTTCCTGTTCCCTGGATGCTGCCTGACCTGCTGCGCTTTTCGAGCAACACATTTCCAGCACTGATTATTCAATGCCTTGTTAAGGGCCTAACTCACCTAATTAATATTCAGACTCCCATTTTATCAAGCTTGCCAAACAAGCTGATTGTCAGGAAAATTTGACAAGGAAATCACAGCAACTGGCAGATTCAACTCACCATGTGCTCCAATCAACCTCATGTTAGACATCAGACACCAAAATGTCAAGGCATAATCGATGGGCACTGACCGCATGCACTCCATGTTCACTGGCATTCACATCTAACGTGTTCCGCCTCTGACGACCCTGACTGGACATCTCTGATATATTTTCAGGGTGCTTCTGCACTGTCATTTTGCACCTTCGGCTGCAATAGCAACCCACTTTGTAAAGTTGTGGCAAGGACACTGTGCAATCCAGGACCTGCACCCAGTTCATAGACTGAATGAGGCTGCATCTTCAGATTCCTCACACAATGTCACAGTACTCACTTATTCTGAGGATTCAGTGCTGGGACTCCGGCTGTTCACAATATACATCAATAATTTGGAAAAAGGAATTGAATGCAATATCTTTAAGCTGGGTGGCAGGATGTGCTGTGAGGAGGATACTAAGAGGCTGCAGGGTTACTTGGAAAAGTTGGCTGAGTGGGCAAATACTTGGCAAATGCAATATAATGTGGATAAATTTGAGGTTATCCACTTTGGTGGCAAAAACAGGAAGGCAGATTATTATCTGAATGGTGGCAATGAGGTGCAATGAGACCTGAGTGCCATGGTGGAATAGTTGCTGAAGGTTGGCATATAGATGCAGTGGGCAGTGAGAAAAGCTAATAGCACACTGGCCTTCATAGTGAGGGGATCTGAGTATTGGAGTAGGGATGTCTTGCTGCAGTTATACAGGACCTTGGTGAGGCCAAACCTTGAGTATTGTGTGCAGTTTTTGGCCTCCTAGTCTGAGGAGGAACATTCTTGCTATTGAGAGAATCCAGTGAAAGTTCATCAGACTGATTCCTGGGATGGCAGGACTGACATATGAGGAAAGACTGGAATGACTCGCCTTGTACTCACTGGAATTTAGAAGATGTGGGGGAATCTCATAGAAACATATAAATCCTGATGGGACTGGACAGGCTAGATGCAGAAATAATGTTCCTGATGTTGGGGAAGTCCAGAACTAGGGGTCACAATCTAAGAATAAGGGGTAAGTCTATCCAGGACTGAAATGAGGAAGAATTTCATCACTCTGAATTGTGAACCTGTGGAATTCTTGACCACAGATATCTGTTGGGACTAGTTCGATTGATTTATTTAAGAGGGAGCTAGAGGTGGCCTTTTTGGCTAAAGGGATCAAGGGCTCTGGACAGAAAGCAGGAATGGGATACTGAAATTGCATGATCAGCCATGATCATATTCAATCGTGATGCAGGTGACAAGGGCCAAATGGCCGACTCTGCACCTATTTTCTATGTTTCTCAGTCAAGAAAGATAGCCTCCCCACAGGGGTACTTGGCACAGTAAGTCAAGGACAACCTCTGATAACAGGAAAAGGCTTGCTCGGGGCAGTCTGATTCAGAGTCATCTCTACGTAAGGCTGAAGAGCCAAATGACAGGCAGCGCACCATCTGGGTGGATGGCACAGCTATTGCAGAAGTGATGGTGGGGATACATCCCGAGTGAGTGAGCAGTCAGTGCACACAACATTCAGGGTCAGTAGTATTTTGGTTTGGAGTGGGTGGTAGACAATTAACGTGATGTATTTGGTAAGATATAATAACAGAACTCGCTAGACCTGCACATGAGAAACTCTCCACAAATCTCAATGCAATTTGGGCTTAGCCAAAAGAAAATTAAGATTCAGCTTCCTGTATCTAGCTTCTCAATTTTAATATTCTGAATATGTCGATCAGATCATCCTACAATTTTATATGCTGAAAGGACACAAGCCATGTTTATGCAACCTGTCTTTATAATTTAAGCCTTTAGGCCCCAATATCATTCTGAAAAGGAAAACATGGTAATGAAAAGATATTAACTGCAGATTAAAGTAGAGGTACTGGGAAGTGCAGGAGATTGGGATTGTTGACTGATAATGTGGTCTGTGCTATAAAATAGAAATATGAAATACTGAACATACTCATGTCCGGCAGCATTTGTGGAGAGAGAAAGCGATTAACATTGATAATGAAACATACTACCTAACCTAAAAGTATTTTCTATTTTTATTTCAAATTTCCAGCACCTGGAGTATTTTGATAGGGTATGCATTATGTTAAACTAATATTTTATAAAATTCACAAGATCATACATCAATGCCTGGCTGCATAAATGTATGGAAATACTGATAGTCTCGATGTACAAGTGTAATTAGGTACTAACAATGTCTCAGCTGCTCACTCTGTAAAGCACAGGCCAGCAAATAGTTTGAAATTAGCCTTAGAACAGTACCATACAACTGAATGTGAAGTGTCATCACCTACTGTGAGCTGTAGCCCAGATATAAACAACTCATGTCCATTATTTAGTGATGTGAATAAAGTAGCACAAGGTAAGACATGGGTCACAAGTGATGAAGATGTAGAGAACAGGTGATTGTGAAGGGCCCAGCTGGTCTTCTGTGAAAGTCTGGATCCTGCCAGCCCCTTGTGAGTTGTTTAAGAACATTCACTCTAGTATGCCAGCTTTCTAACAATGGATGGTAGAATACATGGAACATATTGAATAAGTACTTATACCAAATTTATGGCAGTGTATTGTAAAGAAAAACCACCAGTACCACATTTTACTGCCTTAGTGGCACTGGCGATGTTTTTGATCTTTCATTCAAAATTATTGATACAATAAGAACACTCTTAAGAATATTCACACTGACGAATTGAAGTGCAAAATTCAAAACAAATCTTTCAAAGTAAGCTTTAATCATTTAGAAGAAGCTTTAAGGGAGTGTGTTAAAAATGTTTCAAAGGTATATTACTATTCTTTCTATTTTATGTTTTGGCTTCATGGGGTCATGGGCTCTAGCAATAGGAAAATATAAGAAAGCGCTACAATTGGCCAATGCAGGCCATTTCTCTATCTACAAAAGTGATTACATCCACCTTCTCAAGAAGAACCAAGCATCTAGTCCATCCTGGCATGGACATTAGTTATTCCTCTGACCAGTGACATGGAAATAAAAATCAAAGAGAGATCTAAAACAAAAGGCTGCCAATTCACTATTGTTTGTTTCACACCACTTCAAAATGTATCTATTATGTCCAATCCTCTGTCAAACTGGGCTACTGCAAAAAGGATAGGCCACAGTATTTGAAATGCCAGTTCTTCTGTACTCATTTTGCCATATGGTTAACTTAGAGTCATAGCCATTGTACAGCACAGAAACAGACCCTTCAGTCCAACTTATCCAAGCCGATCAAATATCCTAAATTAATCTGGTCTCATTTGCTCTTTTGAATGTTGTATTTGTACCTGCTTCCACCATTTCTTCTGGCAACACATTCCTGAAAAGAACAAAATATTTTAGATTCTAGAAACTCAAAATAGTTATATGGTTATATTTATTTTAGGAACATTGTTTTACTTAAATATACATGATTTTGGAATTCTCTAGACCCTTCCTTGCAGGTAGAATTAACATGACAGGATAGGTGATGTTATTAAAGGTAGAATGTTCTACTCATGCAGGTGAAATTGACATCCATGTAGGTCCTATGGGGGCCTAATGTTTCCTTAATCACTTCCTTATTCTACTAGCATTCCCAGTAGGTTGGTGAAATTAGATAGATTCAGGTTTATTGAGCTGTTGGGTTTCTGCTAGGTAACTTACCTATTGTTAGTTGCGAAGATTAGCATATTTATATGAATACAGTCATGTGGTATATGTACCTGTGTGATTTCCCCATAAAACCAACTTACCATGATATTTATATCAAATTACGTACTTATAAGTTATATTTTCTTCAGAGCTGCTCTTTGAACATTTTTTTCTTAAATTTCTACTTAACAGAGTTAAACCCAGTGAGAAGTTATATTTTCAACTTTTAAGAAGCGCATTACTCACACCTTTACTCTCTAAGGTGGATGACAAATTTCTTAGAAAAAGTAGCCAAGCATGAATCACCAATCATCTCTTTGATGATTAATTATAGGCAGATGTCCTCAGAAAGTAGCAGTCTCTGAATGCTAACAATTAGCATTTACTTTCAATTTATTCAAATTGTGCAAAATGTAGTCAGAGCTGATGCTCCATCTTTTTTTTCCTTGCTGATGAAAATGTCAAGAATTGCTATTAATAATAAAGGAAAGCATTTGTTCTGATAAAGAGAATGGGTGTAATGGCAGGCCAGCATTTGTGCTGACAAGGCAGGAGCAGCCATTTCACCAAACGCATACCAAATGTTTTATAAGTTTAACTGAATATAAATTACTGATAAAATAGTCGAAGCAAAATTAAGATATGTATGCTTGACTGAGTGCTAGTTGCTTCTGTAACTAACATTATAGAATTACTTTGAACTGAAGTCTCTTCAAGAAACCTGACAATATTGCAGTATAATTTGTAACCTTGAATTGCTTTTTCAAACCTACTTTTCAATTTTCAACTTGTTATCTTATGACTCATTAGGCTTCTTAATAAATATTCAGATGCTCCTAAATATAGTTCTAGTGCATCGATAATTTTGTCCAAACAAAATTATTGGGATATCGGGATGAATGATTTATAATCTGTAAGATTTCATACCAGACGATAGTGTTTCCGAAAAATAAATCATGTAACAAAACCAAAATAAGCCTTCTATTGTGCCATATACAATGCTAAAAGTGCTTTATAATAACTAAGAATAACTCAACATTGGGTCAGCTGGTTCAGCCGATACAATTCTGGCTTTTGAACAATGGTGTAATCTTGGTGGATGCTCTAGTTCAGCACTGAGGGAGGGTAGCATTGTTTAAAAAAATCTTTCTTTGAAAATATTTTAAAGCAAACATTTATGTTCATAATTAAGGCAGATATAAGAATGTAATTGCACAATTTGAAACTGGTCACTTTTCTTATTCTGGAATCATGCTTCCTACAAAATAGCTGCTATGCTTATCGATAAAACAATAGTTGATACTGTATAGAATGTTGCATAAGAAGCAATTTCAAATATTTCTCAAAGATGTCTGGAGATACAATAGGAGATGTTTTTTGAAATCTATTTTCCTATCTTGAATGTAAACCTACATCTAAAATATTTAGTACAAAAGCAGCCTGTTAAAACAGTTGTTTCCTATATGACCTACTAACAAAATGGCTAAGATGCTTGATTCTTAACAAAATGGACATGTGTTTGAGTCACAGAACTGTCCTGCTATATCTACAAGCTGAAATTGTAATGGATGGTGTCAGGTTTTGATTTTGGACAGGCTGGAAATCTCATGATAATAAACCTTTTCAATTTAAGAGGAGAAAATATCTGACAATGCAAGTTTCCACAGCATTGAAAACTATTAGTTTAAATTTTTTTGCCATCTAAGACTGAGATGGGATACAGTTTGGACTTCTAATTTCTACATAGTGGAAATCAACTTGGAAAATTATAAGCAAGTCATTCCTTCTTTATCAGTAAACATAACTATACCATTAAAAATGCTTGTTTGATACTTACAAAACACCAGAAAACATTTGTTAGCTGAACACATCTTTTACTCATTTGTTGTTAAATGAGGCATGAAGTAAAGCTCTAGTTCTGTTCAAGGAAAAATCACATAACAAATTTTCCAGATTTCGTTTTTACTTACCCAGGGTATTCTTAAAGAGGTGATTGAAAAATCATTTTACCGACTTTAATAAACTGTGTAATGTAATGACAATTCTTGTTGAAATGCAACACCACACAGAATAAATCTCATGGTGTGACTGCTCTGACTGTTTCTCCCTTTTGACCATTATGAAATTTTGCTGACTTCCCTGCAAGGTAAGGTGCTGCCAGCCAGGAACAAAACTGAAGTGGGAAAAACACACTTTTAAAACTTGAAAATATGATTCTGTTAACCAAAATGAAAAATAGATCTGTTCATCGTGAAACACCTGCACTTTTATTGCTCCTCAGGCAGCTAATGAGCTACTTCACAAAAAACTTCATTCATCGAACTGTGGATTGCACAACTGGCATGGAGAATTGCTCAACATGGGAAAACCAAACGGGCGACAGGTTCAGGGTCTACAAATCCTCATGTATTGGGTAATTGCAAACATACTGAGTCATTTTAGTGAAGCAAGATATAAAAGTGGAAAACAAGAATTCAGAACAGAATGCAAAGAAATCATTACAACTGTATACATTCTTCAAAAGTTCTCATGTATGTGAATTACAGAAAGTTAACATGCACATAGAGCAAGGAATTAGGAAGCCAAACAGTGAGTTAACTTTTGTATCAAAGGGATTGCATATAAGAGTGAAGAAATATTACTATCATTATGCTGGACATTGGTGAGCCAACAGGACTCTGTGTAGTTTTGTCTTCTTAGCTAAGGAAGGATGCACATGCTTAACAGGGATGCAACAGTAGGTCACTAGATGGGCTTCCACAATGAGGGGATTGTCCAATAAGGACAGCTTACTGGCTCGTCCTATGTTCTCTGGAGTTTAGAAGAATGAAAAATGATCTAATTGAAAAGTATACCATTCTTAAGGGGCTTGACAGAGTACATAAGAACAAAGAACAGGAATTGTTAATTTAGGCTCTTTATCTTGCTCTGCCATTTAATACGATCATAGCTGATCTCATCATAATCTCAACTCCACGTTTCTGTCTGCTCTCCCTAATCCTTTAACCTGTTAATAATTAAAAATCTGTCTAACTGTCCATGGCATCTATCACACTCAAAGGTAGTGAATACCACAGTTTCAAAAGTCTTCGAGAGAAGTAATTCCTTATCTGTTTTAGATCTGTCACGCTTAGCCCAAAACTGGGACTCCTCAATCTAGATTGACAATGGAAAATATCCATTCTACACCTATAGGATAGATACTGAGACAATGGTTTCTCCAAGGCATCTAGAAAACAGGGTCACAGATGAAAAATAAAGAATTGGCCTTTCATGACTGAAATAAGGAGAATATTTTTCACTTAAATGAGAAAGAATCTTTCAAATTCTTTGCCCCAGGGAAATACAGATGCTCTATATGTTCAAGGTATTGATCTCAGAAGTTGATGGGTTTGTAGGTCCTAATGGAATTAAAGGATTTGAATGGTGCGGTTGAGGTAGAAGGTCAGTCATGATTTTGCAGAATGGTGAAGGAAAGAGCTAAGTAGGCAACTCAAGCTCATAATGCCATCTCAACATGAACAGCAGAGATTGAAAGATGAATATGAACACAAAGGCAATGCATGATTATTACTATCACAGTTGAAGGGCTTGAAATCGGATGATGGATGTAGCAATGATATAAACCCAAAATGCTCTACTAGCACAGAAAAATGTTGATAAGAATTTAGCAAGTTTGGTACTAAAATGAAACTAGTGTGGCAGTGGAATTTACATTCTGCATGACATGAAGAAAGATAGAATTTACTGCAGGAAGCAATTTTCATGTGCCAAATTATTCGGTCTCAATTCCTACTGTTCAAATTTTTAAAGGCAATGCTTGCACATCCTCAGAAGGAGCTGGGTAGAACATGTCATTCCTATTTAAGGGAGTTATGGAGATGGATTGGATTTGAAGGAATGCAGTTTATACAAGATGAAAGAAAATCAAAAAGCTCACCATTTGTTCTATATTCTTTAATTATCTACATGTTGCACAATATGAAATATGAATGTGCTCAGGAACATAATACATCATGTAATGACCAAGGTAATACATATTTGAATATTGTGCTTTTACAGACATATAATGTACATAAATTTAATGTCTGTAGCACAAAGCCGATTGCCCTCCTGGGAATGAAGTATGCTTTCTTGAGAAGGGCACTCGCATGGGTGTCCCTTGTGTGTGCCGGAAGAAGTAGAACTGGAGCTACCCTAATTTCAAACAGCCTTATTACCTGAGTGAACATCGCAGATCTATTTAATTAATTCATACTGCACTCACCAAAACCAAATGTTCAGCTACAAATAGCATTCCGTACCACTAGTGGTATTTTTTAAAAAACCTGGCAATCAACTTGTGGGAAAATTGAATTTTGAAGAACTTTTTCTTGTACTTAGTAAGGCAATACTTCAGAATATTTCTGCCAGTGTTGTGGTGAATAGCTGGGTTTGGCATCTGACTTGTCTGCACACAGGCTGCTATGTGTATGGAGGCTGCAGAGCTTCTCAATCTCTGGGTCAATAGGAAGACGACGCAGAGGCAAATGAAGAGGGCAAACTCCACACACCTGGCCCTCTGCCAAGTCACAGCTGGACTCTTCCAGACTCCATAGCAAAGACAAAGCACAGTTTGACAGGTCAATCACTGCATCTGGTACTCACCTTCCAATGTGATTTCACCAACGTCATCTCAACCCTCTTCTTTCAGCTTTCTGAAAAGGAACATTCTCTCTATGATACCGTGGTCAACTCACAACTTACACTGCCTTTCCTAAAAGCACACAACTCCAGACAATTGAAGGAGATGGAATTCCTCTGCCTTTACTCACTGTTTCCCTTCGCACTGTCTAAAGCCCCAAACACAATCTTGAGGTGAAACATTGGTTTACTTATACTTCTTTCAATTTAGTACACTTCATTAGTTGCCACAATGCAGTTTTCTGTGCAATGAGGTGAAAAAACAGACTAAATGACTGCTTTGCAGAACTCCTCTGTTCAACCTATCAGCAAGCCTCCAATCTTCTAGTTTAATTTTCGAGTTTACTCCAAGCCTTTTAGCAAAAGAGGAGTACTCTGCCACTTTCCTGCCTCATCCTGATGAAGTCTGGGGCAGGAAGGACTCTGGACAACTTTTCCAACCAACCACCAGTTTAAGAAACAATTGCCTACTTAAGGACACAATCCTGGCACCAGTGGTATTAATCCAATGGTGGACAGGAGCTCTCTTCCTGGCAAGCCATGGCAAGCAAACCCTGGCATATTTGCTTGTAGACTGCATGAGGGAAAGATGACCCCTTTTACAAAAGCATTGATCAAGGGATCTGGCAACAGGACAGAGCAGGGGATGGGAACCACTGAAAGGCACCCACTGTCCTTGCTGCCTACAACCTTTCCCCCAGCCCTGACTCCCCATCTGGGGTAAACCCAGCAGACAGTAACCTGTGCCTGGCCTCAACCCATGGTCTCAATTGGGTGTAGATTAGAGTAGTGCTGGAAAAGCACAGCAGTTCAGGCAGCATCTGAGGAGCAGTAAAATCAACATTTCGGGCAAAAGCCCTTCATCAGGAATGGGGCTTTTGCCCAAAATGTTGATTTTACTGCTCCTCGGATGCTGCCTGAACTGCTGTGCTTTTCCAGCACCACTCTAATCTAGAGTCTAGTTTCCAGCATCTGCAGTCCTCATTTTTATCTACTCAATTGGGTGTAGTACTGGCAGCAGCCAAAACTCCCATCACCTCCACAAGATTTTGTATAGTAACTCTGTTTCTGCAAATGCTTCAGACCTCTGAGGATTTTCATCACTTTCTATCTTTATTTAGCCAGCATCTCCATGTCCAGGTCTATCAGCATTCTTCTGCCACACTGACTGTCTGGCATCTTGAGGTGGTACATTCAATGTTGAAGGTATTGCCCATTGTAGTTTCCTGCCCCTTGTTCTTCTCCTGTGCCATTCTCATGATCAGGAATACACATCTATTCCTGAGCTTGTGGATCCTCGTTGCTACTATATTTGAGACGTAAGAAGTTTCTGTGAAGCACTAACATCTGTCTATGGAGTAGAATATTAAACTAACAACTCTCCGCAAGACATTACACACTGACGAAGACTTTGAAATGCATTTCAGTACCAAGTCCACAGCAATATTCCCTCTAACCTTTTATTCCGTGCATGGAACTCTGAAGTCCGCAAGTAACAACAACCTCCAAAACCA
Source organism: Chiloscyllium plagiosum (assembly GCF_004010195.1). Taxonomy (NCBI): domain Eukaryota; kingdom Metazoa; phylum Chordata; class Chondrichthyes; order Orectolobiformes; family Hemiscylliidae; genus Chiloscyllium; species Chiloscyllium plagiosum. The sequence goes on along the minus strand of NC_057718.1, from coordinate 43,351,379 downwards.
GAGGTCAATGAGTTGTCACACCAATCGGCATCCACAGAACCTCAGGGCAACCTTGGAGTACCTGTGTGACTGTGCTGCTCAGAAGGAACGTAGAAGCAATGTGCATGATACTGCCACCAGCCACATCAAAGAGGTGCCTCTCAGTAAAGAAATGAATGACAGCCAGATTCTGGAGGAAACTGTGACCAACATCAACAAGCTAAAGAGCAACAAAGCCCCCAGAGTTGTTATAACTTCACTTGAAGTCTTGAAGCACAGTCAAGCTGCATGAACTTTTCATGAGCTCATGGAAACAGGACAGGATTTGACAGAATCTTCATGAAGTTATCATCATGACCTTTTACAAAAACAAAGTAGGTAAGTCAGGTTTCTCCAACTATTGAGGGATCACCTTCCTTTCCCCTTACCAGTGAGCACAACCTTCTGTGAAGAAATGGTGAGGGAGAACTGAAGATCCAATTTTGGTCACATGATCTCTAGAGGGACACAATGTCCTGACATGGATGTGTGGTCCTTCAAACTGATCACACAGACCCCTGGTGAACTAATTTATTCATGAGTTTGGAGCTCGGCCAAACATTTATGAGGAGATTCATCTATAGAAACCTATTAGGTCACCTGTTTAATTTGATATAGTTAGTAAATGGTCTCATTATGAATGTTTGACTGTACTCCAAATCCATTCATGGATGAGGTGGAGTATTGGTTTTGGTTGATTAATATCTTTATGAAGTTGTAATAGGTTATTTTTTCTTTGACCTGCTTTTCAATGCCTGGATTTTTATTTGGTCAAGATTAAGAAATGTGAAGCCGGATAAAGTTTGCCTTATTGAAACTATGACAATGGCTCACTGACAGTTCCTTAAAGTTATAAAAGCAGCGTTTTTTCAAACCAAGCTTCTAAATGAGCATTTTAAGACTTGCCATTGTTATCGTATGAATCATCGGTTCTGTACATAATGCATCTGAATGAGTGGGAATGGAGTTGGCAAGGATTCATGGAGATGGCACGGACACATAGGAATGGGTGGAAATGAGGGCATCTGTACAGTGAGGGGTAAAGCATCTAACAGACCTTATACCACTGAAAGGAAATGCAAGAGAACTGAGGAAGGCCTACTAATCACCCTGGCCTGGTACTCACCCACCTCCATGATTAGATTAGATTAGATTACATTACAGTGTGGAAACAGGCCCTTCGGCCCAACAAGTCACCCCGACCCGCTGAAGCGCAACCCACCCATACCCCTACATTTACCCCTTACCTAACACTATGGGCAATTTAGCATGGCCAATTCACCTAACCTGCACATCTTTGGACTGTGGGAGGAAACCGGAGCACCCGGAGGAAACCCACGCAGACACGGGGAGAATGTGCAAACTCCACACAGTCAGTCGCCTGAGGCGGGAATTGAATCCAGGTCTCTAGCGCTGTGAGGCAGCAGTGCTAACCACTGTGCCACCGTGCCACCCACAACAAAATAGTCGCAACAAAATTGCTTCCCAGGTCAGAGGGCCCCAGTCATTTCCATTCCCACCTCTCGAGGCCAAAAATAGCGCATGTGAAACCATTTATGTGGAGAAAGATCTACTGTATTCATGAATTTCCCTCTAAAATTTATTATTGAAAATTTGGCCCATGGCCCTCTTGCTTTATGAATCTCCTTGATTCCAGTTCCATTTTACACTGCCTGTCAAATACATTCTAACACTGGGTAGACCATATTTGGATTGTTGTTTGCAGTCTTACGTATCCCAGTATAGAAATATTAGTATCATGGAAAGACTATAGTGAAGATTCATTGGAATTACCCCAAGAAATAGGATTCATAATGATGAAGCAAAATCTTAAGAAAAGCTTGCACAATAATTTTCAAAATTATGAAATGTTTTGCATTAAAGAAGTGAAATATTCTTTTGGCCGAATCCATAATGTTAGGTTTTTACTAGAAAAATAAAGGGGAAGTTAGAAGTTTTCTTCAAAGGGCTATTGGAAAATGAAGTCTGTAGCACAAGTGTATGCAGAGACAGAAGTCCTAATAATATAATTTAAAATTAAATTGGATAAGTCGGTCAAAAGAAAAAAAGTATAAAAGAACTTAAAGACAGAGCAAGGAAATGCAATTAGAATGGATAGCGACAGTTAGAGAGCGAGCATAAGCAGCTGACTGGTCACTTTCTGTGCTGTGGGGAGGTGTTGGTTGGGGTAACTTTGAGATCATGCTTGAACTTCTTTGTTCTCTTTTATCTAAGATGGATTTTGAAACCCAACTGCATTATTGTCAAATTTGCAAATAAACCTAAAGCTTTGCAGAAAAAAATTCACAGAAGGCAGATGAAAGTGTTGACCACTAAGCAAAATATTATTCAAACTAAGTACAAAATGAATTGAATTGGGTTTGCTATAATAGTCATTGCTGTCACTGTCTAGACAGTGGTGAGCTAACTAAATAAACTAATAACATCCTGGGATATAGAGCAGTACCAATGGAATACTAATCTACAGCAGTTATATTCAGACTGTATATGTGATGGTTATAATTGTGTGCAACTCCTTCTGCCACTCACAAAACTGTAAGTATTAATCAGCGTATAGGGAATAGTAACAAGAATTACTCTCGTAGAATACTCCATTATAATATAACATGTTGGTCATTCAGCTTCACTAGTTTGGTGCACTTGCTGAGGCTGAACCTGAATGAATGATGGCGGCATGGGCCTTGTTTTCAGAGTTCTGATGTCTCATTGTGTAGAGCCCTCATCTGCAGAACATACCGTCACTGATTGTTCTCAGAGCTAACAACGTTTCCCTTCTTATATGCCCAATGTAGATTAGATTAGATTACATTACAGTGCGGAAACAGGCCCTTCGGCCCAACAAGTCCACACCGACTCGCCGAAGCGCAACCCACCCATACCCCTACATTTACCCCTTACCTAACACTACGGGCAATTTAGTATGGCCAATTCACCTGACCTGCACATCTTTGGACTGTGGGAGGAAACCGGAGCACCCGGAAGAAACCCACGCAGACAAGGGAGAGAACATGCAAACTCCACACGCCGTCGCCTGAGGCGGGAATTGAACCCAGGTCTCTAGCGCTGTGAGGCAGCAGTGCTAACCATTGGGCCACCGTGCCGCCCACAAATTGTTGCCAACAAGAGTGACATACCCTGCAGTGAGTGGGATGTTAGTCACCGTGGATGTAAGAAGGCAAAGGCATATACAGGCGGACCAGGAACAATGGCAAAGCTCAGGGGCAGCAGCCACACCATGGGAATCAAGGGCACCAGCTCAGGCAAAGCTCACCGTCACATCTGGTGTATCAGAGCCATGGCAGGACCAAAAAAAAAACACTCAATGTTTCATCTCCAATGATCCTTCATCAGATCAGGCTAAAGTAGAGTCACTGGACCCAAAATGTTAACTCTACTTTCTCTCCACAGATGTTGCCAGATTTGCTGAGTTTCTCTAGCAATTTCTGTTTTTAACCTAGAAAAAATGAGTTTTCTTATGAGGATAGGGCAGTCAGAAAATAAAGCTGTGCTTGTTTTCATTGGAACTTAGAAAGTGAGGGATGACTTCATTGAAGTGAGTAAGACTCTGAATAGTCTTGATAACATGGACATGGCAAAGACATTTCCTCATGTGGGTGAATGTGCAACTAGTACACAAGGGCTTTTAAAGGCGGTGTGAGCACAAGGGATGTTGGTCAATTCTGATATCCAGTAGAGGTGAGTTGTTCAGCAATAGCATGTAGTAAGAAGGGGCTAGAATCAGACGAGAGGTGCACTTTAAGGGCAGGGTAGGTTGTTAGTGAGGTGAGCTTGGTCAAATATAGCATGAGATTTAGCTAGACTTTGTAGTGAGAAACCCTTCAAGAAACTCAATGAAAATGGCAATCAGCCAAAACATAAGTAAGATTCAGCCCTTTATGTTTGAAACTGCATTGAAACATTTTGTTTGAATAATGAGAGTGTGAATATTGCACATACAAAACTTCAGATGAGTCTGTTATGACATTTCCATATTGTGGAATGGCTGTTAACATAGGTTACTAATAGTCTAGCAAATCCACGTTGCACTAGTCTGAAATTAGAACTTTCAAGTCATGAAGACTAAGGCTGAGTCTGCCAAAGCTTGTACATCTAACTCTGCCAACCTCGACACAAATGATTGGGAATATGTCCTAAATGTTTGCCATTGGAAAACCATTTCCTTTGGCAATCCATTTTAGATGTTTTGCATCCTTTGCACAATAAATTTCTTCCTGGTATCAGATACAAGCTCATTTTTCAATAGTTAGTTCAGGTAATATTCTTAAAGAGCACCACAGGCAAATCATTTTTTTAGTGCACTGTTAATCCAGAGGATTAACAAATAACCAGACAGTTTTGAGTTCAAATCCCACCTGGGCAATAAAAGGGTCAGAATTCAGTTTGGAACAAAAAAGGTGGAAACAAAGTGGAAGTGATCATGAAACTTTTAGATTCTTTTTAAAACAAGGATCTAGACTATTCAAATCCTTCAGGAGATAAAACTAGCCATCTGACTTATACATGACCAATGACTAGTAACATAATTTTTTTAGGGCAACTACAGATGGACAATAAATAGCTATCTCGTCAGCAATACTCTGATAATAGTGTTAGTCTGGAACTGCACTCTGTGATTCCTGACATTTACCCCAGCCATGGGAGAAAAGGTGTTGGGAATTAAGCAATGGTTATGGGGTTGATATAAAAAAGAAATGATTGCATTCTCTCTTATTAGAGCTAGGTTTGAATTGCACGAATGTTACTTGTCACTTATCAGGCCAAGAATGAATTTTCTCTGGGTCTTGAAGCATGTGGGGATGGACTCCTTCAGTATCTGAAAGCTGTGAATGATACTGACCATTGTGCAATCATTAATGAACATCCACACTTCTAACAATGTAATGGAGAAGCAAGGATTAAAGGATATTAATGAAATAGCTGAAAGTGATTGGGCCTAGGCAACTATCCTGAGAACTTTTTGCAGAAATGTCTCTGGCTCTCACAACCACAAGAGTGGGAAGCAAGATTCCAACCAGTGAAGACTTTTGACTCTGATTTCCATTGACTTAAATTTTGTAGGATCTCCTTGATGTCACACTCGGTCAAATGCATCTTTGATGTAAACTACAGCCATTTTCACCTTACCTCTGGAATTCAAATATCTTATTCATGATTGGACCAAAGTCCTAATGAGGTATGAAGCTGCATGATCCTGGAATAAAACTTCAAATTTTCAAGGGGCTTTGGAAATGGGCTGAAAGACAAAAAGACTGGTGAACTACATGGAATTGGGTAGCATGCCCCTAATCTTTAAGTCATCATGCCATTTTGCCTGAAGTAGGAAAGGAGACAGACAGTCTGCCTACCTAAAGCTTTCAGTGGCCAAATAAGGGCCTCTTCCTGTGTCATTTGGTATTTTATCAATGGATGAGTCTCCAAAGTGGGGACACTGCCAAGCCTTCACTCAAGCTTCAAGTTGGGTTCTCATGTTTGAGCATTCCTTGACTCATGGAGAGCAATTACTGTCCCTGTGACACCACAGCCATCCCCTCTTTATTAGGTCTGCCTAACTAGCATGGTGCCCTCAGATGCCACTTAACTTACGCTTTGGCACTCATCCATCAAAGCATCCTGTCAGATGAAATCCCAGCAACATTCACTGCCAAATATAAGGTCTTAATAGGAATGGCTGCTCTAGCAGTGGCACATTATTGCCAAACACAGTTAAAATGCAATCCCAGGTCCTACTGCCTACCAATTCTGAGTCACCACCCCCTGAACATTTGGCCTTGGTACAGGGACCCCTGCCAGCTCAGAAAAAATATTGTCCAAAGTGGCCAGGTATTTCTCCTCCTCACTAATGCCCCACGATGTCTGCAGACTGAAATCCAAGTCAACAACTCTGAGCCAAACTTTCCCTGAGCTGCAAAAACTTACTGCAAGGGTGGACATCCAGGATCATAATGCACTCTCAAACTCCTACATGTTGCAGTTATGGCACACCATCTGTCCTGTCATATCTGTACAACTATTTATTTATTGCTTAGTTAATTAATTTTGACTGAATTATTTTGGTTGAATTAATTTACTTTTGTAGTTATTAAATTAGCCAGGAAAGCAACAGCATGTTACACTTTTCCAGCTTAGCGACAATAAAATAACACTCACCAATGTTCTGGGGGTAAAAGTAAAGAATAAAAACAAACATTTCCTTCCTCCTCTGCACTAAATTTCCCAATTACACAAAATGTTCAACTTTAGTATTCTGGGAACAAAGCACTTTGTTGTATAATAAATGCAATGCCCATGTCCGTCAGCAAGTATAGGGTTACAGATGATCAGGACCTGCTAAGAGTTAGGATATGTGTAACAGAGTTTTTTGCACTCAATTATTAAGGATATAAGATAAATTTGATCATATTGTAATAGTTGAAATTTATAAATGTAATTTACTGTGTGTTGACAGTTAGTTATCATGGATTTCGTGCTAGCAAGTTGCCTCTGCAAACTCTTTAAGGCCTGGTCATTTTTCCCAAATTGCAATCCCCATAATTGACCATAACATTTCAACTGAAACTTAACCAGTGATTATAAATTTTGGTATAATTTCCTTGCTTTCATACGCTATGGTTCTAAAGACAAGGAACCACAAACCTTCTCTTCCCTACACTCTTCAGACTTGTGCATCTGCAGTTTTCTGTTCTGACACCTCTTGTAATATTTTACCTGTCGTCTATAGTGTCTCTCCCCGTTCCTCCTACTTCTCCCTCTACCTGAGTGTTGTATAAGGCAATGTTTCTGAAGGAGTTGATGGTCATGTTGCATTGGCTTCACCAATTCTACTGATGTCACACACAGTCTCAGTTGCAAATGGATTGTTCTACTCAATGTTTGGACTGCTGTACCAGCTCACAATGGTTTCAGTAATTATTCCTGACCAAATGTAATTGTACTTGTTGCTATCGTGCAATGAACTTTCTTGTCATCTAGTAAAAGTGCCTCTTCTACAATTACTCAATATTGGTACATTCTCTACCACTACTCATGATATAGGTTCAAGACAAAGAGCAGACAAAGGAGGATTGGGGTAGCTAACTCCAACAAACAGTCCTTATCTTGTATCACAAACTAGATAGAGGTGGAAAATCCCACATGTATCATGAAAAGATAAAAAAAACTTCAAGCGAATGAACAAGTACAGCAAGAGTATGGGCTCAGAAAAGAAAGCAAAGTCACCATATTGAGAAAACACAGAGGGCTTAGTGAAGGAACTCTGTCAGGAGCATGTGAAGGCTTCAGGAAGTAAATTTAGTGATTCCCTCAGGGAAACTGGAATAACTTTCTAAAGTAAAATTACAAAGACCGAAACGGGAAAAGCAAGGCACTGTAAAATACAGTTCTCATCTCTCTCTGCGATCATTATTGGCATTAGGCTCTGTGGGGCAGAGCTGCAATGATCACTGAAAGAACCAGAATAAAACACTAGCCTAGGGCTACAGAATCAGGAAACCTCAGACTTTATTTAAGTTGAAAACAAGGGAATTTAGCCTTGCCAATGAGAAAAGCCTAGGTAAAATTAAACATTTGAAAAACAGCATTGAGTGATTAGGCCGTGGATTCTGGTGGAAAGATTTATAAAGGCTGCAATGGAGATCTTGATCTAAACATTTATATAGAAGAGACATTTTGGTGTTTTAGACCATGAAGCTGGGTAAAAGTCTATTTTGTGTGGAAAGAAATGAAAAATCTCCATTTGACTTTGTAAGGTGGAAAATTCTAAAAGGAGTGAATAGTCACCACAGCCACAAGGGAGCCACCAGTTACCCTGAAAATGGCAGGAAAGCCCAGTAAGTGTTACAGAGGTACAGGATTACAAAGAAACAAATTCTAAAAGCTTGGAAACAGTAAATTATGATAGAACAATCAGAAATAGACATAAAGATTTTTTAAAGAATTCAAAACAATATTATGGAAACAGAGATTTGAAAAGACCAAAGGAAATACTACCATATTGCCGTGATATAGAGTCAAGCAAGTTCTAGTCATTCAATTTAGTGTTGATAATTCCAAGAATACAAGCTTAAAGAACAACAAATTGAAAGCCTTATTGAAATGATTCAAATTTAAATTTTTATGGTTAAAAAACTAATCAGCACCTTGGGAAGAAATGGAAAAATATATAATGCTGGAATGTTATGACAGAATAATTGTCAGAAGCATAGTTACACTACAAGACAGCGCACATAAGAGTTTAACATGTATACAGAGGAACCTCGATTATCCGAAATTCAATTATCCAAATATCGGATGATCTGAAGGGGTGCTCAAGGGCCCAATAGAAACATTACGTCAAAGAGCTGTTTCAACCCTGATCGCGTCTTTTGTTTACAGGTACAATGATTAAAAACAAACTCGGCTCACTGAAATGCTGCCGAGAACAGTCATAGAGTCATAGAGATGTACAGCATGGAAACAGACCCTTCGGTCCAACCCGTCCATGGGCACTGTCTCCAAATGACTGACTTCCCGCCCTCTCTCTCTCCCCCCACACTTTCCCTGGTGTTCAACATAGGCATGTACCCTAAACCCCTCCCTTCCTCAGATAATCTCTCCAACATTGTTCTGTACAGAGCAGAGGTGGAACCTGTCAAAAACCTGCAGTAACAGGCTCTGTGCGCATGTATGCCTGCTATTTGGAGACTTACCCCACAAAGGCAACAGCAGTCTTACTATTGGTGTCCAGTCTGGCCACCTGAGGGCAGGTCAGGCAGGGGTGTGGACAGGGGGCGGCTCGCAGGAGCGGACTTCACTGAAAACTGCGAGCCCCAGAGGAAATAAATTAACTGAATAATCAATTATCCAAACGAAATAGTGCCCGCCCATCTTGTTCGGGTAATCGAGGTTCCTCTGTACATTGTTTGGAAACAACGAACTTCATGTTGAGCCTGTACACATGACTCAACCACAACTTCATCACAATAGTTAGCAGGGATCAACAATGCCCTAGTTAACAACTGGTCCAGAGCAAATGCTGTCCAATCACTGATCCAGAAACAAATGGTGTAAACAAACCAGTCAAGAGAAAATCTTTAGAAGACTTCATTGGGCTTTGCAGACTCATCTCAGAATCCAAACACATGAAAAAATCCATTGAAATCATTTATGTTTACAGAAGAGGGCTGTGTAACATTGTCACAGAGAAAGTCACAAATTCACAGGATTTATGAAAATGTCTAATCCTCTTTCTTCTAAAAGGGACCAGTCAGTGTCAGAGACAGTGTGAAGTGAGCAGTAATACTTCAGTGACATGACTGAGAAACTGAAAATGTTTGATCTTTATGACTCTTCTGGTGGTCAGCTTCAATGGTCTTCCTCCAGATGCTCCACTGGTTGGAATGAGACAGAAGATGGCTCATTCCCAGATACAAAGTCTCCAAATTATCAGTTAAAAGTCCCAGTTAACACAACTGCTACATGAAAGATTAACCTGTTTTCTTCAGGTTGGCTTCAAGTTTGACTGCAGAGAATATAGCGACCACTCCTGAGCTGCTGTAAAACTGAACACTTCTTCTCTCTTTGTAATTTATTCCTAGCTCTAGGCTATTCAGTTACCTGAGAACCAATCACACAGTTGTTGGTAGGCAAAAGGGTCTCTGTCGTCAATAGCTGATCATTAGTCCACAGACCGATGAACATCTTGTTGCCAGTAAGAACTGCAATCATACACCCAACTCAGCTCCAAAACATCTGTAACTCTAACACCAATTACTGATTGTTCAAATGATTGTTTACAATGTTTGTGTGTTTGGTTATTTACTTCCCAAAACTGCAGCCACTCTTTCAAATATTATTTTGTAAAACAGTTCTTCCTCATTTTAGTCCACATCTTTTAAAACATGGAATAAAAAGACATAGTTCTTGCATTTCTTAGAAAGTAATAAGGCATAATTGCTAGATAACAAGTAACCCCACCAAAAACTGGTACAACATAATCAAAGAAATCTGTAGCTTCTCAACCATTTGGGATATTTCCAGGAATACTTTGGGCTCAATATTCTGGAAAAGTTCCTTTTCACTGACATCCAGATATAAAGTGCATATCAACTTACTCGGATAACAGTAATCACAGTTCTTGTTGTTATCGTTCATTTTCTTAGAAGAATTATCTTGCTTCTGGCTGTGTAGCTCATCTGACCTACAGAAGGAGGGATTTTGCTTTCACTGGCTTTGCTTTATCCTAGTTATCAATTAATATCAGCAAATTCATATTATCCTATCTGACCTACAGATCATATAAGATCAGAATTGAATGATTATTGTTCTTCACTGGTGGGAAGGGGGTGGAATCTTTCACGATAAAATTCCATTATAGTTATGCTTTTATTCTTTCAAATCTCTTCCAATTTCTCTCACCTTCGGGAAGAGCTATTCACAGAATATGACCAATATATATTGGGCAAAACCAGCTCACTTTAATTTTTTTGTTTCTTCTTCATCATTTAAGTCATGTTATGAAAACTGTACACTTTGTAAACATAAAGTCATCCAAAACTCTGCTCCCCATGATCAAATTCACAGCAAATCTTGCTCATTCTTCTCCCCAGCACTTGTTGAATTATATTTGTTCCTGTTCTGGTGTGCCTAGATTTTTAAATTCATGTCCTTGTTTTCAAAAGCATCCTCGTCCTCAGCCTCTCTCTTTCTCTGTTGCCACCTCTAGGACCACAACCCTATGAAATGTCTATTTCCTCCATTTCTGCACTGTGCAAATTCCTAATTTTCATTGCGTCATCATTGCTAATTCTGACTTTCGCTGTCTTGAATTTTCTTTGCAAACGCTCTCCTGATATCTACTTTTCTGTTTCAAGCCTGTTGTTTTATCCTCATCCAGTTTATCCGTTCAACCTGGGCAATCAGAAGTCATGGGCCATGTTGGTATCAGTGACATTGATAGCAAAGGCAGGTATAGTCCTGCGTCAGGATTTTAAAAACTAGGTAGAAAAACAACAATTAGGGTCTCAGATTTGATGAACTACAGATCACTGTCAATGCCACACAAAAGTGAGTACAGAAAAGAGTTATAAGACAGTTTGGTATATAGCTGGAGAGATGATGCAGGAAAAAGGCTTTGAGATTCCTGAGAAACTTTGCCTGGCTCTGGGGGAGATGGCATTTGTCGAAGTCAGATCAGAGCTGGGATGGAGTTCCTTGTGGACTGTTCTGCTAGCACTGTTGGGAAGAATGTAAAGCAAATTGACAAGGGTGTGGAAACTAGGAGAGTATATCTGTTCTTTTCACAAGTTCCTCACTAGATACAAAATTCTGCACAAAGACTCTCACACAATGAGTTATACAATGAGTCAGACTTACCAATGTGTTTCTCCTTCCACCATATCCAAACTTGTCATTTTGGTCTTCCCTGGGCATCCCTTTCCTACCACTTTTCTTGCCTCTGTAGCACAAAGTTTCTTGCATTCCAAAGTTTTTATCAGTTCTCATGAAAAGTCATTGATCAGATATATTTAAACCCGTTCATGACCTACAGCGGATATGGAACCTGCAAATTTGTGGTGCGGTTTCTTTATGTGAGTGGACAGCTTCCAGGGTTTCCAACCAATTGGAATGGGAGAATGTGATCATAGCCCACAATTTATGAAGACCCCACCAACCCAGCCCTGTTGCCAGGACAACATGCCATACTGGTAACAGAATTAGGTAACATGTGACCTACATAGCACACAACACTCACTCATATCTTGATGTCAGCACACAAGTGACCATCTGTACAATTAGGCTTGCAGATATTCACTTTGTTACTTTTAATTCATTTCCCATGGAAAGCGAGGAGGCCTGTCACATGACACATGGGCATTTTCCTCCAACTTAGATACACAAATCTGTGTGGAGTCTATCAGACGGGTAGTTGTATTTTCACAAATTAACAGGAGCAGATACTGAAGGCAGGGATACTAGTGTAGAGTCCAAGTCAGCAGGCACAGGGCCCTCCTAAATTTGCTGAACTTGCTGCAATTGCTGAGACTCATGGACATTGACTGACAGGAGTATTCTGAAGCAGATGTGTGCAGTTTTGTTGACATTCCCAGAGACACTCCACACCCCATGAGAAAGAAACTGCAAGTCTGTTTCCAGCATGAGAGCCATGATTTCTCTGGTCTTTGCACTCAAAACTGCTACACGACAGGAGCGGTCACCTGCATGGGGTATCAGATAATGGTGAAATGGTGCATGCTTGCCCTGATCAGGCTCATTCAGTTTGACACTGCATACAGGACTGGAGGAAAACTCACCCCAGTTATTCAGCACCTCAATAAAATGTTCTCCAGGGCTTGGGCTAGCCATAAGATTGAAAATAATACAAGTGGGCATGAAAGTGAGGACTCTGAAAAACCTCCCCTTCACTCCTCCATTGTTGGCCCTTCCTTGGTAAGAATCTCACATACTGCCTCTTGTGCTGACAACTTTATTTGCTCCTGTACAAGTGCAGTTTGGACAATCTCATATGGGACCCTCACAGGCTCCAAAACTGAAAAGATATTAGTCATAGCCAGGAAACAGCTGCCAGCCCATAAGAATAATACAAAATGAAGAGCAAGTCTTTGTAGTTTCACATGCAAAACCATTTGTCTGGTTAACGTTTGGTCAGATATCACTTTCATTGTCAAAACTCCATTGTCCAATCAACTATATTAGTGTCTGTCACTTTGAGGTAATCTGCATGACTGTGCTAAGACAAACTATGGGTATCAGAGAGCAAGATGGATTGTTCCACTGTGTGAATGGTTTGTACTGCCTCCTGTCCTGGCACCCTCACCTGCCAATGCAGGAATTGCAAAACCTGCACTCACACTTCATCCCTCAACACCATCCAAGGCCCCAAGGGAGCCTTCCTCCCCTTCCTAGACCTTTCTGTTTCTATCTCAGGCGACCGAATCAACACGGACATCTACTACAAACCAACCGACTCCCACAGCTACCTGGACTACACCTCCTCCAATCCTGCCCCCTGTAAAAACGCCATCCCATTCTCCCAATTCCTTCGTCTCCGCCGCATCTGCTGCCAGGAGGACCAGTTCAAAATACGTACAACACAGATGGCCTCCTTCTTCAAGGACCGCAATTTCCCCCCCGACGTGGTCGACGGTGCCCTCCACCGCATCTCCTCCACTTCCCGCTCCTCCGCCCTTGAGCCCCGCCCCTCCAACCGCCACCAGGACAGAACCCCACTGGTCCTCACCTACCACCCCACCAATCTCCATGTACAGCGCATCATCCGCCGTCACTTCCGCCACCTCCAAACAGACCCCAGCACCAAGAATATATTTCCCTCCCCTCCCCTATCAGCATTCCGTA